>NW_005871138.1:2615676-2633995 GCF_000147115.1 Myotis lucifugus
TCATTTACTGCTTCTGTCTTTATTGCTCACTAGAGTGCCAGCTCCATGGAGGCAGGATTTCTGTCTTTTCAGTCCCTGTACACCGTCAGCGTCTAGAAAAGTGACTGGCACATAGTAGCTGCTCCCCAAAGATCTGTTGAATGAATGAATGAGGCACAGGTAGAGATATTGATAAAGATATTAGGGTAAAGGAAGCTCCCAAAGGCCTACTAAGGGCCTCTGGGGGCCCATTGGCCCCCACTTCGTGCTGACCCATGTTTTGTAAATGTTGCTACAATGCCTCATAATTATTTTTGCAATTTGAAAGAGAAAACAAATAATGATTTTTAAAAATGAAATGCAAGAGAATCCTATATTTTAGACCAGAATTGAGTCTTGAGCCTCCTCCTTTAGTGCTATTGTTCTTTATTTTCACTAAGGAAGCAGAAAAGCACAACGCCCTCCTTGGGTGCAGGAGGGTGGACTCGGCCCCGGGGAGGGCTGGGCAGGGGCAGCAGCGCCTGAGTCACCCTCCCTCCTTTCCGGTCTCCACGTGTGGCACCGCCATCTGCCCAGAGGTACTAACAAGAAACCCAGGAGGCACCCTTCACTGTCCCTCACTCCCCACTCCCATCTCTCAACAGGCCCAGGGGCCTTTCTCCAAAACAGACCTTGAATTTGATCACATCTCTCCCCCCACTCTCTGACCTGGCCGGGGCCAAGGTCACCTCTTGCTGGGCAACTGCATCAGCTTCCCGGCCAATCTCCTGCAGCACCCCAGCCCCGAGAAAAAGTGTAAAGAGCTTGTCACTCCCGTTCATCCGAGACATCCCACTGCTCTTAGAATGAAGACCAAAGTCCCCTCTGCAGCCACCATAAGATGCACCTGGTCTGGCTGCTGCCCACCTCACTTCCTGTCATCGGTGCCCCCTCCCAGCCCCTCCCTCAAACGTGCCAGGCATGTTCCTGATGGAAGCACTGGTCTCCAGCTCCTTCTGCAGGCTGACCCTGTCATTATGCAGGTCCCTGTTTGAATGTCCGCTCCCCTGAGAGGCAGGAACCACCACCCAAACGCTCTCCATCACACCACCCTGGGTGTTGCCCCCACCCCAGCACTGCCCCGCACCTGAAATGACCCTGGCTAGGTCGGTCTCCCAGACCTGGGTCTCCTTGCTTGTTACAGCCCCCGCCCCCCCGACTGAGCACAGCCCAGCCTAGCACACAGTGGGAGCTTCACACAAGATTGTTGAGTGGAGGCATCATCCGCACCACAGCCATCAGGCACTACGTGACTAAGGGTGGCATGAAGAGCTTGCCGGGCAATAGAAAAGCCTTCTGATATAGCCTGACGTGAAAAATCCAGGCCACAAAGTCATGTCTTTGGGACAATTACACCTGCACCAGAAGATACCAAAACAAAACAAAAAAGATAAACAACTTTGCCTGGGGAAAGACAGGAAAGGCTTACTATTTACATTTTTAGCTTTTCCTGGAGGTGGGACTATGGGCAGTTTATATTCCTTTGTTCTGCTTTTTAAGATATTTTCCGTATTTTCTTTAAGGCACCTCTATTTCCTTGATAATGAAAAAGCTATGGATGGAAAGGAGCAAAGGAACTCTTGCGCCCTCTGCGGCTTGTCATTGGGTACTGCAGAGCAGTTCCCAGAATCTGCCTGAAGTGGAGCATTTGGGGGTGACAGGGCAAGGTGTCCCACCAAAGTTTGGAAGCAGATTTTTCCTGTATTAGAAGTGGATGAGAAGAGGGATCATGACAGACTCTTCCATCCCCCTGGGAATCTTTCCAAAGTCCCCTGTGCTCCCATTCTCTGTAGAAGACCCCTGGGACTCCACCCCTCCCTCCCACCCCTTCCCAGCCCTGAATGAGCCCCCCTCCCAGGCCCCCCTCCCCCTTCGCCCCCGTGAACTCTAATAGTGGGAGGCACAGGAGGACATCAGACTCGGGCTTTCTGGCTGTGTTTCCCAGGACACGTTACTTAACTGCTCTGGCTCTGGCTCCTCATCCACGCAGCAGGACAGTGACAAATGGGGTCCCTCGGCCTCGGCTTCCTGCCAGGTCACTTTCTGTTGTGGAGGCTTCCTGTGTACGGCAGGGAGCTGAGCAGCACCAGATGCCAGCAGCGCCTTCACCTCCCAGCCACAGCCACCCAAAGGTCTCCACACACTGCCCAGCATCCCCTGGGCACAGCCGCCCGGGTTAAGAACGCTGCACTCTTGGCTTTTACTTTTATACCCCTCACGTGGCTCGTTTCCTGCTGTTAGAAGATGCTCAGAAAATACCCACATGAACTACCGAAGAATTTAGGGATGATCTGCTCTGATAAGAAAAAGGGGGTAGAAAGGTAAGCCTAAGACTCCCTCCTCCCTGGCCGCACCCTCACCCCAGTAGGCCGCTGCCAGCCTGGCCTGCAAGGTTCCCTCACATTCCTGTTCCCCGTAAACATCCCCCTGCCCCTGCCTGAGCAGGCCCCGGGCTGCAGAGGTGGGCTGGGCCTCCCCGGCCCCCTTCACGCTGGGCCTGTTGTGCTTGGCGCTGTCTGCGGGCCTCCGCGGTGAGGAGAACGTATTCAATTAACCTAGAAAAATAATAGCACAAAGGGTCAGAGTTATTGTGAAAAGGAAAAGGTGGTGAAAAGATTCTGGCAAACAGGTCCCCGGTGGGGGAGGATAAGGGAGGCCAGCGAGCTTGGCGAAACTGAGCGGTGAGGGGGCACTGGTGTCCCCCTCGAGGGGACAGGGCCAGCTCGGAAAACAAACATTTGCTCCGTTCTCTGGCCTGTGGACCTCTCATTCTTGAGTGGGGAGTCAAGGAAAACACAGTGGGATCCAAGTCTCCCAGGGTTCCTCCTACGCTGGAGCAGGGAGAGCCATGAGATTGGCTCAGAAAGTGCTCAGAGGCTGGGGGGGGGGGGTCCTCCTAGGAGTAGGGGGATCCTCACCTCCTCAGTTTCTGGGGAGAGAAGATCTCTCTGTCCCCACATCCTGGAGCTGGGAGCCAGAGATCAGAAATAGAGGAGGTGGTGATGTGGGGGCCGAGGCCCTGGGGAGGTGGCCCTGATGTTAACAAAAGACCCGTGGGCCTTTCAGTGCATATTAAGGACCAGGCACCAGGCCAAGAGTTTTGCAAAAGTTATTCCATTACGTTTGTAAAGCCTCCTGGTGTGATAGCCCCACGTCACCCGTTTCACCACTCCGCAAATATTTGTTGAGCACCTACTATGTGCCAGGTTCTACGCTGGGCGGTAGAGATACGATAGTGAGGAGAAGACAGATGTGGGGGTGCAGAGCAGCTTTCGTCTCCCACACTGCCGGTGGGAATGGAAAATGGTGCGGCCACTCTGGAAAACAATCTGGAAGTTTCCACATAAAGTTAAACACATACTTACCATACGACCCAGCCATCCCACTCCTGGGCGTTTAACCTCGAGAAAGGAAAACCTCTGTTCATGCAAAAAGCAGTACGTGAAAGTTTAGAGCAGCTCATTCATAATCACCCCACACTGGGAACAGCCCAGCTGTCCCTCCCTGGGAGTGGATAAACAAACGGCGGTACCTCCACCCGCTGGACGGGAACTCGGCAGCAGAAGGAAATGAACTGAGGACAGATGCTGAGACACGGATGGGTCGCAAAAGCACTCTGCTGAACGAAAGAAGCCAGCCTCAGAAGGCCAGCTACTATGTAATTCGCTTCTATGATGTTCTGTAAAAGGCACAACTTCACGGGCACAGAGCAGATCCGTGGTTGCCAGTGGGCAGGGGGAGGACGGGCTGGCAAGGGGCAGCTCGAAGACATTGTTGGAGGTGGTGGAGCTGTCCTGTATCTTGACTGTGGCGCTGGTTACACAACTCTGCGCTCGTCAGATCTGCAGAGCTGCGCCACAGAAAGTGCATTTTACTGTCTGTGGATTTAAAAACAGACATGGACCCTGCTGTCATGGAGATTACTTTCTAACAGAGAGAAGCAGAAAATACACAAATAGAGAAGCAAATACCTGCTTAGTCAGGTGGGGTCTGGGCAGCAGGAGGCAGTGGAAGGAGGACAGAAATGGCTGGATGGGGGTGATTACTATGTGAACAATCATGGTGAGCCTCACTGAGGAGGTGACTGTTTTGCAGAGACTGGAAGGAGCTGAGGGAGGGAGCCTCATGAATATCTGGGGAGACTGTTCCGGCAGAAGGCGGGAGCTTGTGGGGTGTGTTTGAGGACAGCAAGAAGACAAAAGTGGTTGGAGCAGAGTGTATGGAGTGCGGAGTGAGCGGAGGTCGGGAGGTACCGAGAAACAACCTCCCCAAGAGACATGATGCCACTGTAAGATTTCAGCTCTTACTCAGAAATGAGGAGGGGACGGTGGGGGTCCTGAGCGGAGGAGGGTTGTGGTCAACCTTGGTTTTGCCAGGATCCCTCTGGCTGCGTGTGAACCATAGACGGCCAGGGATGGGGGTGGAGGTAGGGACCAGCGAGGAGGTCACTGACCGTGCAGGCGGGAAAGGATGCCAGCCCAAACCAGGGTTCCAGTGATGGAGGTGACGAGAAGTGGCCTCAGTCTGGGTGCATTTTTATTTTTATTTTTTTTATCTTCTGTCAATGTTTACCTGAGGATATTTTTTTTTCCATTCTGACTACATTCAAAGATAGGAGTCAGAATGGAGTCGCCCTGATTTCCATTAGGGAAACGCGCAGGGAACGAGCCTGGTATTTCATTGAAAAGGTTGGCCGACTGACCAAGATGGAGCCAGGTTTTGCCCTTGTCACTCATAGAGGACCCCCAATATTTCCCCCTCTGCCCCTGTATCCTTAAAACGACAGCCTCAGAGGGTGGCTGCTGGGAAAACACTTCTTTATAGGTGCCTGGTGCACCCCCGTGTGTCCCTCTGGTGTAACAACATTGTAGGAGTTTCAGAACGGCACTTTAAAGCTAGTAACAGTGGTAACAGTGGCTGTTCCTGCTTACTGAGCGCTGATGTGCCCAGCAATGTATTAAGAAATGCAAACACGTGAAAGGTTTTCTTTGGAAGAAGTTATATTGGACTATGGTAAAAAGAAAAAAAATCACACAGCACACAAAGGTAGACATTGGAAAGTTATCTACCTCTCACCGCATCCCCCAGGATGCGAAAAGTGCCTCCCAATGCTGGGCAGTGCCCAGCCCGCCCAACCTTGCGCTGAGGTCCTGGCATGGGTCTGTGGGCTAAGCCCTCGGGCGTAGGATTGCATGTGTACGCAGTCCTTTCCAGGGGGCGAGACGTGGCACTTCGAATCGCAGCCCTGGCGCTGTGCTGCAGTGGCAAACATTTCCCCGCTGTCTTTTACTCAATAAACTATGGCGGAGCCCCTGCTGGAGGCAAAGTATAAGTCCCACGAGAGACTGAAGGACGGATCAGGCTCCTGGGGCCACACGGACGTGACTTGAAGGTTCTCAAGGAGGTAGAGAGGCTGCCGCCCACCCCTCCCTGACAGGCCCGTCGCCCCCTGGGAATGGCGGTCTGTGCCCTGCTGTTCCAGGAGCTCATTCCGGGAATGCGATCCAACCAGCGGCCAGGCATTGGCTGTAACGGCGGCTCCTCTCGAAGCAGGTGCTGCAGCCGGAGGGGAGCACCAGGGCTTTGGGGACAGGCGCCGCGGGGGTGAGACCCAGCTCTGCCATCCAGTGTGTGTGACAGTGGGCAGGTGCCGTGTCCTCGCTGAGCCTGGTTTTCTTACCCATGAAACCTGGATAATAACAGTTACGTCAAGGCTGCCGGAGAAAACAGGGTGCTTCGGAACTATTCGTTGAAGGGAGGAATGGGTGAAACTCCGGAGGGAGCTATGCTAAGGGGACTTTTAAGACCAGGCTTGCCTCAGGTTACATGCTTAATCATTTCTCCTGGCCTGGGACTCCTCCTCTTTCTGTATCAGCCAGGTCCCTGGATCGCTAGTGAAAGAAAAAAATAGCGTGAACTGGCTTAAAAGAAAAATAAATGTATTGACTCACATATCGCAGATGTTCACGGGTCAGTCTGCCTTTGGACAGGAGGTGCTCATGGGATGTGGGGAATCTATTTCCCTCCCTGTCCTCACGCTGCCTTGTCTTGGCCTCTCCTCACCCAGGCTCTCCTTGCTGGTAGCGTAAGGGCAGGCACAGCTCTAGGCGCACATCCTAGTCCCTCAGCAACAAGTTAGAAAAAAAAGACAGTCTCTCCTATGATATTTAAAAATGTCTCCCAGGATGCAGCATCCTTGGCTCTGATTGGCTGAGCTTTGGTCATTGTCCAGCCGGAGAAGGGGTGAGTCCCCGAGGGGAATATCCTCCAGGGCGAGCAGAAGTTGGAGGTTATGGCTGCTCAGCCTTTGCACGATGAGGGGTTATTACCAGGGGCATCAGATAGTGGCTCCAGAGTTGGTCAAAGGTGCAAATTTTCCAGGGACTGGATCTGAGTCCCACAGAGGCAGCTGGCCGGGGATGGCCTGGAATTCCCAGTGGGAGGACGACCTGGCAAAATTGCAAGTGGCCAGCTGGAGGAGACACATCACCCGAGTCTGAGGAAGTTCATTCAGAGGTTCCCAGGGAGGGACTTGCCAAGAACGGCTCCCCCCCGCCCCCCGCCCCCCCACACACACCCATAGAGAAGAAAGAGGTGCAAACACCCACTAAGCCTAGAAAGCACGATGCCACATCCTAACAGCCCAGTGTGTAAGGCCTTCATGCCCCTTATCTGTTGAGAGTCAGGTGGTGGGGGAGGGGAGGGCGAGGAAGTAAGAGTGGGGGAGGAGAAAGGTGTAACATGAATGACGTTTGAATTTGTGACATGACTTAACATTTTCATTACGGAACTTAGACCGTTTTACACTTGGAAGTGACTGGAAGGCATTTTGTTGTTCTCGTCGTCATATTGTCTTTTATCATTCTCTAAGAGTGAGCAGACAGGCTGTGGGAACTGCCCAGGAGCTCACGCGGAGCCAGATAAAGAACTATCCACCGTGTGTTTGATGGGCGGTTGGAGGGAAAGAGCCGAGGACTGACTGCACCTCTGACTTCCACCCCTTGGATGTCCGGAAGGTCCAGCCCACAGGCAGGCTCACAGATACAGCGGTGGCAGGTGGGGGTAGTTCTTGGTTTCCCACCTTGAGGCTTCTGATCAGGTGACAGGAAGGGTGAGCCTAAAGCAGGGGTGGGCAAACTTTTTGACTCGAGGGCCACAATGGGTTCTTAAACTGGACCGGAGGGCCGGAACAAAAGCATGGATGGAGTGTTTGTGTGAACTAATATAAATTCAAACTAAACATCATTACATAAAAGGGTACGGTCTTTTTTTTTTTTTTTAGTTTTATTCATTTCAAACGGGCCGGATCCGGCCTGCGGGCCGTAGTTTGCCCACGGCTGGCCTAAAGGATGGAAATCCCAGGTGCTAACACGAGGGCCGGTCGCATTGTAATTGTCTTCAAAAAGTAACCCACGATGGAGTAGGGTAGTTACTGTGGCCATTTGAAGATGGTGGGAAGAGAGCAATGCAGAGTTTATTTGGAGCTAAAATCTTATAGCTCCTGCCAAGAACTGCTGATCTGGTTGCACGACAGTTGAAGAACTATCAAGGATATAATGGACCTTATTTTGGGCCCAGCACGGTGCAGACACACTCCAGGGCAGCCGTGGGCAAACTACGGCCCGCGGGCCGGATCCGGCCCGTTTGAAATGAATAAAACTAAAAAAAAAAAAAAGACCGTACCCTTTTATGTAATGATGTTTACTTTGAAATTTATATTAGTTCACACAAACACTCCATCCATGCTTTTGTTCCGGCCCTCCGGTCCAATTTAAGAACCCATTGTGGCCCTCGAGTCAAAAAAGTTTGCCCCACCCCTGCTCCAGGGAGAAGGCAGCCGACTCTGGCATCCAGATGCAGTGTGGCTGCCACCTCCCATCTCATGACTTGATATCTGACTGAGAGATGTTCTCAGAGAGAGCTTTATGGATCATGTCTCAGTAACCACCGGCCCGCCCGTCAAATCCAGCGGTGTAGGATGGCATTGGACCCCAGATCTGGAAGAACTTAGCAACTTCACAGTTTCCAAATGCGGGGGGTGGGGGGGGGTGAATGCACACAGAGAAACCAGAAAAGCACAGGAGGAGAGGGAGGAAGAAAGAAAGAAAGAAAGAGAGAGAGAGAGAGAGAGAGAGAGAGAGAAAGGAAGGAAGGAAGGAAGGAAGGAAGGAAGGAAGGAAGGAAGGAAGGAAGGAAGAAAGAAAGAAAGAAAGAAAGAAAGAAAGAAAGAAAGAAAGAAAGAAAGAAAGAAAGAAAGAAAGAAAGAAAGAGAATGAAAACACTCTGTTTCCACTGGCAGATTCAGTCTTTGCCAGGAAAACGAATGTTGACTTGGTAAGCACATAATTCCATTTTCTACACACTCAGAAGTGAGGAAAAGCCAGACACTGGGAGAAATCTCTGCTACCATGCTCAGCATTGGCAAGGGCAACATGTACATGAAGTAAGCTTCCTGCGAAATACTTGGTAATATAAAAGGGTAAATGCCTCCGTATTTTACATATAGTAAGATCTCAATGACGTGAAAATATCTATCTGTCCAAATATCTATCTTTATTTCTAACCAGCTTGATTTATATTCATAGACAAGAACGACATCATGAGGCTGCAAAGTACACTCTGTGGAGAGTGGGGAGGGAGCACATAGTTACTGAATAATAAGCAAATCTACCACAGCCTCACTCTGATCTTTATGGTTTGTAGTAATTTGTATTGAGGTTCTTTTAAAATTTTATTACAAATGTTATATTAATCACTGAAATTTTTGACAATCCAGAAAAACATAACCAATCAAATTGAAATTCCTTTTTATTCCACTACTTATAGATAAACATTGTTAATATCTTGTTGAACAGCCATTCAGAGTAGAAAATTCATGTACATCCAAGATTGGTGTTGGCTGTGGCAGTGAGACAACAATGGCCATTTGGTGCTAGGCTTCGCTTTGACTTTTGGGAAGTCAAAGGGACAGCCACCCACCCGCGTGTCACCAGTGGTTCTGTAATCAGTGAGGTTTCTATCCGTCCCATGGATAAAACACACAAGCATGTTATTCACCTTCTACAGGAACTTGGAGGTTTAGAACAATCTCATGATTGCTTTACATATTTAACTTGTATCAACCAGCTTTAAAGTAAATTTATTATTGCAAGAATGACATGCTACAGAGAGAGCTTTTGGGGTCACACCTCTGGAACCAGCGACCCAGCTTGTCAAATCAGGAGAGTTGGGATGGCATCAGACTCCAGATCTGGAAGAATTTAGCAACTCTGCAGTGCCAAATGCAGTTTAGCAACTCTGCAGTGCCAAATGCAGTGGGAACACACACACACACACACACACACACACACACACACTGAGAAAGCTATTGACTTTATGTGCAATAACAAACGTTAAAGATTCTCAAATGTTGTCACAGAAAATAACGAATGCAAACAAACAGTGAGAGACTGTATTAGGCAGATAACTTAGGAGGACCTAAATATGAGTCAACAAATGCTTCAAGACAATTTTAATACAAGGTAGAGCTCAGTAGATGAGATAATAATCCCGAAATGTGTCTGATATTTTGTGTGCTGCCATTCATCTCATTACATAAAACAATTTTTAAAAACACTAAATTTGATTTAGTTATTTAATTTCATTTAGAATATGAAGCTTTCAACAGAACAATCTACTTGGGAACTTTTCGCATCTTGCGAGGATCAATTAAAAGCAGAATGTCAGCTTTTCCACTTCAAATTTCATGAGGAGGAAAAACTCCAAACCCATGTACCAACCCATCCATGAGAATTCTTTTCTACCCTGGACAGGACCCAGCATGTGGGGGTCTGGAAACACTTTCAGAGTGTGACTCTGAACATTTTTTTTGCCTCATGTCAAAATTCCACCCTCCTCCTATGCCACAAATGAAAATATATTTGCACTGGAAGCAAAATGAACAAATATGGAAACTGAGTCTGGCCCTGGGTCAGAGTGGGGGCAGCCCTTGGGTGGGGGGAGCCCTGCCTAGTTCTGGGGGGAAGTTCGGAGGATACCCACTCTCTATGGGTGCACTGCCCTTTACAGCTCGGAAAGTGGTTTCTCCATCTGATATCTCCATTAACTGTCCTCCAACCTTTGAGGTGGGGTTGGCAAGTGCCCCATTTTATAGATGATGAACCGGAGGCACTTCCCCAGACCTCACTACTCCCTGCTGCCTAACACAACAGGCTCACTCTGACATTCCCCGCGTGGTCTATGAGTTTATACCTCGGCCAAAAGAGAGGAGAATCCACCCTACGACTAGAAACGCATTTCTCCTGGGCTGACAGGAAAGGAGAAGTGAGAGAGGTTTGGGAGTCTCTGGAGAGAGAATTTGATCTGGAGGGGCGCCAAGGACAGATTTCAGCAGTGATGTGCTGGTAAGTGTTTAACAACTGCTCTCCAGGGGAAAGAGTGAGTGTGTGTGTGTGTGTATGCACGCATGCATGCACACGTGTAAATTCTGCTGGGATGAAAAATGTGTTTGTTGCGCAAAAATTACAAATAATATAAACACTTTCTTGAAAATACTCTTTGTTGTAAATTCCATATTGCCAATTAATTCTCATGGAATGGTTTTTATTTTTTGTCAAACTCTTGTAGGCACAAACAACTATGACTGCAATGGAGCCATGGCTGGACAAAGTTAGACGACAAATGATCACCTGATGACAATCCGGCTCAGCAAGACGCTCACAAGTGGCGTTCCAACACGAATGCTGGTTGGGATTTCTGTTGACTTTGATGAGTCAGAGCAAAGTAAAACAATGCAGAGGTTCCTAAGAACTCCTTCATCAATGGCCTGAGCAACTTGCTTACTAAGCTGAATAAACAGCTCACCTCACAAAACAATATTTCCTCCATTCTTTGTGCCACTCACAATGTACTGGCCATAGACACAATGGACATAGTGTTTTATTTGCACATTCTATCCGTCACGGTCTTAAGGCTGGAAAATCAACAAAACAATAAATCAAGCCCTGATCTGTAATGTTCCCCCCTCTCTGTGGGGCCAGCACACTCCCCATGGCCAGTTTTCACTGAGGTGGAATCAGAAAGAAATGCCCAGTCTCTCCCGTGTCCCTCATAAGATACAATAGATGTAACCTCCAGAGCACAGATAGTAGTAAAATGTGGTAAAATAAGGAAGTGATCAGTGTTTAGTGTTTATTTCCTTTGTTTTTAATACAATTTATTTAATTACGAGTTTCAGTAATTTAATTTCTCTTAATGGCTGTGTTTAACTGTGTTTCAAGCTTTCAAAAATCCTGAAAATTTAACAGTCTGCTCTCAGAGCCAGTAGGAGCCAGCTCCAGCACCCCACTGGCTAGAAGGGAAGTACTGTCACCCCCAACTTATGATGATTCAACTTACGATTTTTTGACTTTATGATGATGTGAAAGCCATATGCATCCGTACTTTGAACTGTGAATTTCTATTTTCCTGGACTAGTGATACGTGGTACAATACTCTCTTGTGATGCTGGCCAGCGGCAGCGAGCCTCCGCTCCCAGGCCGCCACTCCATCACGAGGGTACACAACCGATACCCGACAGTGTTTCGTTAGATGGTTGTGCCCAACTGTAGGCTAATTCGTGCAGGTGTCCTGAGCATGTTTAAGGCAGGCCATGCTAAGCTACAATGTTTAGTAGGTGAGGTATATACTAAATGCATTTTTGGCTTCACCATGGGTTTATTGGGCTGTAACCCCATCACAAGTCGAGGAGCATCTGTATGTAGAAAGGAGAGAAGAAAAGTTGAGGGACCAGTCTGTGGGGACTGCGCCAGCATCCCCCAGGTGAGCGGCACGATGACAAAATCTTGCCTGACACCAGCACCCTGGACCTTCTTTAGCTCTTCATTCTCAGCATCCGGGAACTCTGGCCAGTCCCTTCCTTCAGGGACCACTGGCTGAACTACCTGTTCAATCTCTATGTGACTCACCCATTGGGGGACAACCCTTCACAATGTCCCAAAGGGGCGGGCATGGGTACTGAGGTGAACAGACACCCCCGACTCCCTGATTAGCTGAATGGGACCAGCCGAAGATCTCCCAGATGGAGTTAAATACACCCCGGAGGCATAGTCACCCCCCTACTGCAGAAGCGGAAACTGAGCCTGAGGGAGTTGTTACTCACCCAAAGTCAACAGCTGCCAAGAGGTAGAGACAACAGTGACAACCAGGTCAATAAGCCTCCAAAGCCATCTCCTTTCTGCATGGAAGGGCAGCCAGCACTGTCCTGGAGACAGCCCAGCAACTCGTTCCCTGCTCTTGGATTTTAGGGCACTTAATTCTGGACTTCTGTTGACCTTTTTCCCTAATGAAACTTACATCCTCCAGAGAGATGACTAGCGACTTGAGAGCAGGGCCCACGTTGAATATCTGTTGTATTATTAGAATTCCCATTCATTGGTGTCAGAAGAGATCTTAAGATCCACTTGGTCCAGGTCCCTGACTGTACAAATGGGGGAAACTGAGGCCCGTGGTCATACAGCAATGACACCAGTAGACTCAGGACTAGAACTTAAGCCTTTTGCTGACCAGTGTGGGTTGCTGGTGAATGGTACATATTCCGGAGAAGAGAATTAGGGGGGTGAACAAAACTGATATCTAAGAGTCGAAAGAGCAGGCCTTCCCCTCGCTGAAAAGTCCCAACCAGATGAAACAAGAGCAGAGACTATGGTACCCTCAGCTGGATTGAGGGGTTATACCAGAAGAGGCTTCCTGCCAGAGATTCTTTGAGAAAGCCCAGGGCACCGTGGAAACTCCAGAAGAAGTTCTCGTTATAAGTACTGTAGAGATGTGCAGAGCCAGTGGGGAAACTGAGGCAAGAAGGCAGCTCCTCAGAAACCCTCAGAGCCTGAGACTGAACATGAAGACTTTCGGGTTCTCAGACTCTCATCCCTTTCACCCCAGCACAAAAGACCTCCTCTGGCGTGGTGGTCAGTCTCAAAGGACCACCTAGAACTTGTGCTCTGGAGCCCAGGCAAGCAGGAAGTTGGATCTCGTCGGCGAAAACCATGGGCCCAGCATTTTCCAAGCAGAGGGGCTCCTCAGGAGGCCGCAGAGACCTTGATGCGGCTGTACCGGACGCCAGACGTGCTCTGCCTGTGGCCAAAGCTCGGGGGGAACCTGCCAAGCAGAGAGTGAGCAGAGTCAGGGGGCAGGGCCTGGGAGCCTTCCTGGAGGAGACAGGAGTGGAACATCCCCTGGGACCCCCATCGCCACTCCCAATCCTACCTGTTCCTTCCTACCTCCGGCCTTAATATCCATTTCCATCTTCTGGATTACCCAACTACTCCTCTTGGTCTCCCTGTGTCTCCCCTCACCGCCATGTGCCCCTGAGTCCCCGGCTCCAGCTGGACACTACCCTTCCATTCTAACCTCCTGTCATTCCCCAATTACAGGATTTAACAACTCCTGTCAGCTGGGCTTAAAGGCAAATGAAACTCTGTTGTAGGAAGACTCCAAACAACTCAAGGAGAACAGCTCCTGTAGGAAGTCAGGACAAAACGCACAGCATCCAGTAAGAGAGGCAAGAAGAAAAGAAAAACACTCTCTTGCAAAGGGAAAGGATGACGGCTCCGGTCCTGCATGGGACCCTTCCCCAGGGCCCGCCCTGTCCCCCTTACCGTCTCCTCTGGAATTGCTGGTCTATCTCTGCCAACGACTGGCCTTTTGTTTCAGGGACAAATAAATAGATGAAACCCAGGCCAAGGACGGCGGTCAGCCCGTACAGCAGGAAGGTCCAGGACAAGCCGATGGTGCCTGGGAACAGGGGGTGGGAGTGTGGGCCTGGGCACAGCCAACCGGCTGGCTCCGGGTCACGCACTGAAAGAAGATTCAGCTCACCTAAAGAAGATTCTCCAGATGGTCAATTTGCAGAATGACCAACAACTGTCAGAAAAGTACCTTAAAGCAGGAGTAGGACTGATTGTCCCAGAGGCCGGCAGAGGCAGGGCTCAGATCCACACACGCTGCCCAGGGCATCTTGTCTTTCTGGGGCAGCCCACGCACTCACATCTAAACCACTCACGGGTGGAGTGTGCCCGGAATCAGAAAATGTGAACGGAGGGAGACTACTTTCCACCTGAGCAAAGAAACAGCTGCAGGAGGCAGCCGTGGCAAAGCTCGGCTCTGAAAAAAAATCCTTAGTGACTCATGGATTGGTTATTCAGCGCACTGAGCATTCAGGGAACTGAGTTTCAGCCTGTTTGGCCCCAGTCTGATTGGTCTGGGAGAGAAGATGAAAACCTTAGCATCCTAGCCTCTCCCTCTTCCAGGAGACTCGGGTGGAGGCCAGGGTCTCAGGGCCAGCGACCAGGACCCCTGGGATGACCTTGACTCCTTTTAAGTCAATCAGCCCAAGAGAGAGAAAGGAGGCTGTGAAGAAAGAGACCGGGTTGAGCCAAAAATGGAAATGATATTTTGGCTGCCATTCTCGCCTCTACCAGCCATGGCCACACCTCCTCCAAGGCGCCTCCCCTGACCAGCCTGGTCTCCACTTAATCCTTATATCCTCAGGGAGAGAGCTGGGCTGGGAAGCTGGAGGGCTGGGATCTCGCCTGCACACCACCTGGCTGGACTTAGGGAGGACGTACTTCCCCATCTGGGAATGTGGGTGATAAGGGTAGGACACAATCCTAATAAACCCCTCCCATTCTTCCATCTACTCTCTCACCCACTCACTCATTCCCCTGAGGGAATGTTTGACAAGGAGGCAGTCGGGAGAAGTCTGGATTCCCTAAGACTGGGGGTGGGAGATACCCATGTTTCCCCCAGGCCCCGGGGGTGGCTGTGCCTTTGAGGAAGAAATGCTTGGCTGCAGGAAGCGGGAAAATCATTGAACCCTAAGAATGTGGGACCCGCAATGAAGGCCCAGGCAACCAAGGGCTACCTTGGGCCAGGAGCATCTCAGAGACCCTTCCCCCGTGTTCTGTGCCCATAAAATTCCCACCCACCCCGCCCCCACTTAGACTGGGTTTGAATGCTAGGTGAGAAGAGACGTGTCACCCAAACTGGATCTGAGAAGACTTTCCTGCTGGCCGGTGGGCATGAGCCAGTACGAGTTGGCTTAGAACAAAGAAAAGGCTGCACTCAGACAAGTTCACCCTCTGCTTCAGACAAGTTCTCGCCAGTGTTGGTGTGGACTGTCACCTGTCACAGGGCTCGGAGGATTTTACGGCGTGTCTGAGGGTTCTGGACGCAGACACTTCCATGGAACATGAGCACAAAGTTTTATTTGAAGAACAGTTCTGCTGCTAGCAAATAGGAAACATTTAAAAATTCTCCCGCTCCGGAGTGGGGACTTCGGGCTACAGAGAAGAGATTGCACTTGGTGGAGAGGGAGGAAAGCAGAGCCTATACTCAGGTCCCCACCCAGAGCTCGTGCCCCTCCCCCACACTAATCAGAGATGCCCCCTTGACCAGGAAAAGTGGGTGCCTCAGTTCTCCTCTTTCAGCCTCCACTCCCAAGTCACTCATCAAGCCAGCCCACACACTGGTGGGGCCTGGGATGAGGCAGAAGCCTCACAAATCAGATCCTCTGTTGTCTTTGTCTCCCAGCCTCGCCTCTCCCTTTTTCTGATACTAATTTTCCTTTGGAGAAGACTCCCCTCCAACTTCCGGTCCATGCGGTTGGCAGAGGCTGTCCCTGCCCCCTGGCTCCATGGCGGGTATGTGACCCAGACCTGGAGCCAGGAGGTGGAGACAGCCCTCCAGCCACAGTGATTGGTTCAGGGATGGGCATGCGATCTTGATGAGCCAATGAGAAGCAATGCTAGGTCTTGGGGCGGAGCCACTGGGAAAGAAACGCTCTCTTTCCTGGGGGCTGCCGATTTGAGGTCGCTGGCGGTCATCTTGGCCACCAGGAGCGCCTGCCTGAGGGTGAAGCCCACAGTGTGGGAGGCAGAGCGGAGAGAGATGAAAGATGGCCACAGCTTTGTTGGAGTTTCTTATGCTTGATGCCAACTGCCCTCCTCTTTTCAATTATTCAAGACAAAAACCATTCCCTTTTGTTCATAAACTGGTTTGCCTTGGATTTTCTATCATTTGTACCCAGACTGATAAGGAGGTTGCTCCTGGATCCAGAGGCACTGGACCGAGGAATGAGGTGAGAGCACTCACCGATGAGGTCGAGGAAGGAGAGGCTGATGAAGAGGTTGGCGGCCCAGTTGAAGCTGCTGCAGAAGGCGAAAGCCCTCCCTCGGATCTCCGCCGGGTAGATCTCGCTGAGGACCAGCCAGGTCACTAGGACAGGAGAGCAGGGAGGGCTCCTAGGCTGTGGCCGGGCTGGGCGGGCACGCAAGGTCCAGCAGGCAGCCTTCCATCAGTGTGATTCAAACCGGGTAGGCTACTGACACCAGACTCTCCCTGGCTGCTTCCCCCACAGGCTATAAGATCCCAGAATCCCTTTAGAGTGACCTACATTCTTGGTTTCCCCAGGACCAAGGGTGTGGATGCCTGGGACACGGGACTTTCAGGGTCCAATCCGGGATAGTTGGTCACCCTATTCATTAAAGCCCTTCGAATTCTTTGAGTGAACTATCCAGGAGCAAATTCGGGTTTTAGGTTAAATGATTTGGGGGCTTTTTAAAGTAAACAATATTACAAACATGCAGGTAGGCGCTTGCCCTCAAAAGGAGTGCCGGCACATCAGCGAGGAGCCCTGAAGCTAAAGCCACACTGGCTTCATGGTCAAGCCCCCTCTAGTGTCCCTCCAAGACCCTGAGGGGCACCGTCCCCAAGCTTCCCACTAGGAAGGGTAGAAGGCTCAGAGTCACCTGCAAGGAGCTCCCACCTACCTGGTCCAAATCCAAAGGAGAAGGCGCTCACAAACACCATCATGCAGACCAGCGCGGTCCAGTGCAGCAGGGCACGCTCTGGGGCAGGAGAAGGGGGTGCTGGGGAGGCGGTGCTTAGAACTGGCACAGGAGGGGCTGTGGGACCCCCAGCTCTGGAATGACGCTTGGTTTTCTCAGGAATTGGCAAGACTGGCTCCTCTTGGTTCTTGCTGGTTGTTGACAGTGGATGTGAAGAGAAGCCCGTTGGCAGGTCAGACTCTCCGGGGAGGCTGAATGGCCTGGTGGCGTTGGGCATGGCCAGGCAGCTGGGGCCCGAGTCCATGGGCACAGCGAAGCTGACCAGGCCTATGCCACTGACGGACAGGGCCATAAGGGCACAGCCAGCTAGTAATAGGGCCCTGCGGCCTGCTCGGTCCACTAGCCCCATGGCAGTCAGGGTAGCTGCCACCTTTACCGCGCCAAGCCCCACTGAGGCCAGCACAGCTGAGGATCCCCCACGGAAGCCAACTGAGTGGAAGATGGTGGAGGCATAGGACAGCACATTGGGCTGCCCTGTTAGCTGCTGGAAAAGCACCAGCCCCAGCCCCACGGTGGTCCGGCCTCGCATGTTATCCCGCTCCCTGAAGAGGTCCAAAAAGGAGTATCTTGGCCTCCCCAGGCCCAGCTCGGTGGCCTCACCTCCCTGGAGGGGGATGAGATCCCTGTGGGCTGCAGCATCTTCTGTACCCGCAGGGAGAATGAGGAGGCTGAGGGACTGCAGGAGAGCAGGTGCAGCAGCCCAGCCGAACATATGCCTCCATCCCCGGGGGACCGTGGCCAGCGCGTAGTTGAGTGCATAGGAGAGCAGGATGCCTACAGTGATGCCTGCCTCATAGAGGGACACCATCACCCCCCGCTGCCGTGGCCCCACCAGCTCTGACATGTAGATACAGCAGGCCATGGAGGAGAGGGAGATGGCAAAGCCAGCAGCTGAGCGGCCCAGGACCAGCCAGGCCAGGGAGCCAGCCAGGCCCAGGCTCAGGCTGCCTGCCAACAGCACCAAGTTGCTCCCCAGGATGGCTTGTTTCCTGCCATAGCGATCAATGAGGAAGCCCCCAACCAGAGAGGCGAGGAGAGCCCCCAGGAGCAGGCTGCCCACCAGGAACTCCTGCTCCAAGCAGCTGAGCCCAAATTCAAGCTGCAGTGGCAGCAGGGCACCCGATATGACTGCCAGTTCATAACCAAAGGTCAAGCCACCCAGCAAAGACACAGAGGCACACAGGGGCAGGAGGGGTGGTGGGCGGCCTGGAAAACAAAAGTGACAGGGTCTGAGTTCAGAATGGTTCCTTGCTAGAGCCTCCATCCATTCAACCACTCCTCCATTTGACAGTTGCATCCAGCTCATCCATCCATCCATTTATTCATGCATCATCCATTGATCCAACCACTCATTATCCACCATCCATCCACTTCTTCCTTCAACCATCTCTCCCTCC
>NW_005871138.1:2634095-2636131 GCF_000147115.1 Myotis lucifugus
CATCTATCCACTCCTTCCTTCATCCACCCACCCCTTCTTCAACTACTCTATCCATTCACCTAGCTATCCATTTATTGAACCATCTATCCACTCATCCACTCCTTCTTTCATCCATTCACACATCTATTTATTGATCAATCAACCCATCCCTTCATTATACACTCTTCCATTTATCCATCTACTCTATCCACCACATATTCATCCATTCATTTATCCATTCACATACCCCTTAATTCACCCAAACATCCATTCATTTATTAATCCATCTATTCACAAATATATCCATTCATCCAGCCATATGTGTATTCCATCCCTTATGTATCCACCCACCCACCCATCCATTCAACCATTCATTCAAAACTTATTTATCTGGCACCTACAACACCCATCCATTCAACCATTCATTCAAAGCTTATTTATCTGGCACCTACAACACACCAAGCTGTATTCTTAGGTCTGGCAATAGTAGAAAAAGGCAGATGATGAACAAATAAATCTGTGCTATAACTTCAGGTGGCGATAGGTATCATGTAAAGAAGCAGGGGAGGGGGACTGAGAGTGATGGAGGACTTCTATTTTATTTTTTTTTTAAATATATTTTATTGATTTTCTACAGAGAGGAAGGGAGAGAGATAGATAGTTAGAAACATCGATGGGAGAGAAACATCGATCAGCTGCCTCCTACACATCTCCCACTGGGGATGTGCCCGCAACCCAGGTACATGCCCTTGACCAGAATCGAACCTGGGACCTTGCAGTCCGCAGGCCGACGCTCTATCCACTGAGCCAAACCGGTTTCGGCGAGGACTTCTATTTTAAATAGGGTAGTCAGCTAAGGCCTCTCTGTAGAGGGAAAATTTGAACAGAGATCTGAATGAAGTGAGGGTAAAAGTCATATAAAGCCTGGGTGAAAGACATTTTAGACAGAGGGAACAGCAAGAACCAAGGCCCTGGGGCACGACAATTTTTGGTATGTTTGAACAATAACTATTAATATTAATAGCTAGTGCTTATATGGCACTTACCAAGCACCAGACCCTGTTTTAGGAGCTTTATATGTATTCACTCACTTATTCCTCATTTACAACAACCCTATAACATATTATTATTAGCATCATCCTCCAAGGCACAGAGAAGTTAAGAAACTCTCTTAGAGTCACACAGCAAGTAAGCAGCAGAGCTGATGTAGCTAGAGAGTGCAGGCTTTTAATCACTGTGCTATTCAGCAAGGAGGCCAGCGTGGCTGGAGCCCAGCAAGTGAGTGAGAGAGATGATGAGGTAGGAGAAGCAGACAGGGGTAGATCATGCATGTGGAGCTGTGTAGGTCATGAGGACAATGATGAATTTCACTGTCAGTGGGTGGAAGCCTTTGAAGGCTTGCACGGGGAGAGAGATGGTCTTTGGTAGTCACCCGCACATGTGGATCTTGAGCACATAAAAGGTGACTAATGGGATTAAGGAACTGAATTTTCATTTTATTTAATTTTTACTCATTTACATGTAAAAATAGCCACATGTGGCTAAAGGCTACCATATCGGCAGTTCAGTTATACAGTTTACTCTGAAATTTTAACCCACATATTTAAACTTAAATGTTTCTGAAAGCATCTAGAGCAGTGATGGCGAACCTTCTGAGCTCGGCGTGTCAGCATTTTGAAAAACCCTAACTTAACTCTGGTGCCATGTCACATATAGAAATTTTTTGATATTTGCAACCATAGTAAAACAAAGACTTATATTTTTTGATATTTATTTTATATATTTAAATGCCATTTAACAAAGAAAAATCAACCAAAAAAAAAAATGAGTTCACGTGTCACCTCTGACACGCATGTCATAGGTTCGCCATCACTGATCTAGAGTAATCCAGCAGTATCTCACGCCATGCTAAGTCCCAACTCTTTCACATAACATCCCAGGCCCTTCATGAGCCGAACCACCCAGACCTGACAACATTCATAACGTTGTAACCAGATTTATTGAGTGTTTTCTTCTGGACCAAGTGAGTTATTGCATGTAAAGCACTGCTTTGAGCA
>NW_005871138.1:2636632-2690970 GCF_000147115.1 Myotis lucifugus
GGGGAGATTATGCTGCCCAGGTCCTGCCTCATCGTTACCTCTCTTGGCCCCACCTCCCTCAGTTCTTAGAATTTACTGCCAGAAAGGAAGGTCTTCCAGGCCATGTGAGGCAATCAATGAAAGCACAGAATCTGTTTGCTGTGTCCTAGGTTCCTCTGGAGGTGACAGGGAACCCGGCCAAATGGTCTCGCAGGCAAAGCTGACTGTCTACAGGTTTTGCTGGAAAACGCATCAGAACAGATTCTGGTCACAGTGGCAAGAGAACAAGGAAAAATAAACGTGAAATGAAATGGTCATAATAACCAGTGTCCTTTACTGAGCACCTCCTCTCTGCAATCCTAGGTGCCTTCTCTCAATTCACCTTCCTAACAACGCTAGGTGGCACTGCTACAGTTCTCCCCATTTTACAGATGAAGACACTGAGGGTCCGAGTGTTCTCACAGCCGAGAAGCAACAGGATCAGGACTCAAATGCTGACCCATCTGAATCCCAAACCTACATATTTAAGAGCTTTGCCGAACTGACTTCACGCAAGAAGGGCCAATCAGAGATACATGGGGTGTGAGAGAGAGCAGGGACACGGGGCAGAGGTGGAGAGGAAGGAAAGCTCTCAGGAAAATCCCATGTCACAAAACATGATGCAATGATACTGCCCCAGGAGACACGAAGGACAGTGTCCAAGGAGTCGGGGCCATTAGGGTAATTCCCGTATGTCTTCCTCAACTTTTCAAGCCACATTTTTCACTTCTAACCAACTCTGCGTTCTCCCTTCATTTGCTCATACCACATCGCGAGGTCATTGATGTGTCCTCCTTATAAGTTGGACAGGACAGGACAGGACAGGACAGGACAGAGACTTACTGTCTCTGTGTCTCCAGGGCCCCAGCACTGCCTACCGCCCAAGAGGGGCTCAGTGAGGTTTCTGCTGAAAGAACCAATGGCTGGGTTGAGGACCAGGGTGGTATCCCCACGTGCCAGTCCAGGGCTGTGTCAGGGACATTTGAACCTAAGCTAATGCTACCAGAGGGCTCCTGTGAAAGCCTACGTTGGACCGTGTCATTCTGCTCAGAGCCCTCCAAGGCTCCCTCCCTCTTCTCAGAAAATAGCCAAAGTCCTTACAGTGACCGTCAAGGCCCTGCAAGATCTGCCTCCTCTCACTCTGCTCCTCTGGCCACACCAGCCTCCCCCTGGCATCCAGCACTTCGCATCCCCTTTTTCCCTGCTTGTGTTTCTCTGTGGTACTTGTCACTGTAGGAAATAAGGATATATTTTACATATTTATTGGTCTCCCCTGCCAGAAGGTCAGCCCCAAAGGAACAGGAATTGCTTGTTTAGCTGTCTCTCTGATGCTGAGGGCAGTTTGTGGCATATAATAGGCCCTCAATAAGTGCTTGTTGAAAAAGTGGATGATTGATTGAATGAATGAACGAACGAACGAACGAACTCTGGAGATATAGGAAATCCAGAGAGAAAGGATCTTGGCTCTTGAGCATCTGGCGAGGTCCAGGGCCTAGAAGTGGCCATGGACAGGAACAGACCAAATCCTGGCTGCCAAATTAGGACCCTGGAGCCAGAGCTGGAGTTGGTCACCACACCCTGTGCATCAGAGGCTGGGTGGTACAGTGGTTAGGAATGCAGGCTGGAACCAGAGTGCGGGTTCTATCCCAGCTTCTCCTCTTCACCGCTGTGTGACCTTGTGCAGCTCGCTTAACCTCTCTGAGCCTCCTCATCTATAAATGAGGGTAATAGTAATACCCACCTCATATGCCTACCGACCTGACAGCCAGTGTTAGCTATTATGAGTCTCCACAGAACAACCCAGAGCGAGTTTTTAAAACACAGCTCAGGTCATGTCCCACCCGAGTTTAAAATCCTTCTCCAGCTTCTCATGTTATTTGGAATAATAATAATCCAAACTTCTCACTATGGCTACAAAGTTCCACATAATCTAGCCCTTGCCTACCTCTCTGACCTCCCTTTTACTGCTCTCCCCTTGCCCAGTGTGCTCCAGCCACACTGGCCTGGACAACTCCAGCTCACTCCTCCCTCAGGGCCTTGGCACTTGCTGTTTCTTCCTCCTTGAAGCTCTTCTCTCAGATCAGTGATAGCTCAGCTCCAATGCCTCCTACGCCAGGAGGCCCTCCTTCCTGCTTACCTAAAAACCTGCCCCCCTCATCACTATCACACCACCTCATTTTATGGGTTCCACTGAGCCCCCTACCTGTAAACCTATGTCTGCCACACAGTAGATGAATGGATGGGAGAGTGACCCTTTGAGGCTTCTGAATCCTGAGAAAAATATTAAAACCTTGGTCTCCCATAGCAACAAGGAAATTCCTTACTCCCACACACAGTCCTGCATTCTAATCTCCTCCGTCTCCCCTCTGTTGAATCATCTCCAGAGCAGAGGTTTTGTCTATATGCTCAGGGCAGCATCCTCAGGCCTGACGAACAGAGGTGTTCGGTGAATTAATTAAAGAATTTGCTCCTTGTGGAGCCTCTATTTCTTTTTTCAAAACAGAACAGAACAATTTCATTTGCCTGGAATTGTAAGGCTTGAGCGGGTCAAGGGAGGCCTGGCCCCGAGTAAGCGCTCAGCATTAGGTAAGGCGCACTCTCAAGTCACTTTTCCAGGGCAGAAAGGAGCATGAAAGGAAGTGCGCCCAGGTCCCTTCCCAGGCCCCAGCCAGGGCCTGGAGTGCGGGACTCGCCACCGAGTGGGCGGTCCCTGGTAGGGGTGCCAGCCAGGGCGGAGGGCGCGCGTACAGATGCGGTCGCGGGGACTCTGCGGTGGGCAGCGCCTGATCGCGACTTACCCATGGCGAGCGGGACACCCGAGCGTGCTGCGGGCGCGGAGCGGCCGGGCGAGCATCCCTGGGCCGGAGTCCCGGAGTCCCGCCAGGCCCACAAACTTTCTGGCCGGCCCGCCTCCGTCCCTCCCTCTCTGCCTGCCCGCCCCCAACGCCGCTGCCACGTAGGCCAGCCCTGGCCCCCTGGGTCCGGAGGCGTGACAGAGGGGCGCCTGCGCCTGGCTGGGGGACACTGCTCGCAGTTCTCCAGGGGCCTCTCACCATCCCCCCCAGGGTGCTCCCCACTGTCATCCCCGTTGGGGCCCCTACATGCATTCCCCTCCCCCTCCAGCCCCCGTAGGAAGAAGACTTTGAAATCACTGCAGTCCACACTAGTCTGGCCACCAGCATGTACACACACACACACACACACACACGCACACGCACACGCCTCTACACTGATGGGGTCACACACATACCCACTTCAGCCACTCAGACACTCTCCCATGGACTCATCCTCCAGTCATTGGACACAGGTTTGGACACCTCCCAAGTACCACAGGCACTGTGCTAGGCCTTGGGAGAACGAGAGGGACAGATTTGTTTGTTCTTGTGCAATTTGCTTTCCAGTGGGGGAGGAAGAACGGTAAATAACAAGCCAGAGAAATGCCAGCTGGTGATCATGGCTGGGTAGAGAATGAAACTAGGGTGATGGGGCGGGCAGGCACAGGCGGCTGCTTTAGCTCGGGGGTCTGGGAAGGCTGTTCTGAAGAGGGGTTATGTGAGCTGAGACCGCAGGTTCCAGGCAGGGCAGAAACAGCTTGTGGAGTATAAGGAACAACAAAAATGAAGCCAGAGTGTCTGGAGCATGGCACGTGACGGAGAGAGTGGAGGGAGATGGGGCCCAAGACTGGGGTTGTTAAGGGCCAGATCATTCGAGGCCGGGGTCGGAAATGTGGATTTTATTCCAAGTGACACACACACACACACACACACACACACACACACACAAATAATTGGGGCATTCTAGTAGGTTATAGGGAGCGAGGGTGGAAACAGGGGAGCTTCTGCAGGTGAGAGGTGGAGTTGATTTGGACTAAGGTGATAGGAGTGGGGATGGAGGAAAGTGGGCAGATGGGAGATAGACTTGATAAGGACCTACTGATGGAAAAGGTGCAGCTTAGGGCAGGAAAGAACGTCCACAGTTCTGTTTCGGCTGTGTGACATTTAAGGTGCTCACTCAGCATCCCTGTGTAAATAGGTAGGGTGTTCGATGTAAGAGTTTGGAGTTCTGGAAAGGAGGCAGGCTGGGGATACCCCCATTAATTCTCACTCTCCGGCAAAAACATATATGGTCACAGGCTTTTCTCATCCTATGCTCATACACAGACACATTCGTTGGCATGTGTCACATACCCTCACCCAGCATGGACTGTCTGCCACAGACACATTGGGCACCCAGCAAAGAAGACAGCATTTGACAAGACCTTCTGAGCCAGGGGACCCTGTACACTTCTGAAAATAATAATAGTTGGGGCAGTTTGAAAGCATGGCTCCAAAATTCTGTTTCCTTCCTTGAGATCAAAGTGGGCTTGTGACAGCTTCAACCAGTGCACAGAGTAGCACTGTGTGACTTCTGAGGCTGAGTCAGGGGGACACTGGCACCTGGAGCCCCACACCTCTAGGAAGTCCCACTACCCTGAGGCCGCCATGCTGTGAGGAAGTCCCAGGTGCAGAGAGAGGCCACGTGGGCATGCCTTAGTGGGTGGTCCACGCCTTTGAGTCACCCCAGCACTGGCTCCAGAAGGAGCCGTCCGATGATTCCAGCTCCCAGTGTCAAATCTTTCCGGCTGAGGTCCAGGATCATGGAGAGCAAGCATGTCAAACTCGCAGCCCGCCAGCCACATGCCTCATTTATTTGGCCCGTGTTAGCCTTTGAGTTTGACATGCTTGATGTAGAGCAGAGACAAGCCATCTCTACTGTTCCCAGGCTGGATTTATGACCCACACATTCCATGAGTATAATTAAATGGTTGTTTTAAGGTCCAAAGTTTTGGAGTAAATTGTTATGCAGCAATAGTAACCAGGACAATAGCTTTAACTAAGGGGCAATGATTATATACTTTGATTTCAGCACTTTACATATATTAGCTCACTGTTAACCCTTACAACTACCTAATGAAAATGGAATTATTACAATTACCCCATTTTATGAAAGATGTAACTGAGGCAAAGGGAGGTGAAGTAACTTGATTGCATAATAAACAAACAAATAAGATAAATAGAGCTCAAAGACAATCACTAGTATATAGCTGAGCTGGGAGTCAAGCCCAGTCATGGGGAAAGCAGGTACTTACCCATCATGCTCCGCTACCTTTCTGGCATGGAAAGATCCCCAGGAGGCCTCTTGGCCATTGCCAAGTGACAGCTCCTCCTTCGTCTGTGGGTGTCTGGAATTGTCACCAGGAGACCTGGTACAGCAAGTGCTCCACTCCTGTGAGATACCGTATAGAAGTTATCCGGTGGAATGGAGCACGGAGTTCTCTGTGATCTCTGTGGCTGCCATTAAGTCATGCAGATGTTTGCACACTTGCTGTCATGTTCTCTCTCTCCTAGAGCAAGAGAATCCCTCTTTATTTGTTTTCCCAGATGAGAAAGGAAAAGTTCTAATCAAGCATTTTGGTAGCATCTTCACAAATGACTCCCCTTGAGGGTGCACAGGGCCTAGTGATTCATTTCTAACTAATAGAATACAGCAAAAGTGGTTACGTCATCTCAGAGATTAGGTTATGAATGGCAGTGACTTCATCTTGCTCATCCTTTCCTGAGCTCTCACTCATTTACTCTAATGAAGCCACCTGCTATGTCATGAGAGGCCCACGTGGCAATAGGTAAGGGGGGCCTGTAGGCAATAGGCAACAACGAACGAAGGCCCATGAAGATATAAACCCCACCACCAATCAAATAGTCATACAAACAAACAAACAAGACCGTCTGTGACAAAGCAAAAGAGAAGAGGTTCATGGGGACACCAGAACTTATGAAAGTTGGATTTTTCCCTCTTGTGAGAAGTCAGGAGGGCTTCCCTGGGGAAGTGACATTTGAGCTAAGAATGAAAAGATATGTAGATGGGTCTAGGTAACAAAGGGAGGGGAGAGCAGTGGGAAGTTGCAGGTGCAAAGGTTTGGTGGCAAGAGGGAGCCTGGAAAGAATGAAAGACTGAGAGAAGGCAATTGTGTTTGAAGATCGAGGACAAAGGGGAATTTGGTGGGAGTTACGTCTGGAAGATGGACATTGTGTTCCCATGCAGGACCTTGTGCTTGTGGGTCTTTATCCCAAGCACAGTGGGAGCCATTGGAAGGCTTTAAGCTAGGTTTCCTGCCATAGAAGCCAGAACCAGTCTGACCATAGCAAGCCTGGGATGTAAATATGTTTGCACAGTGGATTTTTCAAAGGCGGGGCTCAGACCGATTTGGTAACCATAGAAACAGAAGGCTTATGTGGACACTAACAATTATGATAATGAAACCACACACTTGGGAAACTGAGCGTTATTAATCGAGTTAGTTCTGGGTGAGCTCTGAGTAGTCTTGCCTGATGAAGGGTGCTGGAAACCACAGTATACCATCACAAAGGGTCTGATGTTTGAAAAGGTGACCCGCCCTGTGATGAATGAAATTGTGGAGCTGAGAGTTGGCGGCACAGCAACCCTGGAACCAAAGGGCCTTTCTTCAGTGTTTCAGAGTCCCAGTGATAGGCAAAAAGGAAGATGAACATATGAAGAGTGTATGCCATCCACCAGGCACCCACACAGGCAACATCTTATTTAATTTTAATAAGCAATTGCCAAAATAAAACTGATTATCTTCGTACTGAAGGTGACAAAGCTGAAACTCAGAGAAATGATGTTGTTTTGCTGCATTACACGTGGTGCCAGGAACCTGTGTTTGCTTTCCAGGCTGTAACGCCCAACTCCGGAAAAGACCGGAGATTCTGGCAGCAGTTTTCCGGAAAGTGCCGAAGAGCTGGGAGGCGGGGCCACAAGAGTCTTTTCGGGGCTTCCGTAAGAGCCGAAAGGTCGGGAGGCGGGGCGTGAGTGTCGGAATCCGATTGGCCAAAGAGAGCCGAGGACCTTCGGAGCGAGCCGAACGTCTCCGACAGCCTCCGGGCAGAGCCGAGGGGCGCCGAGGCGCAGCAATGGCGGCGGCCGGAGCTGTGGCGGCGGAGAAAAGCGAGGAACCGGCGCCGGAGGCCGATGCGCTGGCCACCGATGCGCTGGCCGCGGCCCGGGAGCGGTGCAGCCGCTTCTTGAGCGGCCTGGAGCTGATGAAGCAGGGCGCCGAGGCGCGCGTGTTCCGCGGCCGTTTCCAGGGCCGCGCGGCCGTGGTGAAGCACCGCTTCCCCAAGGGCTACCGGCACCCGGCGCTGGAGGCGCGGCTCAGCCGGCGGCGGACGGTGCAGGAGGCCCGGGCGCTGCTCCGCTGCCGCCGTGCAGGTGAGACGGCACGGCTCGGGCTGAGGCGGTGCGGGTGCCGGTGCCGGTGCAGGACTCCCTTTCGCCCCCTGCGGTCTGCGTGGCTTTGAGTGCGTCCTCTGTCCCTGCCTCTTCATTCATTAATGCTTAGGCAGCCGCTGGGCCTTGCAGGTGCGAGCATTGGTCCGGGAGCCTGGTCAGTACCAGGCTCTGCCACGGTGGCTCCTGTAGAGCGCGTTATTTAACCATGCTCAGTCTCGGTTGCCCCTTTTGTGCCCTTTCAGTATTTGATCATTATCTATGCACTAGTGGCCTGGTGCACGAAATTCGGGGGGTGGGGGGGGGAGTCAGGAAGATGGCCGGTCGACCTGGTCTAATTAGCATAGTACCCTTTTATTAGTATAGATTATGTAGTACAGGATTGCTTAAATGGTGGGGAAAAGCCTTTTCCAGCAGGAGAAGATGCTCTTGGCAGACAAATATACATAATCCCTATATCTGGACTGATAGCCAGCCATATGCACTATGCTGCCAAACCGGTCATTAAAATATTGAACCCCTTTCTTACACTTTATACCAAGTAGCTGTTGCCCTTAAAACCCCTCCTCAAGCCCCACCTTAGGCTCTGCCTTCGCAGTTCACCCAGATTAGGTTCTGATTGGTTGGTTTCTATGCCATCAGCATCAAAAGCTCCGCCTCCTAGGCAGCCATTGGCTCCTCGCAGTTCACCCAGATTTGGTTCTGATTGGTTGGTTTCTATGCCAGTCAGCGTCAAAAGCTCTGCCTCCTAGGCAGCCATTGGCTCCTCGCAGTTCACTCAGACTTGGTTCTGATTGGTCAGTTATGCCAGTCAGTGTCAAAAGCTCCGCCTCCTAGGCAGCCATCTTGTGAGAGCGTGAGGGTTAATTTGCATATTACCTCTTTATTATATAGGATTACTTTTAAGAAGCAGATGCAAGTATGAGTACTTGCGCTGGAGTCAGACTCTCTGGGTTTAAATACCGACACCACTGTAGCCTTTGAACAGGTTTTGTAACCTCTCAACCTGTTTCCTCACCCATAAAGAGAAATCCCAGTTGCAGTATTAATCTCATAGGGCTTTTGGGACCATTCAATGAGGTATGTATGCCATGTATTACATTTGAATGTATGACTGGCATGTAGTGCTTAATGAAGTTAGATTTCATTAAATCACTTTTTTTCCCCATTAAAACACCATTGTGCACCATCACCGTAAACTTGTTCTCAGGTGAGAAACGGTCTCAGAGAGGGGAAGCAACTTGCCCAAAGTTACTCAGTTAGGGACCCAGCCAAGCGCTCAGCTCGTATTCCTCTGCCTCAGAAAAACGCGCTTTTCACTTTCATACTTCCCGCCTTTCTTTCTGACATTGGTATTTTTTTAGGCACCTGTGCACCCGGACATTGTCAGGTGCTGGGAGATCTGGAGGAAATGCAGTAGTGAACAAGCAGGCGGATCTCTGACCTGCTCGGGTTTAAGGAAGTTATCTGTGTGTTTATATTTTCTTTTGCATCCTCTCTAGGATATAAGGTTCATTAAGCAGGGATCGTGGCTGCCCTATTTCCTGCTGTATCTCCCCTATACCCCCCAAAATGTTCCCAGTATCCTGAGCATGATTGACATTTAGTAAAGATTCATTACATCTTTGCAAGTCTTGTTCTCATGTTATAGAAGCAGTAAGGGAGGTGGAGAGAAGTTGATGTGACTTTTAGGTTATACAAGTGGCAACCAAGCGTAAATGAATCAGGAGACCTTGTTAAAGTTGAAAATGACAAAGTTTTATTCAAGGGTCTTAGAATTTGCAAATTGGAAACATTACAGGGTAACACCCAGAGCGTTCCGAAGAAAAAAGTTGGGAGTTCTTATAGTAAAAAGTACATTCTTGAGAAGACTCAGCCCTGTATTCCTAGCCTCTGGATTGGTCTGAGATGCGAATCCTCTAGATTAGTGATGGTCTGCACAATGAATATCAGTTCTTCAGGGAGTTATAGTATTTATATATCCTCCAGTTCAAAAGTTCAAGTTCTCCGGCTAGTTAAAATGAAGTAAAATCTTTTCCTTGGGCTTCCTCCCATTTGTCTGAACCAATTTGGTCAGCCTGACCATACAGACTCCCTTTTAAGTCAGCTTAGCTGTACTGGTTTCATCTTGTTTTCTTCACCCATTGCTCACAACTAACAAGGAAGGGAGCTGGGAGTTGAATTCGTCCTTCTGACTTTGAAGATGAATCTGGAAGCCAGTACACTGCTTGGCCTCCTGTTTGGGTCCTTGTCAGGTAGATAGTGCTTTTCCTGGGCTACACTTACCCTTCTGGCTTTGTTTGTTTGTTTTTTAGGAAATAAGTATGAATGAAGTCCAGTCGTAATGGGTGGAAAGTTGGAGGGAGCTTTGGCACTAAACTTAGCCATGAGGTCGTTTAGGGAGCAGTTATAAAGAGCATGAGCAGGGGAAACTTTCAGATGAGTTCCAATGTACCATTCTGCAGTGTTTTTAAGTCTTTTTCCTGAAATAAGCAGATAGGAAATGTAAAAAACTGCATCAATCTTTGAAAGTTAAGCTTACCATTAAAAAAAAAAAAGTCTAATTCACACGGGTTATGTCTTGATTGCAGGGATATCTGCCCCAGTTGTCTTCTTTGTGGATTATGCTTCCAACTGCTTATTCATGGAAGAAATTGAGGGCTCTGTGACTGTTCGAGATTATATTCAATCCACTATGGAGACTGGAAAAACTCCCGAAAGTCTCCTTGGCTTAGCCAAGACTGTGGGGCAGGTTTTGGCTCGCATGCACGATGAGGACCTCATTCATGGTGATCTCACCACCTCGAACATGCTCCTGAAGCCCCCCCTGGAGCAGCTGAACATTGTGCTCATCGACTTTGGGCTGAGTTTCATTTCAGCACTTCCGGAGGATAAGGGGGTTGACCTCTACGTGCTGGAGAAAGCCTTCCTCAGCACCCATCCCAACACCGAGAGTGTGTTTGACGCCTTTCTGAAGAGCTACTCCGCCTCCTCCAAAAAGGCCAAGCCGGTGCTCAAAAAATTAGATGAAGTGCGCCTGAGAGGAAGAAAGAGGTCCATGGTCGGGTAGAAGGATGCGTGTGACAACCACGGACAGTTAAGCTATTTACCTCACAGTGAATTTGACTTGCTAAGACTGTGGATTACACCTAAAAAAAGTATTGGGATATTTTTAAGTGCTGTCTGCGTTCATGCTTGTTAAGTGTCATTATCACCTGCACTGAACTGTTCTCAGGAGCTTACCATGTACATAAGCCATGTTCTAGACCAGGGGTGGGCAACATCTGGCCTGTGGGCCATGTAAGACCTGCAAAATCATTTTATCTGGCCCTGCCCATGTTTGACCAAATATAGCGGGCTAATCTTTAAGTTGATAATTTTGTATGACCTGCAAATGATGTTATAAATATTCAAATGGCCCATGGCAGAAAAAAGGTTCCCCACCCCTGTTCTAGACAGAACTGAGTACAAAATAAACCTAGGACAGGCTTCCTCCTCAGGAACATGGGCATGGCAATAAAAAACATTGAACCACATGATGAGAAGAGTGTCCTCTGTTCATTCCTGGGGAGACGAGAACAAAGTCTCGGTGACAGTGCATCTATACCGGCCTTTTAAACCAGTGTTGTTTGTTGTGTTCGTGACATTCCTCTTGAAATCAGTGTAGTGGGATACAAGCAGCATTTTAAAAATAAAGTAGAATCAGACACTAGGAAATACTGTTACATGTGCATTACATGGAGTATTGTCAATACTGTTTTATAAGACTTGTTTATATATGTGTATATAGACGAGTATGTACTGGGTTTTGATGTAAAATATATTTTGAGGCTTATGGTGAAAAAGATGAAAAATACTGCTTAACTCCAATTTCCCTTTAAAAAGCTTTTATACAACATTGTTTTTATATTTGTTGCTCTGTGACTTTATGGTTATCTTCTAGTTAAGACAATGATTGATATAAAGTCCTTTTAGTTTATATAGATAAAAAAGTGAATCACTTTGTCTCACAGACAGTAAGTAGATAGAGTAAAAATGGTGACGTGGCTTGGCTATGACTGAAGTGTGATGAAGCCTGGTTTACAGGAAGGTAGAAGAAACCTGAAATAAGATGCAAAGTGCCACTAATAGCTCACGCTTACCCTTGCCCAGCCTCAGTTTCTTGCCCCAACGAAGGTGTGTGTGGAAGGTATAGTAAAATACTTTTGTCAGCCCCAACTAGCAAGTGAATGTTTTGTGTGCCTGGCACTGTAGTAGGTACTGGGTACAGCAATGAACAAAATGGACACGACACCTGCTCTCCTGGAGGGAACATTCGGGTGGGCCCGAGACGTGTCTGTTTCCATCACCACAGCTAGCACTTCCATGTGGCAGATGCCCAGGAATGAAAGAAAGCAGCCCTTCCCGGGCAGTGGTGACACGTAGAACTAATCATCACCTGGTTACTGCATGTTAGGCATTGTGCCAGGATCTAAAACAACTACGTTAGGTATTGTCCCCATTTTATAGATGGAGAAATGGGTTTAAATGGGGGGGAACTTATCCAAGGGGTCACAGCTAGGGGTACTTCACCTGCCTCCAAAGCCCATGTTCTTTCCACTGATCCTTTAAGAAATGAAATGCTGGCTATGACAGGTCTTAATCTGATAACTAGAGGCCTGGTAGATGAATTCGTGCACCAGTGGGGTCTCTCGACCTGGCCTGTGGGATCGGGCCGAAACTGGCTCTCTGACATCCCCCGGGAGGGATCCCGGATTGCAAGAGGGCACAGGCCAGACCGAGGGACCCCAACAATGCACCATTGGGGCCGGAGAGGGATGCAGGAGGTTGGCCAGCTGGGGAGGGACCACGGTAGGGCTCCAGGGTATGTCCGGCCTATCTTGCTCAGTCCCAATTGGCCAGACCCCAGCAGCAAGCTAACCTACTGGTCAGAGCATCTGCCCCTGGTGGTCAGTATATGTCATAGTGACTGGTCAACCGGTCAACTGCCCCCTGGTGGTCAGTGCATATCATAGCGAGCAGTTGAGCGGCCTTAGCATACTACACTTTGATTGGTTGAATGGACGACCGGACACTTAGCATATTAGGCTTTTATTATATAGGAGGATGTGTATTGGCAGTATATAACATTTTTAAACATCTCCAAAGGCTGGCTTTTTTTTTTTTAGTGAGTATGCAATAAGACAGAGGGCATGCCCTAACTGGTTTGCTCAGTGAATGGAGCATCAGCTTGTGGACTGTAAAGTCTAGGGTTCGATTCTGGTTGAGGGCATGTATCTTGTTTGCAGGCTCCATTCCCAGTGGGGGGCATGCAGGAGGCAGCTGATAGATGTTTCTCTCTCATTGATGTTTCTAACTATCTCTCTCCTTTCCTCTCTGTAAAAATCAATAAGATATATATATATTTTAAAAAGGACAGAGTGCTCATCCCCCAGGGTCCTCAAATGTACTATAAGGTTGATTAAGGCCAGTGTCTACCTGGTGGGAAGAATGAGTGAATTCCCACCTGAACGTGTGCAGACGGTAAGTCATACCCAGCACTCACTCTGTGCCTGGTTCTGGAGATAGGGAGCATGGAGGCTGTCCTTGCTCTCCTGGAAGCATAAACGAAGTGCCCATGACAGTTTCAGACAGCGACGCATGCTGTAAGGGTGCTGCAGTCCTGTGTGACCTCAAGGGGAGGAGGGAAGTGGTCAGGGAAAGCCTCTGATGAAGTGACATGGGAGCTAAGATGTGCAGGCAACCCTGAAGACCGGGAGTATGTTCCAGGCAGAAGGGCCTGCATGTACAAAACAGCAAGGCCAGTGGGGCTGGTTTGCAGCAAGCCAGGAGGAGAAACAGGAAATGAGGCTAGAGAGGTGGTTAGGGGTCTGTAGCAAGGTTGGGTTTTATTCTAAACTAGAGGCCTGCTGCATGAATTTGTGCATCAGTGGGGTCCCTTGGCCTGGCCTGCAGGATTGGGCTGAAACCGGCTCTCCGACATCCCTCGAGGGGTCCCGGATTGCGAGAGGGAGCAGGCCAGGCTGAGGGACCCCACCGGTGCAAGATCAGGGCCCGGGAGAGATGCGGGGGGTTGGCCAGCCGGGGAGGGACCACGGGAGGGCTCCAGGGCATGTCCGGCCCATCTCAGTCCCCATCAGCCAGACCCCAGCAACAAGCTAACCTAGTGGTCAGAGTGTCTACCCCCTAGTGGTCAGTGCATGTCATAGTGAGCGGTTGAGCGGCCTTAGCATATCATTAGCATATTACGCTTTGATTGGTTGAACAGTTGTCCAGACACTTAGCATATTAGGCTCTTATTATATGGGATGTGTCTCAGAGGGTTTTAAACAAGGAGACATGTTTTGAAAGCATTGCATTGGTAGAAAAAGGAATAGGAGCAAGAAATCAGCGAGAAGGCCACACAACCGGCTGGGCCAGTGATGTGGTAGCTGGGGTGGAGGTGTGGCCAAATGTGCTGTAAACCACTAGACAGCATTGGTGTGAGTGACATGGCAGCCAGCAGCGGTGGGGAAGGAAAACTGATCTCCCCTGCAGGCGCTGAGAGGGAGAGGGATACTGCAGACCACTGGCTTTTCTGTGTACTCGGCCTATGGGAAGTAAGAGGTTAACAAGCATTCCTCAGCGACCCTAGTTGTCTCACAAGCTCTGAGGCGTCCTCCTGCCATTCCAGCTCCCTCGGGGTCCATGGGAGTTGGCTGGTGCTTTGTAGTGATGAGCCAATGGCAGCTCTGTGTGAATTCCCACCTGAACCCTCTCAGACAGGAGTTATAACCCCCACTTTACAGATGGGAAAACACTCTTAGCAATGCAAAACATCATGTCCCAACATCACAGTCAGTGGCAGAGCTGGGTTTCAAACCTTGGAGGATAGCCCACATTTTAAACAACGGCAACCGTTTGTTGAGGAGTTTTAAGTTCTTTGCATGCATTAACCCATTTCACAGAGGAGGCAAGTGAGGCTCAGAGAAATTGAATCTTGCCCAAGGTCCCCCAACTAGTGAGTGGCACAGTCAGGGAAATGTGATGTGACCCTGAGATCTGTCCATCACTGAGAAGGGCATGGCCCACATGTGGAATATTTAAAAGAGCCTCGTGGGCAGTCCATGGGCCACAGGAAAGACTTAGCAAGCCTGGCATAGTGAGTGCCCTGTACAGGCGTGCTCTTGTTAGATTAGGTGACGTGCAGGCTGAGGGCTTTGGGAACACACACATTCATGAAGCATGTGGGGTATGATCTCACTGTAACTAAGAAAGTAAACCCTAATCCTGGTCCTGGTTCTAATAAAATTTTATTTACAAAAACAGGCAGCTGACTTGTGTGCCATCGCTTGCCAACTTCGTATTACATTAAAACATCTGTCTTGATTACCGAGTTTTTAGGCGCCCCCTTAGCTTGTGCCCTAGGAAGAGCCTCATTCGCCTGGTCCCTGTCCTCACCCGGCTGACCCTGACTGCTAGAACCCATGTTCTTACAAACCTCTTTTGGGGAACCAGGAATATCCTCTCAGGTCCTGAAGTTGGCACTGCAACTCCAAAGCACTGAATTCCCCTTTCCCCAGCCCAGAGGAGTGGCTCTCTTTTGCCACTAGAGGTCGCAAGTTACTCTCATTCCTGGAGCAAAGATGTAAAGGAATCTTCCCTCCCATTCCTCCTCCTCCACTTCCTCCTCCCCTCTCTCTTCCTCCATCCTGCCTCTCTCTGCCTTTCTCCCTCTCCTTCCTCCCTCTTCCCTCTTTTCTTCCCATCTCCCTCTCTTGAACTTGTTCATTTATTCACTCAACACTTTAGCTGAGCATCCATATGTGGTGGGCACCATGCTCATCGCTCAGAATGGAGTGAGCAAGACAGCTGTGGGATGCCTCCTTCCCTCCTGTCTTAATTTGTCACCCATCCCCTAACCTTCACTCATTCATCCACCATGTATTTATTGAGCACCTCAGCTGTGTCTGGCTCAGAAGGAACCATGGTAGTAAGAAAATCCAGCTACCACCGGGAGCCCCTCGCCTCTCCCCACACTGCCGCAATCAGTGGTTTCCCACTGCTGCCCTTGCTGCTGCACTGGCCCCTACAGTCTTCCTCATCAGCAGTGAGAGGCACCTTTCAGAGCCAGATGATGCCACCTCTCTACTGAGAAGTTTGATGGCTTCCCATCCCTTGTCTCCTTGCTTACCAGCGGCCTGGCTCGGGACCCCCTCACTGCGCCTCTCTGAGCCTCAGTGTCATCTGCAAAGTGGGCTCACAACGGTGCCTACCTCATGGAGCTGTTGGTCAGAGTCCCCAGGAAACAGACTCTGAGATGCAGTCGAGTGTATAGGAGATTTACTAAGGCATGGCCTTGGAGTCAACTTCCGCAGAAGGGAAAGGAAGGGAAGGAGATGGGGAGGGCAGAGGGAGAAGTGGGCTGAGAGGCAGCCTTCACCACAGCCTCAGCTGACCCCATGGGGAGCTTTTCAGCTACAATGGCCTGCGGAGCTGTCCCAAGTTGAGCCGAGATGACCGGGCCTTCATAACCCCACATCACCCAGTCGTTGGCTGGCCACCCCCGGGAGGGTATGAGCTTGTATATGAGGCCACTCTGCCCATGACTCCATCCCGGAAGCGCAATAACTGGAAGCTGCCTGCTGACCGCTCCTGCACCCGAGGCAATCGGTCCTTCCATGCCCACTGCAGGCATCAGTGACATAATGCATGTGGAGTATTGCACAGTGCCTGGCACTAGCTATTGCTGTTGTTGTTAGTATACAATTTATGTTGCTACTATTTTTAGAGACCAATACACAGGCAATTTTAATACAACACTATATGCTCAATATATAAGCCAAGGGTACTCAGGTGCACTTTTCCACATAGCCAGGCACCAACCCAGTGTATACTGAATCAAAGGGTCTGGGGCTGCTCTGAGAATGTGCATTTCCAACATGTTCCCAGGTGATGCTGAGTACCACTGCCCCAAGGAAAATCACTGCTTCAGGAAAACAGGAAATGGATGCAGAGGGGGCAGAAACAATAGCTATTCCCTATACCAGCCGTGGGCAAACTACAGCCCGCTTGAAATGAATAAAACTAAAAAAAAAAAAGACCGTACCCTTTTATGTAATGATGTTTACTTTGAATTTATATTAGTTCACACAAACACTCCATCCATGCTTTTGTTCCGGCCCTCCTGTCCAGTTTAAGAACCCATTGTGGCCCTCGAGTCAAAAAGTTTGCCCACCCCTGGTTTAGACCCATTTCACAGAAGAGGGAGCTGGAGCACAGAGGTTCTGAGCAACTTGCCCGGTCATCCTCCTGTAACTAGTAGAGATGGTGCCAGACAATGTCAAGAGCCTCAGGCGCCCCCATCCCTTTTGGACAGAGCCTCGGCTTGTGCAGGTATTTATTCGTGGACGATGGCTTTATCCTTTATCAGGGAATCTCAGGTTGATCCTTGACATAGGGGTGGGCGTGTGACCTTTATCTGGCCGATAGCACACAAGAGGGAATCTGTGCTTCTGGGGAAGATTTTGCTTCTCATAGAAGATGAAAGGGGGTGAGAACGCCTGGACTCCAACACCTGCCCATCAGCAATCGCTGCCTTTGAAGGCAGCGGTGATCATTGGAGGTTCAGCAGCCACCGTGAGACCATGAGGCCACTCCTGCAGGTAAAGCGTCAGCGAGAAGAGGACCATGGAGTAGAGCGATGGGCGGAGTGTGACTCTATTGGCATCAGACCTCAAGCCTGCCTTCCTTGATTTACCGCATAAGCGACCATCTTTAAAGCTGATGCTGCTTTTGTGCTAGGGGGAGGAAATGAAACATGAGAAACTTACTGAATGTGTTGGGGGGAGGGACTGTGGCCTGGAAAAAGTTACTGATTGTGTCAAGGGCAGGGACCATGGGAGAGAAAAATTGCTAATTATCTCGCTAAAAAAGCAATGTGTTATGATTGAACCCAGCCAGGTATGACCCTGCTCGTAAATTTTATGTGAACTTTTTACCCTGACAGTACCAGGAACGGCTAATGAACTGCTTTGTAGTTGTTTTTTTCTTTTTTTCTAACACTGTGTAGTTGGCAATAAAAGATCTTGCTGCACACTTGGTCGGGGCCACATGCTCTGCATCTCCCAGAGGGGGAGATAGGTGCTGTGGTCAGCTGGCCAGTTTAATAAAAGGCTTTTAAATTTAAATTCTGAGTCGGTGGTCTATCTCGTTGAGCCAACCCATAACACTTTAACCAGGTTTCCTGTCATTTAAGCCAAAGAAAGATGCAGATTCCAGTCCCCCAAAGCCATGTTTATCCCACGGCACTGTGCCTTTCTGGGTCAGGCTGGGCATACGGGGCAGCAGGAGCCTCACTTTAGATCAAAGTGAAGGAGCAGTGGCAGGCGGACTCCAGCACCTGCCCTCCAGAAACCACGCGGCAAGAACACTGGACTGAGATTCAGCCTATTCAAGGCCTGGCCGATCTCTGCCACCAGCGTCCTCCTCGAGTTTGGGAGAAATGCCAGGCTTCTCTGGGCCTCAGTTTCCCCATCTGTAAAAGGAACAGTTTGATCTGGATCAGACAGGTTGCCATACCCACAGACATTTTTGTTGGGTCCATATAGTGTTTGGTTTTTGGTTGCTAGTGTTAAACCATTTTAATATTTCATAGAAAAATCCAGACATCTGACTTCTCTGGGCATACTGTCAGGAGATCTGGCCACACTAGACACCGTTCCAATACCTCTCTCTTTAGTGGGGGGCTCGTGCTCACCGATTCACCCCAATCCCCACCCTTCCCTATTGCCCCTTGATGCAGAGCCAGCTGCCAGCCACCATTTATTATCAAACTTATCCTGCTCTTTTCAGTATCAAGTTAAGAGGAAAATGAAATATTTCTTGCTCCCAGACCCCTTCACCCTCATGCTGCTGGTCCCTGCAGGCATTTGAATTTGCAGCTCCCAGATGAGATGGCCTGTGCCTTCTCCAGAGGTTGAACAGGCATCTCAAACTCAACATGGTCAGAAACGAATTCCGCCCCTGGGTCTCTGTGCCAGCCTTCCCATCACAGGAAACGGCAGCTCTGCAAAGCCAGTGCTTTAGCTCCAAACCTGGGAGCCCCCTTGACTCCCCTCTCTCACCCCCACACTCCCACCCAACCCTACAGCAGCAAATCCAGTTAGCTTTACCTTCAAAATACAGTCCTGAAGTTAGGAGACTGGCTTCGGAGAGGGGCAGTGGCTTGGAGCAGGCTCTGGGGGCACCTGGGAAACGGGTCAGGTCTATTTCTTGAGCTCAGTGCTCATTACATGGGTGGATTCGGTTGTAAAACTTCATCAAGGTGCATACATATTATGCTGTGTGTGCTTTTCTGTATGTCTGTTACAATTCAATCAAAAGCTTATGAACACAGGGTTAGAACCTGTTGCTATGTATGTACCTCTTCACAACCATCCCTCCGGCTGTGGCCACAGGATCTTTTGCCTGAACCAGTGCAGCAGTCTCCTTATGGATGCCTTGCTTCTGCGTCACCTCTCCCCCGCCTCCGCCCCCGCATCTGTTTTCCACACAGCAGCCTGGGGGCATCCTGTTCCATCTAATTCAGATCATACCATTCCTCTTTTCAAAATACTCCAGTGTTCCTACCTCATTCAAGGTCAATATATCCACTTGCCCTCACCCTACCCTTTCTGACCCTGCTTGTCATTCTGGGTCGGCCACACAGTTCTTCCCACAGTCATGCGCCCAGCTCATGGCTTTTGTACTTGCTGTTCCCTTTGCCTGCAACCCTGTTCCCCACAGACCTCACTTTCTTCGGGTCTCTGCCAAACACCCCTTTGCCTTCCAGGAGCACCCTGTGTAAAAGGTAGCACCCCCATCCCCAGCCCTCCCTATCCGACACCCCCTCCCCGCCCCCGCCCAGCTTTCTCTCCGTCCCACTCACAAGCTCGGGTATCTTATATTTGCTCAGTTGCTTCTTGTGTGCTCCGTGGACAGGGGGCCTTGGTGGCCCCACTGCTCCAGCCCTAATTTCTATTATGGTACCTGGAAAGCAGTGGGTGCTCTGTAAATATTTACTGAATTGACATGAGTTTTCTCATACAAGTCCCACCTGGTTGTTGGGAAGGAAATCAAGGAGCCGCGTAAACCTTCCTCCCACTGCTGCACACACACACACACACACACACACACACACACACATCACCCACCCTCACTCAGTCTTCCTGCTGGAGTTCAAAGCAGAGTCCGGTCCTGACGTGCAGCTTGGAACAAAAAACACTCCGGACCCCGGGGGGTTGGTTCTGATCAAAGGCCTCCTCCTGTTTGTAAACCTTGGTCTGTGCCTGGAATGGAGGGGCAAGAGGATGCCCGGAACCCAGAGTCCGCTGCCGTCCAGGCCAGGGGAGTTCAGGGCCGGCCCCTTTCAGAGTGAGGGAAGACACGGCCAGGCCAAGCTTGACCACCCCCAGGCATCTCCAGGGGTGACTTATCCCAACCCCGGCCTGAGGCCCACCTGCAGGGACTGGCCTCAAAGGCAATATTGCTCTTGGAGCTGTAGAGGACTCCACCAGAATGTCACAGGGAAAGATGCTGGCAGTGGTACAGGCTCAGCGAGGTGGGTGTGGGGCACTGAGAGTCCCTACTGGAGGGGGCGGGGTGGGGGGAGTGGTGCCAATACTCCCCTCATGCTCTCTCCCCTCTCCTTGCTTCCTTTTCCCCCATAGCACCAAGCACCATGGGGTATGCTGTATGTTTCACTCATTATAAAGCTACTGAAATGAAGCCTCTATAAGAGCAAAGGCTTTTGTCTTATTTGATCACTGATATAGACCAGAACCCAAAATGGTGCCTACTACATAGTAGGTGCTCAATTAATACTTGTTGAGTGAATGATATTTAGACTTTTGATTGATGTTCATAGTAACAAAATACAATGATTTCAAGCAGGTTTTAATTATTCAATATTTCTTGAATCCCTACTATGTACAAGGCACTGGGAATGTTCCAACCCTTACAGAAACAATTTGGACTCCTTGTTCTCATGGGGCTTAACCCAGTGGGGAATAATTGCAAATGACAAGCCATGTTGTAAAGAAAATAACTCAGGGGGGTTCCATACAGAACAAGTGATAGAGCGTTGAGGAAGGCTACGTTTCATCCGATTAGGTGATCACGGAGGCCCCTCTGAGGAGGTGACATTTGTATTGAGACCTGAATGAGAATGAATCAGCCACTGTGATAGGAAGGTGGGGAAGGCAGAGGGAGCAGTCACTGCAAAGAACTTGCACTCAAAAAGCAGAAAAAGGTCACAGAGGGGGTATTGCACAATGATTGAGAGCACAGCAGGCAGGACCTGGGGTCAGGCAGGACCTGACCATTTGTGTAAGTGCCCAGCACTGTGCTTGACACACACCAAGCCCTTAATAACTGGGAGGATGACTACAATCAGTATATAATGCAGAGTTTACCATAAAGTGTTACTTGCTTATTAACAATGGGCTATAGGGAAGTAGCAGTGTGTATCAAGGCTGTGTGACCTTGGACAAACATCTCAATCTCTCTGAGCCTCAGTTTTCTCATCTGTCCAATGGGCCTATCTAGTAGGGAATGAAAAGAAATGGTAGTCAAATCATCAATGGACTGTGGACGTTCTTTAAGAATTCCCTCCCACATTCTACTTCCTTTTCAGTGGCAAGGGGGAAGACACACAGAAAGGAGGTTTGTGGTGCAGGCTGGGGGCCATTCTCCTCCTGCAGTTCTAAGCCACCCAGGTAGAGGACTCATGCCTGTGGACTCTCCTTCCTCTAAGAAGCTCTTCTCCAAGTGATAAAGGGCTCTTCTGGCCCTTTAAATACAGAAATGGGACAATTGCTCCAGAACCTAATGACACCAAACAACTACTTACTATGCTCACAGATTATGTGGGTCAAAAATTTGGACAGGGCAGTAGGGGGATGTCTTATCTCTGACCTACCACATCTGGGGCCTCAGCTGGGTGTGTGTGTGTGGGGGGGGGGGGGCTGGAATCCTCTGAGGCTGATTCACTCATTCGCCAATTCCTTGCCACCGGCTGTTTGTCGGGAGCCTTGATTTCTGTGTGTGTGTGTGTGTGTGTGTGTGTGTGTGTGTGTGGTTTAGTTTGAACATCCAATATGGTGGTTGTTTCTAAGGCGAGAGTCTCAATGGTGAAGGAACCAGGTAGAAGCTCAGCCTTGGAAATGTCTAGCATCCATCTGCCGTATTCTATTAGTGGGCTCGTCACAAGCCCTCACCCACTTTCAAAAAGAGGTGGAGACAGAGACACGCCCTCCACTCCCCGCCCCCTTCCTGGTCGCTGAGTGGAAAGAGTGTTAATCCCACTGAGCGGAGTGTGTGGGATGCACATCTAGGAAGGGGACATACAGGCAGAATGACGATTGTTGCCCATTGCGGAACACTTACTGGGTGCAAGGACTGTGCTGCACCCTGGCCTGTTAATCCTCCCAACATCTCTATTATCATTCCTTTTTCAGAAAGGAAGCTGAGGCCATTGGAATGAAACCTCTTGCCTTGGGTTGCCACAGTAAGCAAGCAGCACCGCCAGGACTTGAATGTAGCTTTGTTTAATGCAGTGTGATTCTTAGAAGGATTAAATGAGATCGTACATGTGAAGAGCAGGAAACAGGGCCTGGTACATGATACAGTCTATATTCTTGCTATATTAACAACATTCTTATTATTACTTTTGAGCCACGCCAGATGGAAGCCCCTGGGCCAGTGGTTCTCAACCTTGACTGCACATTAGAATCACCTGGGCATCTTTTTAAAATCCTGATTTCTGGGCCTCATCCTCCAGAAATTCTGTTTCTTTGTTATGGGTGGGGCCACAACATTAGTAACAAAGAAACAGAATTTCTGGAGGATGAGGCCCAGAAATCAGGATTTTACAAAGATTCCCAGGTGACTCTAATGTGCAGCCAAGGTTGAGAACCACTGCCCAGGGCTAAGACTCAGTATCGTACTCTTAGTCTCTTAGCCGGTTCCAGAGACTCTGGGGAATGGGCCAGAGTTTCTCTAATGGCAGCTGGTCCAAAGCCCCAGGAGGTTTTCCAGTTTGGAATACCCCAGCCTCCCGCTCCCAGGCCTCGAATGTCCAAAGTGCCCGCCGTGGGGCCTCTCCCTCATCCAGTGCTGTCTGACGCCAACCTCACTAACTACAACCTTTGATGAAACCGGTTACTGGGCTGGTTCAAGGTCAGGCCCCCAGTCTGAAAGGACATGGAGAAAGTTTCATCACCACCTGCAAGGTCCATTGGGAAATACCTTGCCCTCGGGGTTCCTGGAATCCTGGAAGCGTGACCCAGCTAGGAGGCGAGCACGGTGTCCCTTTCTGGGCCTTTCTCTTCCCACTCTCAGCTTGCCAGGTTTCAGATCTTTGCATCCCATTTTCGGATCTTGCTGTGACTGGGTACTCTTTTCACGATGAGTTCCTTAATGTTTTTCTTGGAGTTGTTTCACGTTATAAACTTAAGTAGGTTTAACTTAAAATGAGGATTTTTAAAAAAATAAACCATGGGCTTTAAAAAATACAAAAATCACCTGCTCTAAGTCAAAAGTAATTATACGAATAAATAAAATAAAAATCAGTCATTACTGTCCAATGTTGTCCAACATGTCTGGCTCTAGAGCAGAGGTTCTCAACCTTCTGGCCCTTTAAATACAGTTCCTCATGTTGTGACCCAACCATAAAATTATTTTCGTTGCTACTTCATAACTGTAATGTTGCTACTGTTATGAATCGTAATGTAAATATCTGATATGCAGGATGGTCTTAGGCGACCCCTGTGAAAGGGTCGTTCGACCGCCAAAGGGGTCGCGACCCACAGGTTGAGAACCGCTGCTCTAGAGCCTTCTCTGGCTGTTACAAAGAGAGCTGATCAAGTGCCGAGGTGTATAGGGATACTAACACCCAACTGAGACTCTTTCCGTGGTGTAATAAAGAGTTAAAGGAAATTGACACAGGGAGTACTTTTCCGGGATTAAATGTTATTATTTAAATGCCGTGTAGTACAACATAAAATAATGTGTATTTCTTCACTGGTGTACTCCTCACACCATGAGAAATATTCCACCATCTCACTAGATTCCGGCAACAGCTTCTTTCTCTCCAGGCCTCGTCAGACTATCAGTAAGAACTGCCAACTCTGTTGCCAACACATATCAAGAACCGAATAATTTCTCACCACGCCTGCCACTACTACTCTGGTTTCAACCACTATCATCTCGGCCCAAGGGATGTTTTAAATGAAAAGCATACCCACTAGAATAACTGCCATAAGGAGCAGTTACAAAGCACAGCTAGTGTTATACTGAACGGTGAGAGACTGAATGCTGCCTAAGATTGTGAACCATACAGGAATGTCCCTTCTCACGCCCTTATTCAACCAGAGTGATTGAGGTTCTAGCAAGTGCAGTCGGCAAGAGAAGTAAATAAAGGGCATACAGATCAGAAAGGAAGAAATAAAACGGTCTTTATTGTAGTCCACATGACTGTCTATGTAGGAAGTCCCAAGGATTTGATAAAACAAACCTCTTAGAACTTATAAGTAAATTGAGCAAGGTTGCAAGATAAACATACAAAATTCAGCTTTATTTCTGTATACTAGCAGTGAGCATATGGACACTGAAAAAGCAGAATACCATTTATATTGCTCAAAAATGTAACACATGTAAATCTAACAAAATATGTATAGGAATTTTAGGCTAAAACTGCAAAATGCTGATCAAGGAAATCAAAGAAGATCTAAATAAATTGAGAAACATACCACGCTCATGGACTAGATGAGTCAGCATAGTAAAGATGTAAATTCTCTCCATATTGATATACAAACTTAATATAATTCCTACCACCAAAATCCCAACAAGAATTTTTGTAGATACAAATTATTCTAAAGATTTACATGAAAATTCAAAGGAACTACAATAGCTGAAATATTTTTTCACCTGGAAACAATTTATTATTAAATGGATTGAGCCCTAAATCCATCAAGCAAAAGAATCTAACACACTCATGGTTAAGATTAAATAATCCATAGGCACATATATGCCCTGACTAACAAAAACAGCCCCTGGTAAAATTCCCAATACGCAGGAAAGATTTAAAAATAAATGTCCAGTGCATTTAATGTTGCCTGTAATCAGATCTCCTTTGATCCTTAGATGATAAGGTTAAGACTGACACAATTACAACTTGGAAAGGGGAGAGGTAGAGAAAATAAAAACCTAGAAATTGCAGGGAGTGGGAAGTAATCCAATTAATAGCAGCATTGAAAATATGTGATCTTACAACAAAATGCATGTCAATTTGGAAGATTAATGTCTAGGGGAATTTTCTTCCCCAAATAGGGAGAAGAGTGAATGTGGAAAATTAGGGTTTTTTTTTTTTTTTCAATATTCCTAGAACCAAAGGCAACCACATATCTGGAGCTATTAAACGCTCCAGGGCTTGAATATCAACAAGCTCTTCCAATAATAATTATCTTAATATTTTAAATTTAAAAAAAAAACACGGAAACAACCCTGCAATAGCCAATAAATTCAAATTCTTATCAATCAACCTCTATTTCTTAGTCTGTGAAAAGACGTAAATAATTGTGCCCTTTTTAAAGATGCAGATAATTTGCCCATTGTGCAAATGAAGCTCACCTGGTCTCATCAGGAGGCAACTGCCCAGGGCAGTCAGAAAGGCAACCAGCACTGCATTTCTGTTGCCATTCAGTTTGAAGTGCCTTCTCAGTTGGAATGAGCTGAGCCAGAACATTTAAGACTAACTATCGGGCCAGTAAACAAAGCCCAAGCCATAGAGGAAAAGGGCCTTTAGACCCGATGAAGAGTTGGCAGACCTGTTCTTTTCTTATCTCTGCTGTTCTCCAGAGAGAGATTCCTCTAAGGTGAGCCAAGTTCAGCGGCTCATTTTAATCTAGAGCTGCTCTAGGATAAGCCATTGAACTGGATTCCGATAACTCGGTTCTCCTCCCAACAGCACTGTCTCCCCGCCCCCCTTGGGAAGTCCCTAGGGAAGCAGATGGAGCTAATTAGTAGGACAACGCAGGTATTGTACTAGCTGCATATGAAGGACTTCCCCACAACTGTGGCAAAAGCCACAGAAGAAATATTTTTCCCACAGAGGGTCCCCCAGTCATTGTCCTCTTTAACTCTGCCCTCCTTTCTTTCTAATTTTTATTGATTTCAGAGAGGAAGGGAGGGGGAGAGAGAGAGAAACATCAATGGTGAGAATCATTGATCTGCTGCCTCATGCACGCCCCCGCACTGGGGATCGAGCCCCACAACCCGGGCATGTGCCTTGACCGGGAATCGAACCGTGACCTCCTGGTTCATAGGTCGATGCTCAACCACCGAGCCCTCCTTTCTTTAGCTCTCTGCCCTGACAACCTCAGCCTGTCTTCACCATGTTTCTTCTCCCGGATGCAAAGTGTTTCTCTTCAGCTTACTTTGGAGAAAGGCTTATTTTTATGACTTACCCAACTAACCATGAAATCAGGTCAGTTGGGGTAGAGGGGGAAACTAAGCAAACAATCCTCTATGTCTGAGAAACAGCTGCTGGCCTTTGGACTTCCCGAGATGCTTGGCCCGGCTGTGCTCGCCTATGCGGGGTCCTCTTCATCCATTGTCATGGTCGGTAGTGTTCCTCTGCTCAACCTCTGCCCTGCAGGCAGAAGGCTTGTGACCCGGTGGAGGCGTCTTCGATCTGCTCCTCTGCGAGCCGTTCTTCACTCTCTTCCACCGTCAGCTGGACCTCAGCAGCAGTCATAGGCCTGCGATTCAGCAGCTGCAGGTTTTCAGCTTTGGTCGATGTGTGGCTTTTTGTTGCTGTAAGAAGTTCCCTGACCGTCTCAGGACTCTGGCGACTGCATGTGTTTTGATATGTATTTTAATGTCTTGGCTTACTTCTGTCTCTGTCACTTTTCTCAGTGAGCCAGAGCAGCCCCACCTAAGTTTTCTCCTGTTGCTTTTTCTTAAAATAATTTTTCAAGAAAGAATAAAATGGGAGGAATCAGTCTCCCCAATTTAAAGACTATATCTTGCAGTCATGAAGACTACGGGGTATTGGTAAAGAAACAGACAATTAGATCAATGGAACAGAATAGAGAATCCAGAAATAGATCTAGCACCTATGCCTGATTGATTTTTGATGAAAGTACAAAAGTAATTCAACGGAGTAAAGAAAACTTGTAGAACAAATGATGCTGCAGCAATTGGTCAATGATAGGAAAGAAAGGAAATTAAGAAAAAAACAAAATCCTCAACCTAAGTCTCACTCCTCATGTAAAAATGAACATATGAACTTAAATATAAACAAAATTACAAATTATCAAACGTCTAGAAAAAGTGAGAAAATCTTCAGGATCCAGGGTTATGCAAAGAGTTTGACTCCAAAAGCATGATCCCCCACCCCCAACCCCTTAAAAAAAAACAACCAATAAATTTGATTCCACCAAAATCACAAATGTTTGCTCTGTGAAAGGCTGTTAAGAGGATGACGAGATTGGGAGAAAATATTTGCAAACCTCATATCTGGTAAAGGACTGCTGTCTAGAATATACAAAGTACTCTCAAAATGCAACAGCAGAAAACAGTTTGGTTAGAAAATGGTAACTGACAAGCAGAGATCATTCACCAAAGAGGCTATGCAGATGGCCAAGAGGGTCCCAGAAAGATGTTAAACACCATCAGCCATTAGGAAAATGCGGATGAAAACCACAATGCACCCCTATCAGAGAGGCTGAAAACGAGTGACACCCCACATGCTGACAAGGATGCGGAGAAACTGGAGCACTGGTAGAAATGTTCAGTGGTACACACACTGCGGAAAACAGCTGGGCAGTTTCTTAGAAAACGAAGGATGCAACTACCACACACCCAGCAACTGCACTCCTCTGCGTTTATCCAAGGGGAAGGGAAGGACCCCTCCACGCGCGGACCCACCTGGGGGGAAATCAGAAAAACAATATCGACGGCTGGGGCAGTCACTGAGGGCTTGCGCTGTGCCGGGCACTGTGCTAAGGCCATTATGTACATGATCTCCATTAAACTGCCCCGCGACCTCTGTCTGGTAGTGGCCGTCTTACTGTCACCCCCGCCAGCTGGAGGCCTAAACTGAGGCTCAGAGACCGGCGCTCGAGCCCACCACGCAGCTAGCACGTGGCAGAGCCTGGATCGGAACCTGGGAGCACTAGTAAGTACATACTGTAGTCCTCACAGTGTCATTATCGCACAGTTCACAGGGGAATCAACGCAAGACAAGACCGCGGCCCCAGGCCACAGCCCTGCAAAGGGCAGGCTTAACCCCGGGGCCAAGCTGCCTTCAGGGTTGGAGTCCGGTTGCTTAGTTATTGCCTGACTTTTCCTAACGTTTCCCGGCCCCTTTCATCCAGTTCCCGGCTGGGGGTGGGGGCTGGCAGCGTCCTGTTTCGCCCAGAAGTGTCCGGAGAAGGCGGAGTCCCCTCTCTGGACCCTCCCCCAGCCTTTAAGTGCGCGCGTGGGCCAGGAGTCGCAGTTCGGGGCTGGCCGGCTCCCCGACCCGCGCGATCGCACAGATGGCGGTGCTGGCGATCTTGGCCAAGAAGGTGTGGTGCAGCCGGCGCCTGCTGGTGCTGCTCATCGCGCCGCTGCTGCTGCTGCCGGTGGTGTTCGCCCTCCCGCCCAAGGTAACGCCCCTCCGCCCGCGAGCCCGCAGTCCCGCCTCCCAGGCAGCGCCCCCCGCAGGACCCCCTCTTCCCAAGCTCAGAGGCCGGGGACGCTGAGGTCCTAGCCTAGACGGACGCCCCTCTCCTCTCTCTTTCTCCAGCTGCTGTGCACACCCCTAACTCCTTGCCCCCTTTCCCAGCGCCTGAGTCCCACCCAGCTTTCTGGATCTTCTCACTTCTAGGGATTTCTCCTTACTGAGCGCTAACCACAGGCTTGGTGCGGTTACACATTTCACCTGGTAATGGCAATGAGCACTCATGACCAGCGGTGTGGCCTGGAGCAAGTCGGTTAACCTCTCGGGGAAATGATAGTGCCAATCCATAGGGTTGTCGTGACTATTAGATGAGGCAACGCAGTCATACACATAATGAATGATGTTTTGATGTCATATACGATGGTGGTCCCGTAAGATTATAATGGAGCTGCAGAAATTCCTACTGCCTAAGTGACATGTAGCCATCCTGATGTAACAAAACACACGCCACGTTTAACAAACACTTACTAGGAGCAGGGTGCAGCGCTAAGCTTTGCCTCCCGTGTTTCATCTCATTGAATCCTTTTTTAAATTAAAATATTTTTATTTTTAATGACAGTGGACATACAATAGTATACTAGCTTCAGGTGTACAACCCAGTGATTAGATATTTATGTGACGTGTGAAGTTATCACCGTGATAAATCTGTACCCATCCTCATGTGTTTGTGGTGATGCAGGTGTAAATGAGCCCACTGCACTCCCAGTCCCATTAAAGTGCAGCACTGCCGGAAGCCAATTCCAGCATGTCGTAATTGCAAGAGTTTCATCAAAAGGTTGATGGAACTTGGGGACTCAACAAGGGCTGAGTCACATATGTTATTGTTGGGAATGGCTAAAGGCATTTCCCAAAACCTGAAATGATTGCTTGCTGCCAGACAGCTCAGGGCATCTTAATCTACATGTTATTGCCTCCTACTGGCCAAACACCTGAACAGCCATAGGCTAATTCTCCCCAATCTGACGATGGACTCTGTAGGAAACCCTGCCCTTTGAAGTGTATATCTCCACCTTGCCTCAGGACAATTGGTGTTAATAAAAAGCATGGGGTCCTGAGACAAGGAGATCTTAGTTTCCTTTAAACTAGGCTCCTCTGACCCCCAAATGCCTTTCAAAATTATGCTTCGTCTTTGGACTCTTACCTAAGTTACACCAGCCCCTTTTCCAGATTGCTGAACCCTTCTTAATGCCGGAATAAGAACCTCAGCACATGCCATTATGTACAGTACATATGATACTTGATAATAAACAGTATGCTACTGGTTTGCGCATTTCCTGTTGTCAATGTAAGAAATGTGCAAACCTGTAGAGAACTTTTTAGTTGAATTTATTGGGGTGACCTTGGCTTGCAAAACCATACAGGTTTCAAGTGCACAACTCAATAAAACATCTGCACGCTGCATCACGCGCCCATCACCCCAAGCAAAGTCTCTTTCCATCCCCATTTCTTCCTCTCTTTGTCCACCTCCACCTAGTCCAGTGATGGCGAACCTATGACACGCGTGTCAGAGGTGACACGTGAACTCATTTTTTTGGTTGATTTTTCTTTGTTAAATGGCATTTAAATATATAAAATAAATATCAAAAAATATAAGTCTTTGTTTTACTATGGTTGCAAATATCAAAAAATTTCTATATGTGACACGGCACCAGAGTTAAGTTAGTGTTTTTCAAAATGCTGACACGCAGAACTCAAAAGGTTCGCCATCACTGTCCTAGTCCCTACCCTCCTTTCCCTCTGGCTATTTCCACACTGTTGTCTGTGTTATGCATATACTGTATGTTTTTTTGACTAATCCCTTCACTCTTCTTTCATCCAGTTCCCCCACCTCCCTCCCCTACCACGGCTGCTAGTCTGTCCCATGTATCTATGTTTCTGTTTCTATTTCGTCCATCAGTTTATTGTGTTCATTAGATTTCAGATACAAGTGAGATAGTATGGTGTTTGTCTTCCTCTGACGGCTTATTTCACTTAGAGTAATCTCCAGGTCCAACCATGCTGTTGCAGAAGGGAAGAGTCCCCTCTTTTTTTATGGTTGTGTAGTATTAGATAGAGAATTTTTATGAGTTTATTTGAGCCAAACTGACGACAATTGCCGGGAAGCAAAATCTCAACAGATTGAGAAATGGTCATCTTACAGTTTATTTTGTAGATTAGAATCAAAGGAGTAGACGTGAGCGGGTTACATGAAATTCATTTGGTGGTAGATTGGGGAGGTGGGAGAGAGCAAACCGGGGAAATCTCTGAGATTGGACAGAGATGGAGAGCCACGTACTTCTACATTGGTGGCTATGGGGTAGTTAACAGTTAACACTGACAGCACATAGAGAAGGTATTCGGAGAACAAGATAACAGGAGGGTTCAGGAGGGTTCGTGGTCCCATGGTCTGGTGGGAAATTAGGCCCTGAGGGGTCTGGAAAAGGGGGGGGATTACACATTCCAAAGGCATCTTATCAGATATGCAAAAAGACAGTACACAGGTTCACTTGAGGTAAACAGGGAAATGCCGGCCTTAGTCAAGGAAGCTACATGGCCAGGACTTGGTTACCTGCCATGACTCACTTTTAGTTAGAATTTTTGTGTTCAGACCACCTTATGTGGTTACTGTCAGCTTCTGAGTTTGTAAGCCTCCGTGCAGGCCTCCCTGGAGCTGGTCAGGTTTAGTATGTGGCCCCATTTTCGTCCATACTAGACTATACTTGTTATTGCTGTTTGGGAGTGTACTTTTTCTACTTGTAAAAAGAAGTTTGCACCCTGGCCGGGTGGCTCAGTTGGTTGGAGTGTCGTCTTGTACACCAAAAGGTTATGGGTTCCATCCCGGACGGGGTGTGTACGGGAGGCAACCAATTGATGTTTTTCTCTGACATCGATGTTTCTCTCTCTTTCTCACTCTCTCAAATCAATAAGGAAACATCCTTGGGGGAGGATTAAAAAAAAAAGAAGTTTGCTGTAAACAATAAGCTGTTTTACGCCAGCAGTAGCTTCATATGTCTCATATTTAGTCTCTTGATTGTATTGACTTCCATGTGCTTGAGTTAATCTTGTGTTGTTTGGTACTGTAGGCTATAGTACCTAGGTGTGTAGTAGGCTATACCACCTCGGTTTGTGTAAGTGTACTCTGTGATGTTCGCACAATGACGAAATTGCCTGAAGACGCCTTGCTCAGAACATATCCCCGTCGTTAAGTGGTGCATGACTGTATATGTAAATCTCTTAGAACTGAGCCTGGTATACAGTAAGTGCCTAATAATATACTGGTGGATTTTAATCCAGGAGCCTTGCATGATGGGGACAGCCAAGTTTAACAAACACTGGCTAGGAGCAAGGTGCAACGCTAAGCTTTGCCTTAGGTGCTTCGTGTCATTTAATCCTTAATTTTATTAAAATATTTTTTTGTCTTTCAATTACAGTTGACATACAATATTATACTAGTTTCAGGTGTACAACCCAGTGATTACACATGTATATAACTTATGAAGTGATCACCCTGATAAATGCAGTACCCATCTGCCACTATACATACATAATTATTATAATACTAGAGGTCTGGTGCATGAGATTTGTGCACTTGGGGGGTCCCTCAGTCCAGCCTGTGCCCTCTCGCATTCCGGGAGCCATCAGAGGATGTCCAACTGATGGCAGGGAGTGGGCCTAAGCCAGCAGTTGGACATCCTTAGCACTGCTGCAGAGGCAAGAGAGGCTCCCGCACCACCGCTGCGCTCGCCAGCCATGAGCCAGGCTTCTGGCTGAGCAGCGCTCCCCCTGTGGGAGTGCACTGATCATGAGGGGGCAGCTCCTGTGTTGAGCGTCTGCCCCCTGGTGGCCAGTGCGTGTCATAGCGACCGGTCATTCCATCATTTGGTCTATTTGCATATTCGCCTTTTATTATATAGGATTATTGACTACTAGAGGCCCAGTGCGTGGATTTGTGCACCAGTGGGATCCCTCCGCCTGGCCTGCAGGGATCAGGCTGAAACCGGCTCTCCGACAGCCCCTGAGGGGTCCTGGATTGCAAGAGGGTGCAGGCTAGGCTGAGGGACCCCACTGGTGCACGAATCTGTGCACCAGGCCTCTAGTATGCATAAAAGATCTTTGGTTAATCTCTTCCTGCCCTCCCCCTCCCCCTTCCCTCTGAGATTCATCAGTCTGTTCCATGATTCCATGCCTGTGGTTTCCACTCCTGCATTGAGCATCTGCCCCCTGGTGGTCAATGCGCGTCATAGCTACCAGTCGGCTGGTCAAATGGTCAGCCAGTCAGCCGGTCACTTGGGCTTTTATATAGAGAGATATTTCCTATGCTGTACTTGATATCCCCATGACTATTCTGTAACTACTATTTGGTACTTCTTAATCCCTTCACCTTTCAATGCCCCTCACAGGGGGAGGATTATTTACCCCATTTTCCAGAGAAGAAAAGTGAGGCTCAGAGAGATGAAGTGACTTTCTCAGAATCACACAGTAAGCAGCTGAATGGGGGTTCAGTCCCTAGCTTCTCAGAATCCAGACCCCAAGCTGTTTTCAGACTCTCAAAGAAAGACTTGAAAAGGAGATCCAGATTGATGTCAAGAGTGTTGGATGAAAATCTCCATCAATGGGGGCTGAAAGGAGATGGGACCTTAGGTCCCTGTGGGGTCCTGAACCTGTGCCCAGTCCATCTGAAGCATCATGGGAGGGCACTAAGTTGTTTCGCCATCCCTCAATGAGATATTAGACGTTCATAAAAGTAATGAGAGGGTATGATTTCCAGCACCCACCAGCAGAGGCCAGGGGAGCTGGGACAGGTGTTCAGAGAGAGCTGCCTGGAGGAAGGGTCCCTCCTTGGGCCTAGGCAGTGGGGAGATGGTACTAGGTGGTGCCAAGGAGATCAGAGCTAATCCTCAGGCAAGCCCTTTAGTGTGGAATTATCCAACTAGACTTTCCAATTAAACTTTCTTGACATAGAAAAGAAAAAACAATAAATGCTGGAATAGGATTTAGGTCACTTTTTCAAAAAGCATTCCATCCTAGGCCACTGGCTGACCTCAGGACCTTGGGCCAACGTCCTTTCTTCTTTGGCGTTCACTTTTCTTGTCTGTAAAAGGAGGCGATTACCTTGCTGGTTTCAAGAACTAAGATGAGAGGGTTAAGACAGGAAGTGGCCTGCCTGGTAGAAGGATGGATGGGTCTGCTATGTCCTAGGCGAAGCTCCAGGGAAGAAGAGATGAAATGCACAGGGTCTCTCTCCTCAGCAGAGGGTTCTGGAAGCTTCTCTCTCTCTACTTTGCCCTCTAGAAAGATCTGTGAACCCAGAGGCAGATCCAGGTGTTATGGGGCCTGAAGTGTGTAGTATTTGAGGGGCTCTATTTAAGAAAAAGCATTCAGATTTACACATGCAAGATTGAGTATGGGGTTTGGGAAGGAGGTATGAAGCTTAAAACTTCATTAGCTGCACATTGAATCTGCTTCCCTGTGAACCCCAGCGTGGACAGGAAACGGAAGTGCCTTTAACCCCTGCCATGGTGGTAGCCGATGAGCAAGGTGTCTTATGGAGTGCTTGACTCTTACTATGTGCCAGGCACCATGCTAAGAGCTTCGCAGGCATTGTCCTATAACCAGGGAGGCAGCTGCTGTCAGCATGGCTATTGAACGCGTGAGCAAATGGAAGCTCAGCAAGGTTAGGCGACTTGCCCAAGGTCATACAGCCTGTACAAGGCCAAGAATGCAAGGTCTGTACTTCTTTTATCTCTTCCTTTTTAAATTAAATTTATTGGGGTGATATTGGTAAATATGATCATATAGGTTTCAGATGTGGGTTTCTATGTTACAAGATCTGTATTTTGTACTGTGTGCCCACCACCCAAAGTCAAATAAATCTTCTCTTGCCACCATATATTAGGGCCCCCTTTACCCCTCCTTCCCTCTGGCAACCCCCACACTGCTGTTTGTGTTCACGAGTTTCAGTTTTATATATCACATATGAGTGAAATCATATGGTTCTTAGCTTTTTCTGACCAACTTATTTCCCTTAGCGTAGTATTCTCAAGGTCCACCCATCTTGTTGCAAATGGCAGAATTTCACCCTTTTTTATGGCCGAGTAATATTCCATTGTGTATATGTACCACATCTTCTTTATCCAGTCCTCTATCACAGGGCACTCAGGTTGTTTCCATGCCTTGGTTACGGTGAATAATGCAGCAATGAACATAGGGGTGCATATATCTTTGTGAATACATATTTTCAATTCGGGTATATAGCCAGGAGAGGGATTGCTGGGTCATATGGTAGCTCTATTCTTAATTTTCTTGAGGAATTGTCAGACTGTTTTCCATAGTGGCTGTACCAGTCTACATTCCCACCAACAGTGAATGAGGGTTCCCTTTTTTCCCCACAACCTCTCCAACACTTGTTATTGCTTGTCTTGTTGATAATAGCCCCTCCAACAGGTGAGAGGTGGTATCTCATTGTAGTTTTGATTTGCATTTCCTAATTGCTAGTGAGGTTGAACATCTTTTCATATTTCTATTGGCTGTTTGTATGTCTTCTTGGAAGAGGTGTATTTTCAGGTCCTCTGCCCACTTTTTGATTGGGTTATTCGTTTGTTTGGTATTGAGTTTTATGAGTTCTTTATATATTTTGGAAATTAAACCTTTATTGAACTACTGTTTGCAAATATCATGTCCCATGCCTTTTTGTTTTGTAAGAAATAGAATGAAAAACTGTCAGATTTGTATGGAACCACAAAAGACCCCAAGTAGCCAAAACAATCCTGAGAAAAAAATGAATGAAGCTGGAGGTATCATGCTACCTGACTTCAAATTATACTACAGAGCTATGATAATCAAAACAGCTTGATAAACTGATGAACAAGATAGAAAAACAAACAAACAAAAAAGCAAAAAACACCCAGCATGCTATTGGCAGAGAAACAGATACACAGATCAATGGACAGAATAGAGAGCCCAGCTATAAAACCACATGTGTATGGTCAGATAATTTTCAACAAAGGAGCCAGAAACACACAATGGAGTAAAGATAATTTCTTCAATAAATGGTTCTGGGGAAACTGGAAAGCCACATGCAAACAAATAAAACTGGATTACAGTTTGTCCCCATGTATGAAAATTAATTCAAAATGGATCAAAGACCTAAACATAAGACCTGAAATAATAAGTTACATAGAAGAAACTTATGGAGCTTGGTCGTAGAGGACATTTTTATGAACTTGACCCTAAAGGCAAGGGAAGTAAAAGCAAAAATAAATGAATGGGACTGTCTATCAAACTAAAAACTTCTACACAGGGTCTGTACTTCTAATCACTGCATTTTATCCTCTTCCCTTAGTTATACATGAATGAAAACCTCCCCTGATTCCCTACAGATCCCTGGGGAGGACCGTCTGGTGGCCCTAGATTTCACTACCTTTTACATGGCTGACAAACTTACAAGGGGCAGGTCTGGCCTTTTGGGAGATATTAGCCTCCTTCACAATCTCTATCAGCATACTTCAAGCATGTCAAACTCAAAGGCTAACACGGGCCAAATAAACAAGGTTTAAGTTTATGTGAGCCACAAAAAACAAAAGCTTCAATTTTCATAGAAACGTAGGTTTATTTCGATAGAGACACGCTGAATACAAAGGGCTGAAATAAATGAGTCATTGTTATCATAAAATAATAGAGCATTTTAATAAAAATTAATATTTTTTTCTTGAACATTAACTTACCAGACACTGAATAACTGCACAAATTAATAAGCGTAACGCAAATAAACCTATTTTTCTTGTTCTCCAAAAGCGAAATATTTCCTGTTGCACACACCAAACAAGTCAGTCCAAGACTAATGATGTGGCAATCGGCTGCTAAAATATTCGCTGCTAGTATTAGTGGAGAGAAATGGTGCGCCTGTGCATAAGGCGCATAAGGGAAATGAATGCAACACGATTATAGTAATCAGCCATTAGTGAACGTTGTAGTTCATTATTAATAATTATATATAACAGGATATTGTAAAAATTAAGTTACTAAATTTTTATTAAAACATTTTTTTAAATATATATATTTTTATTGACTTCAGAGAGGAAGGGAGAGGAAGAGAGAGATAGAAACATCAATGATGAGAAGGAATCATTGATTGGCTGCCTCCTGCACATTGGACCGAGCCCTCAACCCAGGCATGTGCCCTTGACCGGAATTGAACCTGGGGCCCTTTGGTCCGCAGGCCGATGCTCTATCCACTGAGCCAAACCAAGCAGGGCAAAAACATTTCTTACATACTGTTATATTGGCTGGGCCGCAAAAATATTCATTGTGGGCTGCATGTGGCCCGTGGGCCTTGAGTTTGACATGCTTGGCATACTTAATAAATATAGACATTTATCATTATTATATTTTTGGAGTTAATGACTGACATGTTTTTCAATCTAATGCACAATGTGAACAAAAGCATCCTTAGAGAATATTGAACAGAGAACATTGCTGTTTTTATTGATCCGTGACATACATTGAGAACAAACAGTGGATTTGCCAGGTAAACACAGCTTCAAGACAATCTTAACCACCACCGTTAACTTCTCCAAAGTCTGGTGCTTTGACAAAAATATGCTGGCTGTGCACATGCAGCTTCAAGGCAAGTGTCCGCAACGCCTGCCCCCACTCTCAACATCAGATTGCCGCTTCCAGGCCTCTCTCACATAGAAATTCTGGAAGCACCCGGCAGGCTGTCCTGCACACATATGGGTTCCCAAAAACTTGTGCAAAAATGCAGGTTTCAGAACAGCAGAGAAGTTTGAGATGCTCCGGCATTTGCCCTGGGCCCCTATTTGGGTCTGTACTAGCATCCCCTATAAAGACCCACCATCCCCAAACAAGTCCGCTGGGAGCCAGACTTGATACCTTTGTACAAGTTAGGAGAAGGGGCTCTTCCTCAGACGGATCGAGCCCCGCACTACTAGGGTGCGTGGTTCTTACTTGGGTTTTCCAGCTGGATGACGTCTCCAGGCCACTGTGGCTCTGAGGTCCTAGGAGTCTGATTGGTCGAATGGGTTGGTTCTCATGCACCTGTCCCCTGGTGACTGGTGAGCAGGTCTTCAGGGAGGCTGGGGTTAATCTGAAGGGCAGATGGGTGGGGGAGGAACAATTCCCACTTTATGTCTTCCTGGCTCCAAACGCTGTCAGCAGGGACAAAAGGAGTGGGATGCACTTCTGGAATGTGCCATTAGGGTTCCGGCTCTCGCTATGAAGAGTGCTTTCCAAAAATGGCCATCCTGGCATGGAGGTTTGGGGACTGGCCTTGGACAGCGAGCAGGGACAGATGAGACTATTAACGCAGGCTTGCAAATAAATAGCAGCCCCATGTGTTTGCAGAGAAATCTTGCCGCCTTCCCTAATAATGATAATAATAATAATAATAATAACTTCTGATTTTTCCCCATTTATCTTATGCTATTTTACATGCCTTTCACATTTTGTTTCATTTACTCTTCCCATAAGCCATAAGAAGCAGGAATAATGATTATCCTCATTTTTACAAATGAGGAGAGTGAGGCACAGAGAAGTTAGGTAATGTTCCTGAAGTCACACAGCTACTAAATATTACTTCAATCAGTTCTCCTCTTCTCATGGTCCTAGGTTTTGGCAGACAGGGTGGCCGGGGTTCTGAGACGCCCTTCAGTCTTCCCCTAAAAATATTTCCCTGGAAACAACAAGAAAACGACAAGTCCAGCCTTGTGGATCGAACACCTGGCCAGACACTGCCTCGTGTTTTTAACTTGTATCATCTCCTTGAACCCCGGAGAGCTCGGACAGGGAATTTGTCCACATGCACCCCCAAAATGGTGTGGGGTCTGATTTGGTTTCCATCACCCAAATGCCACTCACAACATTTTTGCCAGATCCTCTGACCACTTAATTACCCATTCCTATCACTTCCCTATTTTTTTATGTTAATGCCTTACTGCCCCCACCTTAAAAACAAACAAACAAACAAACATAAATACAATGACTTAGAAAAGATATGTTATTACGGTATTAGGTATCATGTATGTAAAATAAGGATCACGAATGACTAACAGAAGAAAACTAGCAGTGCATAAGTAAATACTGTGCTGGTTAATTCTGGCTCCACACAGCTCCACACAGCCTGCTTGAAGCTGAGGGCCTGAGACCTGCCCTTTCTTTGTTATAAAGGGAGGGAAGTGATCGAGAGAGCTGTTCAAGACAAGCTAGTACCAAACTGAGACTTTTTTTGGAGGGAAATTGAAGGAAGAATCAGAAAGAAAGTAACCTTGATGTTCTTTACTGTCCTTCTATGAGTGGGCGTGTAGGAGGCAGCAGCTCAATGATTCTCTGTCATCATTGATATTTCTATATCTCTCTCCCTTTCCCTTCCTTTCTGGAAAAAAAAAAGTATATCTTGCCCTGACCGGTGTTTCTCAGTGGTTAGGGCATCAGCCAGTGCATCTAAGGGTCATGAGTTCGATTCCTGGTCAAAGGCACGTACCTGAGTTGCAAGTTCACATTTTGGGCCACACATGGCCCTAGTCAGGGCATGTATGGGAGGCAACCAATCAATGTGAAGCTTATTCTGATTATCCTGGTGGACCCCCCATAACCTGTACAAGAGGGTGGCATGGAGGTCAGAGTAGGGAGGAAGGCAGCCTCTAGAAGCTGGAAGGCCAGTACGATCTCTTCCAGAGCCTTCAGAAGGAACCAACTTCAGCCCAGTGAGAAGGACTCAGGCTTCTGACCTGTAAAACTAGGAGAATAGGTCTGAGTTCTCTCGGTTCTTCCAGCCTGCCAAGCTTGCTGCTGCCTCAGGGCCTTTGCATTTGCTGTCTGCCCGGCACAAGCTGGATCCTTCTGGTCATTCATGGTTCAGCTCCAATGGTACTTCCTCCGAGGAGTGCTCCCTTCTCAAGAACACTTACCCACAAAACTCTTTTTAAAACAGCCTCCTGTTTTATTCCCTTCGTGGCTCATCCCAATCTGAAATGATTGTTACTTGTTCATTGTCTGCCTTCTCCACTTGGCTGTGAGCAATTTAAGGGCAGGGCCCAGGCCTGTCATGTTCCCTGCAGCATTCCCAGTGCCTAGGACAGCATCTGACCCAGAGTAGGCATTCAGTAAATACCATAAATGAAGGAATGAATTTGAACTTGAACCCAGGTAGCGACATGCACTTTTTAAAACCTTAGATGACTATCAATTCATACGGGAGCTCTGAGCTGGAACCAGTGTTTCCAGCCCTTTCGTTTTTCAGCTGGGAAGACTGAAGCCCGGAAGGTAGGGGGCCTTTCCCAGTCTCCAAAGCCAGGTGGTCCCACAACCCTCACCTGTGCCCCCACCATGCTGGGGCCCATCGCTCACACAGACCCCTTGGCCTCAGAGCGGCTCCTCTGAGCTCCTGCCAACTTTCCACTTTCTCAGAGCTCCTGCCAGGCGTGTAAACAGGCCATCGTGATTCCCCGGGGTGCCGCAGGGACCAAGATCATGTTTCCTGACCGGACTCAACGGGACAGTGCCCTCTGGGCTGATGAGTAGCATTTTCTGACACCCCCAGACACTGAAGCCACGAAGTCAGCACCCTAGCTAGGCCCGACCCGGCACACACGTGTGCCCGAACCACTCTCTCCAGCTGAAGTCCACGGAAGAGACACAGCCACACTGCCTTCCGGCAAGCCATTGCCCATCCCCAACCCCGATTTCCCCGCTGCAAAGTGGGCAGATAGGAGAGTGCCTGATGCCTAGCAGGTGCTCAATAAAAAATGGTGGCGGCTGCTACTATCTGCAAAATAGGAGCACCGTGGTCCTGGCTCTGTCTACTTGTCCCTGGAATTCGCAGGGGAAAGGTGGTCCATGGGAACCTGTGCCGGCGGGGAGCGGGCACTGACACCCAGAACAGAACAGTGCTCCCCGCTGGATAGAGACACTGGGAAAGGGCTGGGGAGGCCAGCATGCCCCTGCCAGCCAGCCCACTGCCCAGTCCCCGTGGCTCGGCTCGGCTCTCCCTCGGGGATCCTCATCAGCAGTCTGGGCTAAAAAAGGAATTTCATTCCAACAGAATTAAGCTCTCCTGTAGGAATGTGCTGGTCCCTGGGAAGCTGCAGGAAGTGAATTCAAGTTTGTTGGTGTCCTGGGCCACATGCCTTATTCATGCCCCCTCTTCTTCCCCCAAGAGCCACGGTCAACACCTCTCTAGCGCTTATGAAGTGTCGGGCAGGGTTCAAGGCACTGAAGATCTGCTTGCTGGCTCACTTATGCTCACCGGCTCACTTACGCTCACCGCGGCTTTGTGGGGCAAGCACTGTTATTATCCACATCCACAGGTGAGGAAACTGAGGCACAGAGTGGGTTACTGACAGAGCTTGAAAGTGGCAGAGCTGGGATTCAAACCCTGACATCCTAGCTCTAGAATACGTGCTCTCAGCCATGCTGTGGACACAGGGGTGATGGACCCATTTCACATGTGAGAAGGCTGAGACTCAGAGAGATGAAGCCATTTGCCTAGCACCTCACAGCCACTGAATGAGCAGTGGGGCTGGCACCGGAGCCGAGGTCTGCCTTGTGGAAAGCCCATGCTCCACGCTTCAGTGGAGGCTGGATGGGGCGGGGGACCTCAGGGAAGGCTTCTCAGGGGAGAGACATGTCATGCTGACGCTGTTTGGAAGCCTTGGGGAGTTCTCTGAAGACAGGGACTAACAGGGGTGGTTAAGCATGATGAACAGGAGCTTGGGTTTGGCTGCTTGGGTTCAAACTCTGGCTTTGTAGCACGCGGCGTGACCTCAGGCCAGTTGCTTAACCTCTCTGTGCCTCCGGTTCCTCATCTGTAAATGGGTCTGATAATTGGTGATGCTTGCAGAGGGCTGAACAGATGTTGGCTGCCTTCAGGGACACATCGCCTACTGTGTTCTGAGCTCTGGGAAGCACTTTCCATCAGTGGTTCGCAAGCATTTTGCCCCCCAGGGGACCTTTGCCGATGTCTGGAGACATTTTTTTATGGTCACAATTGGCAGGAGGAGGGAGGGTCTACTGGTATCTGTGGGAAGAGGCTGAGGCTGCTGCTAAACGCCCCACAACAAAAGGGCCAGCCCCACATCACAGAGTTACCCAGCCGCAGGGTCAGTGGTGCCGAGGCTGAGGACCCCTGTCCTAAACGCATTTGATCCCTCGATCCCCCAACAAGGCTGTGAGGCAGGCACGGTCAGCTCCCATTTCCTGCCAAGGAATCGGAGGCCCGGGAGGGAGACGCTGGCCTCTGGGCACACAGCCTGGCAGAAGGCCTCCAGGGTGGAGACCATTTGGAAACAGAGGGCATTTCAGGCAAGACAAACCACCCTGGCCTCCCAGCTGGGCTCAGAGACCAGCTTTGGGCTCCTCCTCTGCCCTCTGGGCTTGTAGTGGGTGGGGACAGTGTTTGTCCCTTGCAGGAGAGAAGTAACGAGAGAAGATCTTGTTCACTGCCATTCACAGCCCTGATGGGATTGTCCCCTGATGTCACATGGGCTGGCTAGCACCTTTCTCTTGGGGTCTGGGGGGGAGGAAGAGAGAGAAGGACAACTCTTCCTGCTCCTTTCAACCACTTCCTGCCCCTTTCTGCTGCCCCCTTGGACTTCTCTGGAACGGGCTAGGACTCAGCAAGCTCCTCATGGCGCTCGAGCAGGGTGTTGGCAGAGTCCAAACAACTGCAGTGCAAGCAGTTTACTGAGACGTGCGTCTTGGGAATGTGGTCTGCTGTGCTCACACCAGGACTAGACTAGGGGTGTCCAGGCCTAGTGGAGCCTGGCAGGGGCTGCTGCAACCTAACACCTGCTTTTGGGGTGTTAGGGAGACTGAGGCCTGTTCTGAGAGGACCATCTCACCCCCGCTAACCTGGCCCTCCACCTTGGAGACCTGGCTTGGTTTCCTGCTCCTGATCTTTTCTGCTGTGGGACCTCGACCTCCTCTGGAAGAGGGGTCTGCCCAGAGTAACTTTCTGGGGGTGGGGGTGGGGGGAAGGGGCAGAAGGGTGAGCATATGAACCCTGTACTAGACTTCCTGGATTCCAGTCTTGCTCTCCCACTTCCTGGCTGTGTGACCTTGGGCAAGCTACTCAACCTCTCTGTGCCTCAGTTTCCTCCTCTATAGTATGAGGACACTGATAGGACCTACCTCATGGGTGTTGTGAAGATTGGCTCATACACCGAAAATACTTTGGTCTGTGCCTGGTATACAAGAGGCACTGAGTAAATGTTTGTTGTTAGCATTGTTAGTAGTAGTAGTAATATTGTTATTTGCTTTACAAATGAGCCCATGGATCCAGGGGTCCAGAGGGCTTTATAGGGGATGGAACTTGTCTCTGAGTCCTCTTGGCGACCTCCCTTCACTTATTGTGTAGGTTCTTTTGTTCTCGGAGCCTCCCTTTCCTTTCCTATAAAATGGAAGGAAGGTCATTCTGAAGAGTTGCTGGGAAGGTTAAATGAGATAGTGCTTATTCAGAGAATAACCTCAGGGAAAGTTCCCTTGCCATTCTTATTCTTGGCCTGAAGCCTGGAGCCCCTGAGGCCTGAGAAGTGAGGGATTGTGGGCATTGGAAAGTCTTTGTCAGGTCAGGTCTCAGGAGCAGGGTCCACTTCCCTGTTACTAACCAACCGTATCAGCTCCCGGGATGCCTGCAGCAGGGCCAGCTGGACCAGAGTGGGTGGTGGTGGTGGGGGGGGTGCGGGGGGGTGATGATAAACAGTAGAGAATTGAAAACATCAGGGGCAGGGCGGACCCCCCAGTGCCCGAGAGAAGTTAGGTAGAGTGGTCAGCACCCAGGATGTGGCCTCAGCTGACCCAGGATGAATCCCGGCTGGACCAAGAACTTGCTCTGTGAGTGGGGGGAGCGAGGCACTTCCCTTGCCAGCCCCGGTTTCCTCCTCTGTCCCATGGGCCTACCCACCTCCTGGGGCTGCTGCGAGGAGCCAGGGAACCCAAGTGCTTTGTGAACAGTGAAGTGTCCTGCAAAGAGCAAAGTAATAGGTATCGTGTCCGTCTTGTTCACCAGTGTGCCCCCAGCACCTGGCACATAGTAGGTGCTTAATAAATATCTTCAGAATGAACCCAGAATCAAACGGATATTTCTTCAGTGTTTGCCACAGGCATTGTCCACAAGTAGTTAGCACATCCGGTCAAAAACTAATTGAGCACCTCGGACACTCCATTCACTATCCTCGGGGAACATGGCAGTGTCCCAATACTCACAAGTCCTTATACTTATGGGGCTGGCATTCTAGGGGGAGACACTGAAAACAAACAAGAACTATGGTGTCGGGTGATGATACGTGCCAGGGAGGAAAAACACAGAGAAGGGGCGGGGAGTCAAGAATGGGATAGTGCAACTCCAGTCAGGAGGTTTCCTGGGAAGGGAACCTTTGAATAAATACCCGAAGGGTGACATTTAACTTGAAGGAGGTCGCAGACGGAGCCCTGAGCACATACAAAGGGCACTTTGCAAGTGCAAAGGTCCTGAGGTGGGCGTGTGGCAGGTGTTAAAAGAAAACATCCAAGATCTTCCTGGGTCCTCATGACAGCCCCTCCTGATCACCTCTGGTCCTCGGGCCGCAGAGAAACAAAGTCAAAGAGCCTTGAGGAGATTTAAAGGCAGATCCCAACCCTCTGCCTTCGGACTGGACTTCACTTCAACCAGAGAAAGGCCTCCAAAGGTGTGGGCGCGGCTGTCAGAAGCGGGGGGGGGGGGGCGGGGGGTGGAGAAGCCCTGAGTGGGGCTTTAACTGCACCCCCTCCCACCCCTGATGGGAACTGAGATGCCCAGTGGACAGGGACACTGGGGTCCAGAGAGGGGAAGGAGCTGTCCAGGGTCACACAGTGAGTTGGCCTTTTTTTTTGTTTTTTGGCCTCTTTTTCTGAACAACTTGTTTTGTCCTCCTGGGGTTGAGCCAGGGCGCAGGGGGCTCCTGCATCCGGTGGGGCTCCCACCCAGCCCCACCCACCTGTCTGGCGCAGGAATGATTAGTGAGGCCTGGGCAGCTGTGGCATGTGAGCCACCCCGGGAACACTTTTTATGAATGGCTCCGAAGAACTTTAACTTGTACTTGAAGGTGTACCTCATCTGCTAATGAGTCCAGCGACTAACACACTCCAGTCCAGAAGAAAGGGGGGAGGATAGGGGTGACTGGACTCAGAGGTCTTCTGGGGCAAGTCACCCTCTCTACTTTCTCTCTTTCCCCCTGAGCAGCGGTCCTCAACCTGTGGGTCGCGACCCTTTGGCGGTCAAAAGACCCTTTCACAGGGGTCGCCTAAGACCATCCTGCATATCAGATATTTACATGACGATTCATAACAGTAGCAACATTACAGTTATGAAGTAGCAACGAAAATAATTTTATGGTTGGGGGTCACAACATGAGGAACTGTATTAAAGGGCCAGAAGGTTGAGAACCACTGCCCTTGAGTCTTCGGCCCCAATGGATACAGGTGGCACCGAACTGCTTTCTCGGAGTGTTGTCAGGGTAGGGGGAGCCCTGGCTGGGAATCAGAGACCGGACTCCGCGGTGGCCCCAATTATCTCCCTCTCAGTCACCCTGGCACAGTTTCTGGCTTCTCCCTCCATGGAAAGTGGGCACACACGACAGTCACCTCTGCTCCTCTCCAAGACTGAACAGGCCAGAGGGGACGCAAAGGGGCCTGTCAGGTGCTTTTCTGTTGAGTGTCTGTCCTTTCATTTCCTTTGATAGGTGAGCTAATGCAGGTCAAAGGCAAGGCTTGGTGCCTGGCCAGTGTAAGCCCTCCGTAAAAGGTAGCTTTCTTATTCTCACCTACCATTCCTATTAGAGCAGGGTGACCGTGGGTAAGTCACTCAAGCTCTCTGAGCCGCGGTCACTGAGCCGCATGTAAACTGGGGACAGCGGTCATAGCTGCCTCACGGGGCTGTGGGTGGGTTTAACAAGGGGATCCATAGGAGCCATGCCTGGTCCTTAGTAAGTGCTCAGTGCGTGCAAGTGCTGGTCTTGCTCTGAGGCAGGAGGAAGATTTGCTTGGGTGGGGAGAAGCCCCCAGAATCACAGGCTTTCAGAGAACAGCCCGTCCACATCCCCTTTGCTGCCCCTCCCAGCGCCCTCAGATGCTGTCATATGCACCCTGACTTAGGGATGAGGACACAGAGGCTCAGAAAGGGCACCGTCTGTCCAAAGCTTGCAGCTTGTGAGTGGTGGACGGTGTGACTCCTAGTGGCCTTGTCACCTGAGCCTCAGCTGGACTCATTTAACTCTCTTTTTTAAAAGTTTTTTTTTTAAGAGAGGAAGGTAAAGGGAGAGAGACAGATAGAAATATCAATGATGAGAGAGAATCATTGATCGGCTGCCTCATCCCGGGACCACAACCCAGGCATGTGCCCTGACCTGGAATCAAACCGTGACCTCCTGGTTCATAGGTCAACACTCATCCTCTGAGCCACACCGGCCAGGCAGAGGTGGAAATTCCTATCGTCATGATCACCATCTCCATTTTACAGAAGAGGAAACTGAGGCACAGAATTACGTCACTTACTCCAGGAAGCGATAGAGGCAGGATTTGAACCCAGGCACTCTGCTTCTTGGCATCGGGTCCAGGTTGCAGCCCCCTTCTCCACGTCCCCGTCCCCTGATCCCAATGGCTTCTGCTTCCCCGGCGCTGGCCAGCTTCCTGGTGCTGCCCCAGCCTGGTGACTGCGATGCCATCATCCCTCGGTTACCTCTGAGCAAACTGAGGCTCCGAGCGGGGGAGCCACCTGCCCAAGGTCACTTACACCGGTAATGGGGCCTGAGCCATGATGCTCCCAACCCTGGTGACTCCGGAGGCTTTGGCCCTGGCTGATACCGGCCCGGGGCTGAGGGTGGTGAGGGGATACTGAGCTGTTTAAGGCATGGCTTCTGCCTCTCTAGAGTTCAAAGATCAGGGCTTCCCACAGGTCTCTAGTGGGCAGCTGGCTCCAGTCCTGCTCCCCAAAGGGTCTGGCATGGAGTCACTGGGGCCTGCGGAGAGCCTGGGTGCCGCCCAGTGCCTGACAAATATGCCTGCTGCTGCCCACCAGGGAGCTGGCCGGGGGGGGGGGGGGGGGGTGAAGGAGGGTGTGGGGAAAGATGGAGGTGGATCCAGTTTCCAGGTCAGGCTCAGAGAACAGACCATTTTTTTTTTTTTTTCCGAGGTGAGTGAGAGGGCAAGCTTGGGGACAATGGAAAAGAAAAAATCCCTTGTGTCTGCCTGGAAGTCATTCCCCAGCTCAAAAATTAACCGCCTGATAAAGCATTTTCTTCTCCCCCCGCGCCCCCCCCCCCCCCCCCCGTGTGCTTTGCCTGCAGACTTTAATCCCTGTGGTAATGGACTGGCTAAGCCCGAGAAGCTGGGACTTCTTTGGTGGGAGTGGGGGATTATGCGGCTCCCGAAAGAACTGCCTGGGTTGGGCTGCATGAATAGGGCTGCTCAGGGGCTGTGGGAACCTTCCTTTCTTGCTCCCAACCAGGGCCAGGACTCTAGTAAGCCCAGGGAGGCCCCCAGGGAGCACAGTTCAAGTTGGGCTATTGTCAGGGCTGTGCATCTGCCTTCCCCTGGTCTCAGCCCTGCTACCCACTCCTGCGGCACAGCGGGCTTTCAAGGTAGAGAAAGTCCTTACCTCTGACGCGCGGCCTGACCCCCGGCCCCCGGCAAGCCACTTGCCCTCCCTGGGCAGCCATTGTACTAGGGGAGAGATCAGACCAGGATTTCTCAACCTTGGCACTATTGACACTATTGGGAAAGAGTAATTCTCTGTGTGGGGCTGTCCTGGGCACTTCAGGAAGTTTAGTAGCATCCCTGGCCTCTACCCACTAGATTTTCCCCCTCTAATCATGACCAGCAAAAATGTCCCCGGGCGGGCGGGGGGGCGGGGGGGATGACAAAATCACCCCCTGTTGAGAACCATGGGGTTAAATGATCTCAGATTCATTCTGGCTGTCATATTTTAAGGTTTTCTTTTTTTTTTAAAAAAAGATTTATGAAGAGTATTTAAGAACTTGAACTATTAATAACAAAGTACATCAATATATGATTATTAATAATTTATTCAGCCCGGCCGGCATGGCTCAGTGGTTGAGCGTCGACCTATGAACCAGGAGGTCAAGGTTCGATTCCTAGTCAGGGCACATGCTCGGTTTGCAGGCTTGATCCCCATGCAGGAGGCAGCCGATCAATGATTCTCTCTCATGACTTACGTTTCTATCTCAGTCCCCCTCCCTTCCTCTCGGAAATCAATAAAAAATACATTTTTAAAAAATAATAATTTATCCAACATAATAGCTCATGTTTATTGGGCATCCCCATGTGTCCATCACTGTATATGAAATGATCCACTCTCCGAGGCAGGTACTGTTATCGTGGGCCTACAGCACGTGAGGAAACTGAGGGTGAGGACACAAGTGACTGGCCCAGGCTCACACAGCCAGAGTGTGAAGGTTTATCTGATTCCAAAAGCCTTGCTGTTCCTAGTGTGCACGTTTCACATAGAAAGGTTAGGACATATAGTACCTCCTGAGGCCCTAACTGCCAGGGGGAAGGCACTTCGGTGGAAGCTGGTGGAACCCAGACTTTTCTACTCCATCCACTTTTCTAAAGCAGCCTGACAGCAGAATCCAGGGTAACAAAGGGAGAAGAAAATGCCATCTTTGTTTTTTTTTTTAATATATTTTATTGATTTTTTACAGAGAGGGAAAGAGATAGAGAGTTAGAAACATCGATGAGAGAGAAACATCGATCAGCTGCCTCCTGCACACCTCCTACTGGGGATGTGCCCGCAACCCAGGTACATGCCCTTGACCGGAATCGAACCTGGGACCTTTCAGTCCGCAGGCCGACGCTCTATCCACTGAGCCAAACCGGTTTCGGCGAAAATGCCATCTTTGATGAGAAAGGAGGACCACAGTCCCACCCCTGGTGTGTAAAGAAGAAGTGACAGTGGCGATGGGATTTGGGCCAAATGGCAGAAGGAAACCAAGAGCCGTGCCTGCTCTGCAGCTCCCAGGCAGGACGCAGGCTGCTCCAGAAATGTTGTTCGGCTCCACGAGCTCGTCCTAATCCTGGCAGAGCCTGGAGAAGACGCGGGGGAGGGGAGGCGCGGAGTACCGTGCAGGACGGAGTTCAGATGAACTGGAGGAGGAGGCTCGGAGCCCCTCGGTGAGATGCAGGATGTTGGGAGGCGGGTGGAGGCCAGAGGATGGACAATGATGGGTTTGTCATTGGAATACGGCTCTAGTTTTCTTTCTCAGTCAGACTAAGAGACATGAAAACTCAGAGGCCCCTCAAAGGACCTTCTTGGGTCTTCACACTGAGTCTCCACAGTAAGCCCTAGGCTTAGAATGGAGACACATTCCAGAGCAGCGCTGGTGACCAGGGACTCTGCGATGAGGGGTAGGCACCTGCTGTCAGCTTCCTCCCGGCCCCTCTCCCCACACTTGCCTTTAACAAAGAACGGGTCTGAGAGGAGTAGCCCCAATCCTGTGATGAATGACTAGCATGGGACCCCCAAAAAGACAGTGTGAGAAATAAGAAAGGGGGCATCAAATAAAAGTAAAGAATAAACACTGAAGAGCTGCGTCATGAAGTTGGAGAAACTACTGAACAGATATTTCTCCATGAGATTAAAAAAAAAAAGAAATTATTTCAGTGGGATTCTCTGTGATGTAGACAACCCCAGATTATTATTCTCCATTTTCAGATGAACAAACTCAAGCTCAGAGGGGTCAGTGACTTGCCACAAAAAGTCAGTAGCAAAACCGCGATGCCCAGGCTTCCTGGCCCTGAGGCCCGGATTCTCTAGAGCAGCTTTGTCCAGCAGGACTTTCCGCGATGATGGAAATGTTCGGCATTCTCTGTCCAGAATGGTAGACACAAGTCTCATGTGGCTACTGAGCTCTAGAACTGTGGCTCGTGTGTCTGAGAAACTGGAATCTAAGTTTCATTGAAGTGGCATGGATTTAAACTTGAATAGCTCCACGTGGCCTGAAGCTACTGCATCTGGACAGCTCAGCTCTGGACACGTCCTTGGCACTCTTTTCCCTTGTACTTCGGCCATCACTGGACATCAAGTTCTCAAATCTGGCCTTAAAAATTAGGACCAGGCTTCTTGCTTCGGGCTCCGTCTTCTTGGGTACAGCCTCCTTTAGGCTTCTCCACCCCTGGGAGTTTGAGCTGAGTCATGCCAACTTCTGAGGGCCAAGGGAGGGATAGCCTGGGAAGCCGGGAAATGTTTCACCCGGGGCCAGGACTCCACCTACCCTGGGCCACCTCCTTGAAGTGGAACCTCTGGACAGAGCAGGGTGGTCAGGAGGCCAAGTGCTGACTCGGAGATGACCCAGAGAGAGAGCCTGCAAGGTCAGACACCTCCTGCAGCCTCTGAACTCCAGAAGTTAAAATTCACAGGAACAGGATCTGATGAGCTCGCGACTCTACCTTCTCCCCTGATCTACCTTCTGTCTCTGTGAGTTTGACAACTCTAGGTACCACATATAAGTGGAATTGTACAATATTCCTCTTTTTTGTGGCTGGCTTATTTCGCTTAGCATAATGTCTTCAAGGTTTATCCATGTTGTACAATGTGTCAGAATTTCCCTCCTTTTTAAGGCTGAATAATATTCCATTGTATACATGTCTATATCTCACAGTTTTCTTGTTCATCTGTCAATGGATGCTTGGGTTGCTTCCACATTTTAGCTTTTGTGAATAATGCTGCTGTGACGATGGGTGTACAAATACTCTTTGAGCTCCTGCTTTCAGTTCTTAGGGGTGTAATACCCAGAGGTGGAGATGCTGGGTCATATGGTAATTCTATTTCATGTTTTGAGAAGCTACCATCCTGTTTTCTATGGTGGCTATACTAATTTTATTCCCAATGAACAGGGCACAGTAAAGTCCTTGCCGTTATTACTATTATGGATGGCGTCTGCACTGAGTGTCGGGCATCATGCTGCCTGCCAGGTAGAGATGCTACTGATGCTCCCTCCACATCCCCATTGACACTCCCCATTCTACGCATGCTCATAGCTTCTCACTGCCCCTGAGCTGGTCAGCACGAGGCCCTCCGGCTGCACGTGGGGCAGGCAGGAAGGGAGGGGCAGCAATGCTCCCAAGAGCAGCCCTCAGTGATGACCAGGGAATGAGCAGGTGAATAGCCCAACTTCTTTGCCCCTCAGGGGGACAACTAGGAGGCATGATCTACACCAGGGGTCCTCAAACTACGGCCCGCGGGCCACATGCAAATACAAATATTGTATTTGTTCCCGTTTTGTTTTTTTACTTCAAAATAAGATATGTGCAGTGTGCATAGGAATTTGTTCATAGTTTTTTTATTATTTTTTTTAAAAATATATTTTATTGATTTTTTACAGAGAGGAAGGGAGAGAGACAGAGAGTTAGAAACATCGATGAGAGAGAAACATCGATCAGCCGCCTCCTGCACATCCCTTACTGGGGATGTGCCCGCAACCCAGGTACACGCCCCTGACCGGAATCGAACCTGGGACCCTTTAGTCCGCAGGCCGACGCTCTATCCACCGAGCCAAACCGGTTTGGGCCATAGTTTTTTTTTAAAACTATAGTCTGGCCCTCCAACCGTCTGAGGGACAGTGAACTGGCCCCCTGTTTAAAAAGTTTGAGGACCCCTGATCTACACCATCTCCCAGGGTCCCCATCAGGCTTGACCCCGGCTGCCCACAGTGGTAACCTCATTAACACTCTGCATTGGCTTCCTTCTCTGTTTCACTTCGCCACACCCTGCTGGAACTTTCTGAGATCCCCTATTAAGTCAAGTGTTTTCGGTCTCATGCTCGTCTCAGGGTCTACTTTTAAGACAACGGGGTATTTCATAGAACCCTCAAACAGTCCTCTAAACTGGACAGATATGGCCTCCCTGTTCTAGAGTTGAGCAGAATGAGGCTCAGACAGGTGACACCACCTGCTTGGGCACGTACCCTCTCCTCTGCCTCCCCATGGAATGTGCCCGATGGGCCTGCTGCGGGCCTGCTCCCCTGCCCCTGAGCTGTGCTGAGCCTGCACCCCCTCCCCCCGCCTCTTGCAGGAAGGCCGCTGTCTGTTTGTCATCCTGCTCATGGCCGTGTACTGGTGCACGGAGGCGCTGCCGCTGTCGGTGACAGCCCTGCTGCCCATCATCCTCTTCCCCTTCTTGGGGATCCTGAAGTCCAAGGACGTCTGCCCCCAGTACTTCGTGGACACCAACTTCCTCTTCCTCAGTGGTCTGATCATGGCCAGCGCCATCGAGGAGTGGAACCTGCACCGGAGAATCGCCCTCAAGATCCTCACATTTGTGGGGGTCCGGCCGGTCTGGTAAGGCCAGGTAACGGGTCCAGCCCCAAGGTGGGGCGTTAGAGGGACCACATCTCTTGGAGCCCAGATTTGCTCTTCCTTGTTACTCATCCAGGCTAACAAACGCATGTCCCGCCTTCCACATACTTATTCATCCCTCCTATATTTAACGAGCCCGTCTGTGTGGCAGGCACAGTGAGAATTTTCAAAAGTGCATAAGAACCATCAGGAAATCGGTTGAAATGCTGGTTTCCAGGCCCCATCCCCGGGATTTGTGGTCAGTGGTTTTAGAAGGGGCCATTTAGCAGTATGAATTCCACCTTTCCTGCTCTGGGGAAGGGCTGAACCTTTCTCTGCCTGTAAAATGGCGATATAATAGCCGAGACCTGCACAGCAAACGCTGCCCATGAAGCATCCCAGTTTGGTGTTTACCAGCCAAGGAGAAGGGAGGGTGGGGAATGGGGAGAAATGGCCTCAGAGACGCAGGAGGCAGGTCTATTCCTGCAGGCAGGCCCTCAGGATTTGAATTTTTATTCTAAGAGGATTGAGTGGCCTTTCAAATAGGGCCATTGTTGTTCTTTGCATTTTTTCCCCCTCCAATTTGGTGAATCTTAAGTATTCCTTCGGGAATAATGTTTTTAAATCATAAAGCACAACACATGGGCTTTAAAACAACAATAAGCACAACAATTACAGCAAAAGGCAGTCATCCAAATACTTTTTTAAAACACATAAATCCATGATATAGTATCATATGTATGTACCTCTTTCCAGTAAAAATGATAGGATATAACTACTGTCCTAACAACTTTTGTTTTTCTTTTCTTTTTTTAAATTGATTTTTAGAGAGGGAGGGAGGGAGGGAGGGAAGGAGGGAGAGAAACATAGATGAGTTGTGTTAGGGTTTTGGCTGGTGACTTGGGCTGTGAAAGAATTCACAACTGAGAGAAGAGATAGATGCAAAGAGAAAGTTTATTTTACTTTCCCTGAAAGGTAAAGGGCCAGTGCATTGCTAATCAATACAGAAAACAAAAGTGGCTTCCCCTTTTAAGCCCTGGCTGCTGCTAAGCAACAAGGGAGGGAGGGGAATCCTGGGCCGGAGTTGAGCAGATATTACTACGGTGTCGGGTGAATTTCCCGCCAAAATATAAGATAGCGCGGGCAATTATTTAGGTTTCCCGCGCAAAATCAGAGTTAGTTTAAAATGCCTATATCTTTTGAAGTATGGGTTCGATTGAAATGAAATTTTCGGTACTCGACCAGCGCCATAAAGTGTTCTCTACTTACAAGGGATTTTTATGATACCTATTACCCCAATGGGTATGAAACGGTTCGCATACACAGGTAGGTATCTTTGTGAACGGCAAACAAACAAATATTTGGTAATACGCAGTTACAATCGGCCCGAGTTTACACGTTTCCCGCACTCCACCGCAAATCTATATGAACCGAGTTAAGACGGCTCCCGTGGAGTACGCGCAATTCACGCGAGCCGACTTAACTCGTTTCCCGCAACCCAAGTGATATCAGAGGGGTTGTAATTTGTTTGTTCTTCAGGAGACATTCTGGGCAGATGTCCCAGGGAAGTGTCTTATCAGTATTTTTCCCAAACCTGTAAAACATGCTTAGAGTAAAAGTTATGAAGAGATCAAAAGAGGCTCCTTTGAAGAGGAAGGGGGAAGGGAACTTTCTACTAACTAGAGACTTCTTGATGCAAATTATCCCTGAGTTGTAGAATAGCAGGGAGGAGGGGTATGCAAGAACATAGCCTTGAAAGTAACTTGTCTTGCAGTTTGAATAGAGGGGCTGTGTGAATCAGAGGAGCTAACGGTCGTGGGGTGCGTTTCATAAATTGTGGAAGGCTACCTCACAGAAAAAGAGGCCTTTTTGTGTCCTCATACTCACAGTTTGCCTCCTGCATGTGCCCCAACGAGGGACGGAACCCACAACCTGGGTATACCCTGATCGGGAACCGAACCTGCCACTTTTTGATATACTGAATGATGCCCAACAACTGAGCCACACTGGGCAGGGGTGAGGCAACAGCTGTCATTTTGAGGCAGTTTTGAGTGTCAATGATATTCTCAGATGTGGCACCTGTTATACAGTAATGCCATATGAAAGTATCCGTGGTCTTCATTGGTAACCAAGTCCCAGGCACTTCTAATACCGCAGAACTTTGTGGCCTCTGTTTATCACAGATGGAAAAATTTCTATTAGATGTTAGCAAAATAAAGATGGATTTTTCTCCCTCCTTTCCATCCTGAATGATATCCATGGCCCCACCCTGATTATGAAACTCTATTTTAAAATTATCTAAGCTGGGGAGGGACATGACGAAATTTGCATTTTAAAAAAATCCCTCCCGGCTTCCAAGTGGAGAGCCGATGATCAGTGAGAAGGTGGACGCAGCCCAGTTAGGAGACTGTGCTAGGGGTCCAGGCCAAAGATGGTAACAGCGTGAACTAGGTGGTGGCAGTGGAGATGGACAGAATGGGAGAGCTCTTTTTGTGATGGGGGTGGGGGGAGGGTGAGAGTGAAGAAGGTTCTGGGTAACATGTACGTTTTTAGCATCTGCTTTGGGCCTAGCACTCTGCTAGGCTCTGAAGCTGTGTTTCCTCCTGGAGGAACTGCAGTCCTGGGGAGAGATTCCATCTGTCGTGGAATTTGATACCCAAGAAACACACGTGCTGTGGGAGCCCACAAGAGAGGTAGGGGTCATGTCATGGAGGAGCTTACATTTGACCTTGAAGAATGGGTGGGGCTCTGGCAAACATATTTTAAAGTTCCGACAATGTGACACTAATTCAGACATAGATTTTAAAACAGAATAGCCCTGGCTGGTTTGCTCAGTGATTAGAGTGTCGGCCCTCAGACCTAAAGGTCTCGGGTTCGATTCCCGGTCAAGGGCATGTACCTCAGTTTCGGGTTCCCCAGCCCCGGGAGGCACCCAATCACTATGTCTCTCTCATGTCAATGATTCTCTCTCTCTCTCTCTCCCCCCTTC
>NW_005871138.1:2692115-2734268 GCF_000147115.1 Myotis lucifugus
CTGGGAAGGCTGTTTGGGGTGAGATGGTAGCGGGTCTTGGTGCTAAACCAAGGCAACTTTATTAAACAAGGGGGGCCATCTGTAAAATGAGGGGGCTGTGTGCTTCCGGTGTGGCCAACTCCGACCAGAGGACCTCCTGGACCCCAGTTCCAGCGCTGCCTCTAACTCCCTCCATTCCCAGGCTCATCTTTGGAATGATGGTGAGCACCGCCTTCCTGTCCATGTGGCTGAGCAACACTGCCTCCACCGCCATGATGCTGCCCATCGCCAGCGCCATCCTGAAGAACCTCTTTGGTGAGGAGGAAGAGAACACAGGTGAGGCTGTGGAACAGGGCTGGGCCAACCTGCAGGTGGAGGAGTGGGTGGGGATATCCACAGGGTGTCAGGGCAGGCAAAGGGAAGGCACTTATTGAGCACCTGTTATGTGTCCAGTATTTTAATAATAGTAATAATAACTGAAAAGTAACCAAGTCAAACCATGGTACTTAAAAAATAGCACTTATTGAGAATTTACTATATATTAAGCAGAGTTAAACACTTTCCATACACCATCTCCACCTCTCAAAACAGTTTTATGAAATAGGTACTATCATTAAACCCTTTTAAAAATATATATTCTTATTGATTTCAGAGAGGAAGGGAGACGGAGAGAGAGATAGGAACATCAATGATGAGAGAGAATCATTGATTGGCGGCCTCCTGCATGCCCCACACTAGGGATCGAGCCCACAACCCGGTCATGTGCCCTCACCAGGAATTGAAACGTGACCTCCTGATTTGTAGGTCGACACCCAACAACTGAGCCACGCTGGCCGGGCTAAACCTTTTTTTAAAGCATTTGAAGAGATGCTTAACATCGTTAATGCCCAGAAAAACGCAAATTGAAACAACAATGAGACGGACTTCGATGAGACTGGCAAAAAATGAGAGAGCGGGATAATGCCAAGTATTGGCAGGAAGGAGCCATTGGAACTCTGAGCACTGCTAGAGAAAGGGGAAACTGGGTCGGTCTTTCTTAAGGGCGCCCTGCAAATATTTAATCAGATTAAATGTGCACATACCCTGCCACTCAGCCGTTTTGCTCCCGAATGTAAATGTTAAAGAGATTCTGACCAAGGACCCTGAGAGGACGCATGTGGCGATGTTCACAGCAGCATTCTCAGTGGGGTGGGAGTTGGTAGCCACATGGGTGCCATCACTAGTGAAAGGGAAGGGAAAGTGGGGCAGGTGCACACCGCGGAGCACTCCGCTGCTTTTAGGAGCAAATACAGTTATATAAATGGAGCTCATAAAACATAGTTGTGATTGAAAAAATAGCCAGAAGGAGATACAGGATACATCTCCACTGTGTAAATACCATAATGCAAATTAAAATCACACACAAATGACCAAACATTTTGCAGGACCATAAACAAATAAAGAGCAACACAGTAAACACATCAGAGTGGCTGCTCTGGGAAAGTCGGGAGTGAGAAATGGAGATAAAGGGACCAAATGAATAAATACAACAAAGAGGGGCCTTGCAACAAATGGAATGTGCACAGCTGAGGGGTCACTCAAGCCTCTGAAACCTCTGTGTTCTAAATAAAACCAGATGCAAGTAGCTGCCATGTTTTCAGATGATTAAACGAGGGCTCAGAGAGGGGAAGTGACTTCCCCAAGTCACACAGCAGGCACATGGCTGAGCCCCACTTTGCACCCAGGCAGCCTGGCTCCAGAGTCCACTCTCTTACCCATGAAACCAGCTGCAATCATGGAGGATTCGTTTGGGTACAGGTAAAAGAATACCTGTCTGCAGGTGGCTTAAAGAATAAGGATTTTTTTTTAACTCAAATACCACATCCTGTCTGCTTTAAAACATCTTCCTTTTTATTTACATAAATATCTTTAAACAGAAATTTTACATTAGTACATGTGGGCAGAGATTGAAAATTTATACCCAGTATTGATTCTTCCTTTATTCTTTTATTTTTAAAAAAAAATATTTTTATTGATTTCAGAGAGAAAGGGGGAGGGAGGGAGGGAGGGAGTGAAAGAAAGAGAGAGAGAGAGAGAGAGAGAGAGAGAGAACATCAATGATGAGAGAGAATCATTGATCGGCTGCCTCCTGCACACCCCACACTGGGGATCAAGCCCGCAACCTGGCACGTGCTCTGACAGAAAATTAAACCCTGACCTCCTAGTTCATAGGTCGACACTCAACTGCTGAGACACCATGGCCAGGCCCTTTGTTCTTTTAGTAATAGAACCCCTATTGGGGCACATGGCTGGGCAGGGAAAAAGCTGAATTTCCCAACCTACCTTGCAATTAGATGTGACTAAGTTTAGCCAATGGGAATGGGAATATGATGGAGGGGGTGAGAGATGCTGCCTGGCACCCAAAGATGGAAGCCACATATTGAAAAATGGGTGGTAGATGCACCCCAGAAACTCTGGGTCCTTTACCCCACCTAACAACAAACATTACCCATGACACCATGGGTTTTGTGTGCTAGTTATGTTTTTTCGAATATTCGTTCAAGTAAATATATACATATTCATGCTGAAAATATACATATTCACCCACTGACCATCTACATTCAATCTCATTTACTGCGGTATGGTTACTTCCCCATCATGTAATAAGGGGTCTTGCTTACTTTATTTCCGCAGCAGCCCTGAAACCTAGCAATGACTGTAAGTACTTTATAGAGGAGGTTCAGAGAGGTAAAGAACCAAGCACCTTATTGGTAAAGGACAGAGCCAGGGTCTAGGCAGGTCAAGGGCTTCCAGGTGGAAGGGAAGAAACGCTCTGGAGCAGGGGTTGGCAAGTCTTTTCTGTGAATGATCAGATAGTCCCTGTAGGCTTTGCTGGCCACTCCATCACAGCCAATCAACTCGGCCCTTGCCCAGAGGAGGCAGCCAGAGACAATACATAAACGACTGTGTGCGCGCCTGTGTCCCAAGAAAGCTTTGTTTATGGTGCCGAACCCGTAAACATCATGAAATATTCTTCTTCTACTGATGTTTCCCAGCCATTTAAAAACGTTAGCATCATTCTACGCTGGCCGGCAGTGGGCTGGATTCCTAGGTTGTGGATCCCTATTTTGTAGTTGGTTTTCAAACTGTGTCCCCTGAGTCTTGGGTTCCAAGAGAGCTGCCTGGTAAGTGCCCTGGGTGGCAGCAAGCAGTGAAGGCTCGCTCCTCCCGTTTCAACTCCAGCTGCCCCTGCTGGATCTGCTTTATACACCGAGCTGCCAAGTAACAGTCACAGGTGTTTCCTGAGCACATACTTTATGCAAGGACTCTTCTTAGGGCCTGACATCTGAATGAGGAGGAGCTAGCATGGGCCCCATTCAGAAGAATGGAAATGGAGGGAGGAATAAACAAAACAGGATACATAAAATAAAAGAGAGCAGGTCACCCCACTTTCAAACAGCTGCTCTGGTGTTTTGAACCCAGATTGGCTGATTTCAGAGCCCGTGTCCTGACCCTGTCATTCTGCCTCCAACACAAGAGCTTTTCAAAGAGTCTAGTGGCCAAAAAAAGGTTTGAAAGCCAAGTCCCTTATTACAAAGATGAAACATCTGAGACCTGGGAAACGGAAGGGACTTGCCCAAGTCACACACAATGTTGGGCACAAAGCGAAATTCTGTCTTCCCTCCAATTTGTGCTGCAGGGTGTCAGGAGGTAGAGACCCTGGGAGGTTGGGGCAGACGCCTGGGCAGTGGGATCAGAGAGTGATTAACGATTAACCCTAAGATCTAAAGCAAAGCTCATTCCAGTGCAAAGAGAGATGCTCCCTTTCACCCAGTGCCTTTGCTCGGTGAGGTGAGGTGCGGTGAGGTGAGGACAGGGGTGGAGGGAGTGGAGGCTGTGCTCACGGGTCAGGACAGGGGTGAGGAGGCTCCAGGGGCTGTAAGTCCATGAGAGACAGCCAAGCAGCAACCACAATGATAGTGTGCACTTTCACTTTTTGAAGACCCACCACATGCCAGACACTGTGCTAAAATCTTCATACCCATCAGCTCATTGAATCTTCCCAACAGTACTGTGAGATAGATGACCCCCGTTTCACAGATGAGGAGACTGAGGCTCAGAGGCAAAACGATTTGTCCAAAGTGCTGAGCTCTGTCGGGATGTGGAACCTGTGCTTCTGAGCACCACGTCAGAGCAGGACAGAGCCGAGGGCAGGGTGGTGCTCGCTGGACAAGACCCCAGGGGTCCTCAGACTTGGAGGACAGCCTGCTCTTCTCGTCTGTTCCTTCACCAGCTCTGCTCCTAGCGCTGCCCAGGGGACTAAGGAGCGTCCTTCTACCTGCACATTCTCATTAGATCCCCCACCGCGGCCCTGCGGGTGGCCCTCTCATCATGCCCATGTCACAGAGCAGGAAACTGACGCTCAGAGTGGTGAAGTATCTGCCCAGTTCCCTCAACCAGTAAGGGGCCCACCTGGCTGTTGGGCTAAACTCTACCATCCTTTCTCCTGCATTTCTCTGCCCAAAGAAGCCCAGTTTGCCACCATGTCTTTCCTTTAGGAGTGTCCAAGAGGCCACCATTCAAAAATCCAGATTTGAGACTGGGTTAAGCATCGCCCGCCTCCTTTGCTCTTCATTCATGAGGCCAGGAGCGGGGGGCTCTTTTCTCAACTCTAAGATGAGGGCAATACCTCCCATTTCAAATATATTCTTGTGAAGTTTACATGAGAAATGAGAACCGGGAACACAGGAAGGGGTTCGTTACTATGTGGAAGTTGTATAAAAACCATTAGATTTCCAGGCATTGGAGGAGCTGGTAATAAACCTCATGTCAGGCACAGTTGAAGTTTCCTGTGCCTCCTGGTTGAGAGGGATTCATTTGTTTATTATCTGTCTCCTTGTAAACGCCAAGCAGAAGGGGAGTTTGTGTCCATCTCTTTCCTTGCTGTGGTCTTGTTTCCCTACAACATTGTTTGGCACGTAGTAGGTGTTCAATAAATGAGTGGAATTAAGAAATGAATAGACCAGCCCAGGCAGTGTGGCTCAGTGGTTGAGTGTCAACCTATGAACCAGGAGGTCAAGGTACATGCCGGGGTTGTGGGCTCAATCCCCACTGTGGGGCGTGCAGGAAATGGCCAGTCAATGATTCTCTCACCATTGGTGTTTCTATCTCTCTCTCCCTCTCCCTTTCTATCTGAAATCAATAAAAATATATTTAAGAAAAGAAAGAAAGAAATGAATAGACCAGTTACTTAACTGTTCCAAGCCTCAGTTTCCTCATAGATAAAATGGGGATATTTATACTTGCCGTCTAGGTTGTTGTGAGCGCTAATTGAATGCATGGATGTAAATCTGCCTCATCTGGGCCCTTTAACTTTCCCTGGGGCTCTCTTTACTTAATTTGATGCAAGAACTCTTTCCTGCGGGGCTTCTGTGTTCCCAACGTCAAGGTTAGACGAGGGTTAACAGTTCCAGGTCAGACCTACCAAGGGCCAGGTGGGCACCATTGGAGATGGAGTGAGATTCAAGGGAGAGGGGGTGGGGAGAATCAATAGTCCTGGAACAAGCCTGACTCTGCCACTAACCCTTTGGGACAACTTGATCTCAACCCTAATCCACTTCTCTAGGCCTCAGTTTCCCTGGGTGTAAAGAGGACGGTAATAACCCCTGCCCAGCTCTCCCTGCCCTGCCTGATATAAACTCAGGTACTGGTATTATTTGAATAAGACCTTACATAAACCCCAACCTCTAACCAGCCTTGTATATAGCATGTACAGTCTAATATCGGAGCTCCTAGCTCAGATGCTGGCAGCAACCAGGGTCCGTGGATGAGTGACAGGGGCTGGGGGGACTGAGGTCAACTGGTGAACACATGCTCCCTCTGAGGGGGTGGGCAGCCTCAGGAGGCTTCAGTTCCCCCATCTGTAACTTCAGGGGGGTCGTTCTCAACCTGGGCTCCCCAGAATACTCACCTGCAGAACTCTTCAAAAATACTGCGGCCCCAGAATCACTAAACCAGAACCTCCAGGGTGGGACTCAGGCACTCCCAGGAAATGCTGCCATTTCCCCAGGGGTGTGGAGGAAGGGTACAGAGAGAGCTAGCAATAGGTGGGGGTTCGGGGTCACTGGGTCAGAGTTCTCCCTGTCCGGCCATCCCCTGGGGAGCGACTTTGCCTCCCGGCATCTGTGTCCTATTAACAGCTTCATTTCCTGCTTCAGTGCCCTGGCCTCTGGCCCTGTGCATTGCATGTGGACATGTATTCCCATCACGGGAGCCCCTAGGCCCTCGTCCCCTTGGCCCAGGGTGAACTGATCTGCATTTAGCCTTCAGACCCTGGCTGGTGGTCAGACACAGTAAAAATAGCACACAGCAAACTTCAGTCTTCCCTCTTATTTACACTGCAGGGTGTCAGGAGGTAGGAGACCCTGGGAGGTTGGGGTAGACGCCTGCTTTTGTGGGCAGTGGGATCAGACAGTTGGGGTTGGTTAATGATCAACCCCAAGACCTGAAACAAAGCTCATTCCAGTGCAAAGAGAGATGCTCCCTTTCACCCAGTGGCTGTGTCGGTGAGGTGAGGTGAGGACAGGGATGGAGAAAGTGGAGTGGAGGCTGTGTTAGCAGGCCAGGCTCCGGGGGCTTTAAGTCCTGGTACAAACAGGAAAGGAGCAGCCCAGAGTGGAGAGAGGAAGGAACTTACTTCCCCAGGTCCCTGGGTGAGGCAGGGAGAGAGCAGAAACAGGAGTCTAGACCCTTCTTCCCAGTCCACGTGGGCGAAGATCCCAGAAACATATCTGTAGTCGAACAGGTTGAGTGTATTTCTGCTGCTGCCGGGAGGGGGGGCGCACACGGGACAGGCTTGATCGTCTCAGTAAGAGGGTGTGTGAAAGGCCCTCTCATAAGGCTTGGGCGTTGGCCAGGTCGTGTGAAGGGGCATCTAAGGGAGCAGGCTTTGCTCTAGATTAGTTGCTGTCAGAAGTCAGGGGCAGCTTAATGGTTGGGTAAGGAAGTGGCAGCCATTCATTTGGCAAGAGTGGGGGTGCTTGGCATTTTGTGGGAGGCAAGCGGCTTTGTGCTTAGGCAACTTTAGCATCCTTGCTTCGGCTCACCGTTTTATCAGTGACTTCGAGGCCAGTGACGTGCAAGATTCTTTAGGTCCAACAAGAGAACAACATAACGCAGGTAGACATCAGGGGCCACTTCGATATTCTTTCTCAAGAGCAACCCACGTGAACTAACTCCTGGCTAGTGCTCAGATTCCTGTGACATTCTTTAAATCACAGTCTGGCAAACTTCGGCCCAGCAACTCTAGCCCACTACCTGTTTTTTTGTGAGTTAACGATAGTTGATATATTTTTCAATGGTTGAAAGAAATCGAAAGTTGGATATTTTGTGACATGTGAAAATTATATGAAATTCAAATTTCAGTGCCCCCAAATAAAGGTTTAGCCCCAGATAACTTTTTACGTGTTGTCTGTGGCTGCTTCCGTGATATCATGGCAGGGTTGAGTAGTTAACAACAGAGACCATGTGACTTCCAAAACCTAAAATATTTACCACTTGGCCTTTTACAGAAGAAATTTGCCAGTCCCTGCTTTAAATGGTACCTCAGCCCATTAGTTGCTATAAAAAATATCCCCGATTGGGCATTTACTCCTCACAGCTCTAGAGGCTGGAAGTCCAAGATCAAGGAGCCAGTGGATTTGGTGTCTAGTGAGATTCGACTTCCTCTTCATAGAGGGCTGTCTTCTTGCTGTGTCCTGACATGGTTGCAGGGGCAGGAGGACTCTGTGGGTCTCTTTTATAAGGGCACTAATCCCATTCATGAGGGCTCCACCCCTATGACCTAATTACCTTCCAAAGCTCCACCTCTTAATACTATCCCATTAGGGATTACATTTTAACATATGCATTTTGGGGAGGATACAAACATTCAGTCTGTAGCAAATGAGTCAACTCCTTAACCCTCTTGACAACCCTAGGAAAACTACTACTTTCATTTTGTGAATTAAAGAATTGAGGTGCCGAGTGATTCAGAGATAGCTCTAAACCAGGGTTTCTTAACCTCAGCATTATTGACATTATGGGTGGGATAATTCTTTTTTGTGGGGGGCTGACTTGTGCATTGTAGGCTATTTTGCAGCATTCCTGGCCTCTACCCACTAGATGCCAGGAGCACCCCCCGCACCCCGGTTGTGACAACCAAAAATGTGTCCTGACATTGCCAATGTCCATGGGAGGGAGAAGTGGCCCCGGTTGAGAGCCACTGATCTAAGGTCACATAGTAAATGATGAAGGTATGATTTGAACCCAGAACCCAGTCACATGCTCAATACCTAGGGATGGTTTCTTTTGTCCTTGGTGATGATTTCAGCAGCAAGAACTTTCAATCTCTTCCATTTTTCTTGTCTATAAAACACTATCAAGCAAGGGATACTTTTAAAATAAAGTCAGATCCTGTCCTGACCCTGATCCAACACTCTTCCGCCTCTGCTCCCATGTGACTCAGAGAAACCAAAGTTTTTACTGTGATCCCCAAGTCTCCTGTATGATCCAGCCCACTTTCTGCTACCCCCACCCCTTGCCACTTATCTCACCTCACCTCCTACTCCTCTCCTACTCCCTCGGGCCCTTCCAGCCCCACTGGTCTCCCTTCTGCTTCTGGATACACTATCACCCTCTCACCTCAGGGCCTTTGCACCTGCTCTTAATTTCCCCAGAGGTTTGCATGGCTCACCCCCGCACCTTCTTCAGGTGTCTGTTTGCTGTTACCTTCTCAGTCATACTTCTCTTGACCATCCTTTACAAAGATTGTCCGATCCCAGAATACCGGGCCCCTTCCCTGCTTTATTTTTCTCCATGACACTAATTTCCATCTGACATACTGTACATTATACTTATTTGTTTATGGTCTGTCTCCCTAACCAGAAGGTAAGTTCCACAAGGACATAGATTTTCATGTCTTGTCACTCAGTGACATCACTGATGGAGTGATCGGCTAGGGTTCACGGACAGTTCTGGTCCTGGACTCCAAGTTGCACCAAGCCCTTGTCTAAGAAGAACAGAAACACTCAACTTATTCACTCTCAGCATTTTTATGGCCACTAGCCTAGTGCAGTCCCACTCCCTATCTCCCCTAGGCTTCCCTACTCTCTACTTTCCCAGCACACTGGCCTTCTCGTGGTTCCTCAGTTCTTCTAAGCTTCTTACCCAAGGGCCTTTGCACATGCTGTTTCTGTTGCTCGAAACTCTCTTCTCAAGACTCTTCATGTGGCTGGCTCCTTTTTATCCTTAAGGTCTCACATCCAATGCCATCAGCGTATGGTGTCTCTCTGTTGACTGATTACAGTAGGCCGCCTGCTCCCTCTCCCTACTCTGTAATTACTTTCCATCACCTGGCCCAGTTTTATGTCCTCCCTCACTTTCATCACTACCTGAAATTTTCTTTCTGTGTTCACTGTCTGTCTCCCTTTCTAGAACATAAACTTCATGGGAACAGGGACCTTGTATACTTTTCACTGTGTACCCCAAGCTCATAGTCAATGGCACATAGTAGGTGCTCAATAAATACTTTTTGAATGAATAACTGGGAGATTGGGGCCACCCATTCCATTGCTGATCCATTACCACTCATGACTAGTCTTTCCCAAACATCCCTTTGGCAATGGCTGCTCAGGTAAGCCTAGGCTTGAGTTCTGGGCTGTCAAGCAGTCTTACAGCTAGCTAACTCCCTGCCCTCAAGTCTGGGGTCTCCAAATAGACACGGGTGGGGCAGGAAGATGGAATGTTGAGCGACTTATTTTATTTATTTATTTGATTGAATGAATAGTATGGGATTCTTGGCCAAGAGTGAGCCCTGAAGAAGTACTCTTGACTGCCTACAAAAGGATGGGCACACTCCTGTCCCACTCACATGACACTAAGCACATCATGCTTTCTTCTCCTAGTTGCTGTGGGGACAAAAGGCATGAACCCTGTGCCCATGGAGATGCAATTTCTTGCCAGAAGAGAAGAGTGAGTTCCTGGTAAAAATCATTGAGGAGCCAATTCTTGGTCCAAGGAGATGATGAACGAGAACTCAGTGCTGCAAGCAACCTCCCTCCCATCTCTGAAAATTTCTCCAAATGACATACTTGCCCAAGTTTCCACCTTTTGCTTATGTATAGATCTCCACAGAATCCTTAAAAATGCAGATGTGGTCAGGCAGAGGAGTACATTCAATCCCTAGAGTTTTAGTAAGGGGAGGGTCTCCAGGCCAGGCCCAGAAGAGCAGAAGAGCACAAGCCACATGATAGTCAAGAAGGAGAGCAGGTGCAGACCAGGTTGAGAGGCGCCAAGGACAAAGACGTCCTATGAGACAGTAATAATCGTGACTTCTGTGAGTCCAGAAGCACCTTCACATCAATAGCATGTTCAGTCTTTGGTGTACTTTGTGTATAACAATATGGTTAAGATCTTGGGGTTTGGAGCCACACAGATCTGACTTTGAACCCGGGCTCTGCCACCTACCTGCTGTGTCAGTTAACCTTTCTGAGCCTCAATGAAGTTCACCTAACAACTGGATGTGATATTGGAACCCAGCTTAAAGGGTTGTTTTGAGATTAAATGGAATAATGTCAGCTGCTGGGCTCTACATGCACGATGGTAGCGCTTGTTATTAATGGCATTGTTATCTTGATTTAATGGTGATGGAACAGTAGGAAGTAAAGGGATTTGCTCTCAGCATTGCTGGGCATCGATCAGGTCTATTTCATTCACAAGTAAAATCCATAATATGTCCCATGGTTGTGAGTGTTATGCAGGAGAAAAAAGCAGTAAAGAGGCCAGGGCAGGGGCCTGGAACTGGAAAGGGCAGCTTTAAAATGGGTAATGAGGGAAGGCCTCTCTAAGAAGGTCATGCTTGAGCAGACACCAGAAGGAGATGCGGGATCGTGGAGGATCTGTAGAGTGTTCTCAGCAGAGGGACCAGCAGGTGCAAATTCCTGGGAGTCCAAAGCAGACAAGAAGCCTATACGCTTCCTGCGTGGTTGGACTTGGGAGAGTGGATGGTAGATAATGTTAGAGAGATTGCCTGTATGGTGAGGGTGGTAGTAGTGGGACAGGGCATGTGGGACCTCATAGGCCACTGATGTAGCTTTGATTTTGAATGGAGGGGAGCTGATGGAGGGATAGCAGAGGAGGAATATGATTTTACATCTGATTGTTTTATCCCAGGGACTGTACTCCTTCCCAGCACCACTTGGGAGCCTTGAGTCCAGCTTTGAGATCACGGGTTCTGTGATGGCCCAGCCACTCACTACCATGCAACCTGGGAATCAATTTTTACCTCCTGCCTATGCAGAGTTTATGCAGAGTTTATTGGAAAATACCTGATGCTACTCTCTGGAACGCCATGTCCATTAGAGGAAAACTCTGTGTCCGTTGGATGCAAGCCCCGTCCCCTCTCTGGGCCTCAGTTTCCCATCTAAACAAAGAAGGGGTCGCACTAAATGAACCCTAGGGCCCATCTGCTCTCTCATTCTCACTGGGAGGCTCAGTCTGGTTGGGTTCCCGGATCTGAGAGGCCACAGTTCCTGACCAGGCCACTCACCTGAGAAGTCAGCCAGAGGTCCTCAAACTTTTTAAACAGGGTGCCAGTTCACTGTCCCTCAGACATTCCACACATGCGCACTGCGGGCCCGGGACGAGTCGGCTGCTAAGCAGGACAGGCAGCAGCGGCAAAAACACCCGCGGGCCGGATAAATGTTTCCGGCGGGCCGCATGTGGCCCGTGGGCTGTAGTTTGAGGACCCCTGTCAGACCATGATGACATGGGTCTCCAGCTGCTTCCTTGTGTCCCTTTCGGACTTCAGATCATGTCCCCATTGTCCACTGGAGACGGGGCCCCTCATGTAGCAATTAAAACCAGACAGTATTTGATGGATCTTTTATTATTTTAAAACATTTGATTTTTTAATTGCACAGGAGCAATTCTTAATGTCATTCACTTATAAACATTTTATAATTGCACAAGTAAAAAAAAACACTCTTAAAAAATATATTCAGCATCTCACTCTCAAAGACAAGTTAAAACAGTTACGCAAATACCAATCTAGATTATTTATTGATATCTCTATATATACATACACACATTTTCTTAAATAAAAATGCTGACAATACTATATATGCTGTTTTGGAAACTGTTATCTCACTTAATGGAGTGTAGTGAACATCTTTTTATCTCAATCACATTTGTGTCAACATCATTAACTTTAAATTATATAATTAATAATTCTTAATTTCATTCTTTCCCAAAACTCTAACTGTGCGAGGAAAACAACCCAGAAAAAATACAAATAGAGAAAAAGGACCCGTAGTTCAACCCCCGAGAAAGGTACCAAATGACTTTGCCTATTTCTATTTTAACTTTTCTTAAAACTCAAATATTCATGAAATAATGTGAATATTGTTAAAATAAAATAAAAACTAGTGCTGTTACCTATCCACTTTACATAATGGATATCTTTCATCTTAATACACTCATCTAAATCACAATTTTTAAATAGCATCCAGAAAGGGGATTATCTTTATTTAGCCAATCCCCTTTTGATGGTGATCTAGGTTATTCTAAATTAAAATGATGAAATGGTATTTAACACCATGGGGAACTCTTGTACCCATACCTGAGACATTTGCCCAATTATTTCTTTGGGGCTCATTCTTAGCAGAGAACACCTGAGCTGAAGGGGTGCCCAGCTCTAGAGGTTTTGATGTCGGTGCCGAATTACCTTCTCAGGAGACCACGGAGCTCTCCGCACCCCAGCAATGTGTGCGCTGCTCCGTGTGGGCCCAGGATTGCTGTGTGTGTGCTGAATGGCGTCTCCTTGGGTTTGTTTAAAGCAAAGACTTCCCTGAGGAGGCAGAGGACCCGCCGGCTCTTGCAGACAGCGACAAGAAGGCGGAAGAATATCGCAAAAACATCTGGAAGGGCCTCCTCATCTCCATCCCTTACGCAGCCAGCATTGGGGGCACGGCCACTCTCACCGGCACGGCTCCCAACCTCATCCTTCTTGGTGGGATCAAGAGGTAAAAGCAAGTGTCCTCGTTCTCTCTTCCCCCCTCACCCCTTCAGTTAACTAACATCCAGGGAATGTATCTTGAGTGCCTTCTATTGGCCAGGCTGCAGCATAAAACCCAGCCAAGTCTCTGCTCTGTGGGACTTTTATTCTGGTGGGGAGATAAAGGAAACAGCAAATGAATATGGGAGATGTCCATGTGATAAATTGTGAAATAAAACAAAGCAGGATAAAGGGGTAGGAGGCACAGGGGTGAGTCGGTCACGGATGTACGACCTCTCTAACAAGATGACATTTGAGCAGAGGCCTAGAAGTGAGGGAGTGAGCTCTGTAGACACAGAAGGAAAGCGCCTTGCAGACAGAGGGGCAGCCTGAGCAAAGGCGAACAGCATAAAGGCCCGCTAGGCTGCAGTGTAGAAGGTGCAGGGGATTGTGGGAGGAGATGCGGTAAGAAGAGGCCAGACTAAGGCAGCTCTTGTAAGACCCAGTGGGGAGTCCGTGGAAGCTGAGAGCAGAAGGGTGACATGATGTGGCATCTGCTTTGAAAACACCCCAACTGGAGGCGTTGGTCTGCACTGTCCTGTCCAGTGAGAAGCTTGACAGCCACGCACGCCGGCCAGCGGGGCAGCGGGTTCTGCCAGGAGGTGAAGTGTCCCCATCTCTGAAACTGTTCCAACAGAGGCCTGCATGAGAACAGGAGAAGGCTTCTCAGACAGCGTGGCTTGTCGACTCCGTCATTCCAAGCCTCTTAGTTCAAAGATTTAAAAAATTCCTGTATTTCAAGATCCTAAGATGTTCAGATTCTAGGATTCTGAGAGGTTTTCAGATTCCTGTGCAGTGGAGATATGGCCTGCGTTGATTTAATCTTCACAAATGCGCACGTAAGCATTTGGCAAGCAGATAACAGCAAAAAGTCTTTGATGTCCCACATGGCCCCAGCGCTGACCAGCTTCTTTTCCTGCTACTCAACCACGGAGTCAAATTGGGAGGGTGAGGGAAAGCTGGTGGTGGTCTCCTGAGAGCAGGTTTGGCATACATAAATCGGTCCTCTACTTGTGGGTAATTGAAATTATTTTTATGAGAAATTTTAAGTACACTCCAGTTTTGCCCCACAAACTGATTTTAAAACCTTAAACCTCCACTATATTATATCAGGTGCCTAAGTTCCTTGATTGTATGATTTGATGGTAGAAACCAGTGATTCTCAGCCACTGGGTGCTTATTAGAGTCACTGGGGGAGATGAAAAAATGCAGCTGGGTCTCAGTTGCAGGGTGTGATTCAGGGGGGGTGAGATGGGCCAGGCGTCAGCACTTTGCCAATTGACTTCAGCCCGCTGCAGATCTTTGGTGTCTTTTCATCTCCATTCTCTGAGCAAGACCTGGCTGTGCCTTAGGTTTTGGTTAGCAAACCTAGATGGCCCTGTTTCCGATGTGGGAACAGCCTGGGCTGGCCCTGTAGTCTGCTCAACCGGAAGAGGCTGGACAGGAAAGATGTGGGTTCTGGGAGCCTCAGGGCAGGTCCTGAGGTGGGGGATGCGGGGAATGCGTGGGGTGGCAGTTGCTATCAGAGAAATTTCAGGCTGCCTGCCCACACTGACACGAGCAGAACTTTGTCCCAACTTTAAAAGAAATTAGGGAGGGCCCGGCCGGCATGGCTCAATGGTTGAGCATTGACCTCTGAACCAGGGAGTCATGGTTCAATACCCAGTCGAGTTGTGGGCTCAAACTCCAGTAGGGGGTGTGCAGGAGGCAGCGGATTAGTGATTCTTATCATTGATGTTTCTCTCTCTCCCTCTCCCTTTCTCCCTGAAATCAATAATAAAAAAAAATTTTTTTTAAGAAATTAGGGAGGAAATGCTGGAGTTGCAAGTGAAAATATCAAACACGAAGGATTTGGAGTAAATTGTATATAAATTACATGCATGTTATCGGCAACATTTAATTGCTCAGGCTTGGACTTTCTGGTCTTGGAGGAGAAGATTTAGAAGGAATGCTAAGTAATATGGAGTTCCGGTTCTCCAGCTGGGAGCCCAGGAGGCAGGGCAATAGCTGCCCTGAGCGTCCTCCTGGGGCTTTGCTCCCCAAATTCATTTCATTAGTTTATTCTGATTATACATGTAATGGTGGGTACATTATAGGACTCTCAGATAATATAGAAAAATAAACATTTGAAATACCTCTCAGATAATATAGAAAAATAAACATTTGAAATACCTTTCATGCTATTGTGAATATTTAACATACTTCTCATTTTTCTATGCACACACACACACACACACACACACACCCCGGCATAGCTGATCTTGGCTGGCTCTCACCTCCCTCTTTTCTCCAGTGCCTTCCCACAGAGCGACGTGGTGAATTTCGGCTCCTGGTTCATTTTCGCCTTACCTCTTATGGTGCTGTTCCTGTTGATTGCCTGGCTCTGGATCTCCTTCCTGTATGGGGGAATGTTCACGAGGTACCACCTTCATGTTTCACTTGAGCTTTGGGCCAGACTGAGCTGTGTTTGACCCAGGTTCCTTCTCACTAGGGAATGGCTGCTTGAGTCTTGGTCTTCTGCATACACTGAGGATTGTCTTTATAATGTCATGTTATCTTCTCACTTGGTGACTATTGTAGACCTCACTTCCCTACCGTGTGCAGATAGTGGGTGGTGTGTGACCTGCCTGCTATGCTCAGACCCTCCGTTAATTCACTCGTCATTGATACTAAACCACTAATAAAAACACATTTTTATTTTAATAAATATTGTCAAGTCGTTCTCCATAAGAATTGTACTAATTTGTTCTCCCATTTACCACCTATAAGAGTGTCCGTTACCATATAGCAAAGTGGATTTTTGCCAATATGATAAGAGAAAAGTAATTTGCATTTACTTTATTGAGAGTAATTTTGAACACCTTTTAACATTGGGGGGCAATATGAAAAGTTTTTATATATTCATGGGGACCATTGGTATTCACTTTCCTGTAAATTGCTAAACTGTGTGTCTATATCCTTTGTACATTTTTCAAATGGACTGTTGGTGTTGGTTGATCTTATTGATTTCTAATACTCTTTATATATTGAAAGATTAGTGATTATTCTGCCATATGAGTTGCAAATATTTTTCTAACTTGCTTTTTACTTTGCTTACAGTGCTTTCTTTCATGTAGGATTTTTGAGAAAATTTTACATAGACTATTTATCAATCTTTTCTCATATGGCTCCTGAATTTTCCATTACAGTTAAAAGGGCCTTCCCATTAAAGGAGTTATAAAAAAAAAGTAATCACAGTTTTCTCCTGATATTTTAATATTTTTCACATTTAAATTCTTTTTTATCTATTTGGAGTCTATCCTTAGGGTGCTATGAGGTTTAAATTCATTGTCATGGTATCCTTGTCAAAAATCAATTGGCCACAGATGTGTATGGGTTTATCTCTGAACTCCCAATTCTGTTCCATTGAACTATATGTCCAACACCATTGAACAAATAGCCCATCTTTTGCATACCAGCTGTGATACCAACTTTATCACAGATAAATCCCCATTTATATTTGGCTATATTTCTGGGCTTTCTATTTTATTCCATTGATTTGTCTGTTTATTCATGTTTCTGTTTGTTCCCCTAAAGGATCCCCTGGGAGTCAGATGATCAGATTCACATTTTAAAAAGAGCATCCAGGCTATAGGTGGGGAGAACAGTTTTTAGGAAGGGAAGACAGAGGGAGACCAGCAGGCCACTGCAGTTTCCCGAACAGAGATAATGAGGCCTGGCCAGGTGGTGGTGGGCTGAGGCGAAGTTAGTCACCCTTGCAGTAGCCACTCCTAACTTCTCTACTTTCTGTTTCAGGGGCTGGAAGAAGGACACAGAGGTCAATGCCACTGGAGAAGAAAGGGCTCGAGCTGTGATTCAGGAGGAATACAGGAGTCTGGGGCACATGGTGTGCGCGATCCAGGGATCCATGGGGTGGAGAGAAAACTGGGCGGTAGACTTTCAAGAGAGTTACCTCTTGGTCTGATCCCTGGGTCCCCGGGGGCTGAGTCCCAGGGGCATATCAGGACCAGTGGCCTGAAATGGGGTCCTGGAGATGGAGGGTAGGGAGGTGGCTCACACAGTCAGTCCCTTGCCCTGGTGCTGGGGTAGATACTAGGAAGCTCCTCAGGGTGTACTTGGGGTGGGGACTTGCCTCCTTCCGGCCAAATGCACCCTTTCCCTCCTGGTACATGGGATACTCAACATTGCTTTGGGCAGCTTCCAGGACCTTGTTTACAGTGTGTATTTCCTGTGGTAACAATAACTCGGAGTCAGCAGGCTTGCCCCCAAGGGCTGACTCTGCCACTCACTTCCTGTGCGACCTCGGGCAAGGCACGAACCCTCTCTGGGCTCTGTTCCCCAATCTGTGAAATGGGCACATTGGGTAGATATTTGCCCCCAACATTTGCAGACTCTCTCTCTTTCTACTTCTCTTCATGTCTGTCCCTTTCTGTGTTTGTCCCACTCTGCGCTCATGTTCATCCCTGTGTGTGACTCTTTGCCTACCTCTCTGTTTCCTGTCTCTCTGATTCTCTCTTTTTCACTCTTTCTGTCTGTCTCTGGATTCTTTCTAGGACTCTGGGAAATTCCCAGTAAAAATTATATAAATAGTTTTGGTGAGGGGCTGCTTGATACTTAGGAAGGACCCTGGCGAGTGTGGTAGCCCCAGGCAGGAACCACTCACACCACGGAACAGCCCTCTCCTCACGCGGGGGGCTTCCTGGGGAGTGAACTCCTCCTTTCAGTTTCTCAGAGGCAGGGTCGGGGCCCAGTCACACTGTGGGCACCTGCCCGAGGCCTTCCCACCCCGCAGACGGCCCGAGCCCACGGTCACCACGTGCCTGCATATCTACACCACAGGTTTGCTGAACGGGCCGTTTTCGTCCTTTTCTGCATGTTCGCCATCCTCCTCTTCTTCCGGGACCCGAAGTTCATCCCTGGCTGGTCCAATCTCTTCAAACCTGGGTGAGCCTCTGGGGACCCACAGGTGGAGTCCAACAGGGAAGATTCTGGGATGGGCCACGTGGAGCTGGAGAGGCAGTGCAGCGGGGTGACCTGGGCGAGGTTCATGCCTCTGGTCCCTGGTCATTATTAATGGCTCCTTCTTTTGCTCTGGAAAGAGTTGTGGTTTGGAGGATAAGACATTTGGGTTCTCATGTATTAAGAGCTTTGTCTTTGAAATCAGACAAAACTGGGTTTCATGGGCAGCTGTGTCACTTACAAATTGTGCAGCCCCAATCACGTCATTCATTCATTCATTCATGCACTCAGTCAACATTTTTTGAGAGCCTAATATGTGCTAAGCATTATGCTAGATGCTGGGGACACAGACAAAAACAAGTAGTTAGACAACAAAATAACATTGTAATGAGTGCAATGAAAGAGTGAGAGAGTGGAATTATAAACGAATGGAGTGGGGGCCTTGACTTTGGATAGTTCTGGGAAGAACCAAAGTTAGAAAGAGTGGAGATAAAAACTGGAGACACACTGGGCGTGTCTATGAGAGCCTGAGGTAGGAACCAACTTAGGATACTTGAAGCCCAGTGTGACCCACACCTGGTGGGAAGGGAGGGAAGTGGGCAAGACGTGGCTGGAAGGGCAGGTGAGGGCCAGATCATGGAGGTCTTGTTGGACATGTTAAGCATTTTGGTATTTTTTAGTAAGAGTAATGGGAAGCTATAGGAGGGTTTTAAGTTACGTAACCTCTCTGTGTCGCAGTGTCCTCATCTGTAAAATGGTATAATAATAGCACATTTCTCACTGGATTATTCTGAGGATAAATGAGTTAATACTTGTCAAGCGATTAAAATTGCTCATAGGAAGAACTCAGTAGAACATTCATTACATTTACTAGAGAATGCATAGCGGGGTCAAAAATACAGGTGAGAGAACAGTTAGGAGCTATGACACCATCCAGATGGCCCCTGTCATCTGAGACAGGGGTCAGGAAACTAAGGCTTATGGACCAAATCTGGCCCACCCTTGTTTTTGAATGGTTTTTACATTTTTAAATGGCTAGGGAAAATCAAAAGACCATACAGGATGGGGCAAAAGTAGTTTTTAGTTGTGAGTAAGCAAAACACAGAATTTATTCTCGCATCATTATTTATTAATTTTCGTATTATCTTCCATATGAACAACCGTAAACCTACTTTTGCCCCACCCTGTATTTTGTGGCACATGAAAATTATATGAAATTCAAAGGACTGTGTCTACAAATAAAGTTCTGTTGGACCACAGCCATACCTTAGATACTGTCTACGGCTGGTTTCGTGCTATGATGTCAAAGTTGAGCCATGACAGAAACGGCATGGCCTGCAAAGCCAAAAATATTTATTGTGTGGCCTTTGATAGTAGACGTTATGGACCCCAATCTAGGCGAAGGCTTTAATGGCTTGAATGAAACAAAGAAAGTGAAAATCACCTGGAATCTTTGTCTCCAGATCTGATGGACATCCTTTCTGACTTAAAAGGAATGCCTCTCTGAGAACCATTCCACAGCTTGGTTGGATTGGTGGCTATAAGACTGTGTACATTAGGCTAAAATCACTTAACTATATCCTTAAAATGGGTGCATTGTATTCCATGTTAAGTATATATTTCAATAAAACTAATTTTTAAAACACAAGCAAACTGACTAAAAAGAAACCTCTCTAAACACAAGATTTTTTTGACGGAAGTGTGATTACAGTGAACAAATTGTGATCTGCTGTTTTTTGTTTCATGATAAAAGTTATGTATACTCATTATAAAAAATTCAAGCAATGCTGAAGTGAAAAAGTAAAATTTAGTTGCCCTTCATCTCCCCTCTGTCCCACTCCCCAGTGATATTCACAATTAAAGTTGGTGTGTAATATTGTAGACACACACACGCACATTAATACACACACAGAGACATATAACAAAAAATTGGGAAATATAATAATAGGATCATGGACAGTTTTCCATTTCATTCTTCATATTAAATATTTTTATTGATTTTATTTATTTCAGAGAAGGAAGGGTGAGGGAGAGAGAGAAACATCAATGATGAGAGAGGATCATCAATTGGCTGCCTCCTGCACACCCCCTACTGGGGATCGAGCCTGCAACCTGGGCATGTGCCCTGACTGGTAATTGAACTGTGACCTCCTGGTTCATAGGTCAACACTCAACCACTGAGCCACATTGACAGGGCTATTTCATTCTTTTTAAACACTGCATAGTATCCTATAGAATGGGAGTATCTTAATTTAGTTTATCAATTCCTTTTGGATTGTGTCCAATACTGCAAATAAAAACTTTTTTATTTATTTACAAGGTTTCTTGGTTGTATGTCTACACATAAAAATTGATATTATCTCATATATTAAAAAAAGATGTAGGGTATTTCATTATGTACATATTATACATATTATTAAAAACACTTTATTTAAACATGTCTCTACTAAGCATCTTCTATTTTTCACTCTTATCAAATGAACATCTCTGTACATAATCTGTGTACAGAGTCCAGTTATTTCCTGAGGGTAAATTCCTAGACGTATAATAACTGGATCGAGGGGTATTCACATGGAAAATATTGAAGCGTGATGCCAGCTGTCCTCTGGAAGGTTAAACATGTATTTTCCCACCAGCCCTATATGTTTTCCAACATCCTCATTCGGTATTACCACCCTTTCCAAGTTTGCCTGTCTGTTCGCAGAGGTAAAAACAGAGTAGTACTCCGTTAGTGTTTTGATTTATATTTCTCTAGTATAGTGGTATCGACCACCTTTTCCAGTTTCTTGGCCATTTGAATACTCTTCTTCCCAAATGTGTGGGCTAAACATGCTTTTGTTAGCAGTTGGCTCTGAGCTTTTTTGAACCTGCAGCTGGGAAAATCTGGATTCAGTACCCATCTCCCCATAGACCATGGTCTGGCCTTGAGCCAGTTGCTCTGCTCTCTGAGCCTTGGATTCCTCATCTGAAATGGAAGAGGCCTACCCCAGGCTTCTGAGAGCTTAGCATCTCCTCCACTGGACACCTTGTGGATCCTTGCAAGCTGGTAGTTAGGTTTTGTAGGGCCATGAAGCTGGCTCCATCTGGGCTCTGCTGATCTGAGTGAGCTCCATGTCCATGTAGTAAGCTGCCCATCCCAGGAGGAATGCAAACAGAAGCTGAGCAAATACAGAGCTGCTACAGGAACCCTGGTTACAGTGATCCATGGGGGTTCCACAGACCCCGGTATTCTGTGGCTCTCAGATTCTTTCCTCCTTGGTCAAGTCCCTTTACCTCATGTCCTTGAGTTGGGAGGAAAAGTATTTGGCTCAAGCAGGATCTAAAAGCCCCGGGGGGCTGTGGGCAAAGGGCTTTTGCATCCACGGGTGGTTGCATCCGTGCTGAGTTCAGTGCAAGACAGAATCCAGAGGCCTCTGACAAGGCCCCTTCACAGGGGCCCTGATTCCCTCCCACAGATCCTCACTGGTAGATCTGCCAAGCCTTGGCCTGCTGAGATGCCCAGGGTCACATGATTCAGGGCCTTGTCTGTCCTTGTAGGTTTACTTCTGATGCTGTCACCGGCGTGAGCATTGTCACCATCTTGTTTTTCTTCCCATCCAAAAGGCCCTCTCTCAAGTGGTGGTGTGACTTTAAAGGTAAGGTGGTCAGGGCTGGGGTGTCGGTGAGCTCAGTGAGTTCTGTGGTGTGGAGCGTGGTAATTGGTGGCCTGAGGTGGGCCCCACACCTGGGGGGCTGCTGCCCTACCATACGAGCCACTAGCCACCCTGAGTCTTCCCCACCCCCTGTGCCCCGTTCCCTGTCTGAGCAGCTACCTTGTCTGGGCACTTGGGGCTGCCGGAGGTGACTGTCCAGGGCAGGGGCTAGCAACTAGATACAGTCCCCGGGCCAAATCCAGCTGCCGGTCTATTTTTGTACAACCCGTGAGCTAAGAATGGCTCTCACATTTCTAATGGTTGAAAAGAATCAAGAGAAAAATATGACACACAAACATTACATGAAATTCAAATTTCAGTGTCCATAAAGTTGTTAATTTCTTCAATAAGAAATTTGTGGGCTTTTAATTTCTCTAGTTATATAAGTGTGTATGCAATAGCCTCAATGTTGCCTGTTGGCTCACAAAGCCCGAGATATTTACTCTCTGCTCCTTTATAGAAAAGCTTTGCCACCTCTGGACTTGCAACTCAATTGCCCACAGGGCCAGATGTGAACATCTCAAGCTGGGTTAAAATGAATAGGAAGCGGTGTGGAGTGAGGCAAAACTGCTGAAAAACATTCAAATCCAGCTTAAAAGCATCACAGAGCCCTCCAAACCAAACTGTCTGTAGTCTGGCCTTGGCCTTCAGAGCTCCATCCAACATGTGACCCCACTGGATTTCCAGCAGTCTGCCTTGAGAGGGTGCCAACACCTGCCACCTGCCACAGCTGAGCCATGTGTGTGCCTGGCCCATCGCTATCTGGGGAGTGAGCTCTGGACCAGGAGTCAGGAAATAGTGGTCCTAAGCTAACTATTTTCTATTGTGAGTCTTTTAATTTATTTTTATTGATTTCAGAGAGGAAGAGAGAGATAGAAACATCAATGATGAGAGAGAGTCATTGATCGGCTGCCTCCTGCACGCCCCACACTGGGGATGGAGCCCGGCAACCTGGGCATGTGCCCTGACCAGGAATCGAACCGTGAGCTCCTGGTTCATAGGTCGACGCTCAACCACTGAGCCACACCGGCCAGGCACTATTTTCTATTGTAGAAACAAATGGAGTATTAGGAAGGATAGTTCCAGTTTTGTAGGATGGGGGTTGGAGAGTGGGGAGTACTGTGTAAGGATCAGGAGGGAGAGGATTTCTCGGTCCCACCAATAGTTCCTGGAGCAGAGCTGGCCCAGGAGGAGGCTGGCACGGGGTCCGAGGGGCTTAGGCTGTGGGCTTTGGCCTCTGCAAAACCAAACAGGGTTCCCTTGTTCCTCCATCTCTGCTTCTCTGTCTTGCTTCCAGGCGCTTTCCTCACAATCCGCTCCGTGTGTCATTTCTTGGTCTCATAGTTTCTACTGCTCCTTAGCTTTTGAATGTTTATAGTTTCCACTTCATTCTAGTTCTTGCCTTTTTGTAAGTTCTGTCTTCATCTTGCTGGTGCCCACTCTCTTATATTTATTTTTTTTAATATATTTTATTGATTTTTTACAGAGAGGAAGGGAGAGGGATAGAGAGCTAGAAACATCGATGAGAGAGAAAAATCGATCAGCTGCCTCCTGCACACCTCCCACTGGGGATGTGCCCGCAACCAAGGTACATGTCCTTCACCAGAATCGAACCTGGGACCCTTTAGTTCACAGGCCGACGCTCTATCCACTGAGCCAAACCGGTTAGGGCATGCCCACTCTCTTTTAGTATCTGCTCCCACGGCTTCTACTTCCTGTCCCCTCAGCTTCTGTCCCTCTGGCTTCCCTTCTTACAGTGTGTGCTCCTTCGAGTCCACTCCCTCAGAGCCTCTGTTGCTTTCTGGCATCTGTTTCCTCATAATGTCTGCTTCCTCATGACTTCCTCGCAGTTTCTGCTTCCTGGGAGCATCTACTTCCTCAAAGTGTCTGTTTCCCCACAGAACCTCAGCTGCTAGCACCCCTCTTATATTATTATGCGACCTCTGTCCATTCTTCTACCTTCAATTATCACTTCTCTTTGCCCAGTTGTCTCTCTATTTCCCATTGATGCTTCTGAGAGTAAGAATCTAGTTGGTTTGGTTTATTCTTCTTTTTATAATAGCAGCTTTATTGAGATATAATTTACATACTGTACAAATCACTCATTTAAAGTGTACATTCAATGGTTTTCAGTATATTCACAGAGTTGTACAGTCATCAGTACTATTTTAGAACATTTTCACCACCCCATGAAGAAACCCTGGTTCATTAGCAGTCGCTCATGCCCCTCCCCTCAAGCCCTAGACAATCACCAGTTTACTTTCTTTATGGATTTACCTATTCTAGATATTTTATATAAATGTAATCATAGTTACATATGTGATTCTTTGTGACTGGCTGCTTTTAATTAACATGATGTTTTTAAGGATGAGCCATGTTGTAATAACATGAATCAGTACTACTACTTTTATTTTTAAATCCTCACCCAAGGATATGGTGAGAGAGAGAGAGAGAGAGAGAGAGAGAGAGAGAGAGATCAATTGGTTGCCTCCCACACACACCCCGACTGGGGATTAAAACCACAACCTAGGTATGTGTCCCGACCAGAAACTGAACCCCAAACCTTTTGGTGTGTGGGACAGCGCTCCAACCAACTGAGCCAGGGCGGGACTTGTTATTCTCATTTGGGCAGATCTTCCCCCACAGGCTACCTTGTAGCCTCATTGGTTCCTGACCAGCCTGTGGCCTGGCTGCTCTTGACGGGGTCCCGTCCAGGGTTCTGTCACCTGGGATGGGCTCATAGGACCTGAGCTTCCTCTCAGGCTGGGGCTGTGGGAAGGGCACCAGGACCTGGATGTCTGGTACCCCAGCTCTGTCCCTGATTTGCTGGGTGACCTCCCAGTGAGTCCCTGGATTCTCTGGGACTGGCTTTCCCGAGTAGGTCCCTTAGACACTTCTCGCCTCTGGCTTTCCTAGTGTACAGAACGGGGGTTGCAGGCTCCAATGCCTACAGGGAGGTGACATGTATGGAGGCAGCGGATTGGGTGCAGGGCAATGTGTTTCAGGAAACAAGGCCCTCCCTGTTCATCATTCCTTTCACATTTTTGAAACAGAAAACATTTTCTGTCTTACATGAAAATAGCAAATGCCCAGCCCCGTGGAGAATAGGGATGCCCACCCGTTCATGCATGTTTTGTCCATGGCTGCTTTGTGCCATCACGGCATCCTAGTTGCAACAGAGGCTGCAAAGCCTAAATTATCCGGTCCCTAACCCTTTACAGAAGTGTGCTGGCCCCTGTTCTGGCCACTGCACACACCACCGCCTTTGAAAACCTAAAAACCATCCCATAGTTCCATGGGCCAAAGATTCCCATAGCTTTTTTTCTCTCCTGAATAGCCTTCCTCTTTCCTTCCTCCCTTGCACATCCAGTTACAGAGAGAACCTTCTGCCCTGGGTGAGGGTGAAAGTAACACTTGCCCAGAAGGACTGTGAGAGGCTGGGAGGTGTCCTGGCGTGGAGGCCTGCTTCCAGGACACCCCCCAGCCGCGGGGCCCACTGTTTTCATTCTGAATAGAGCAGATGCCATGCCATGGTGGTGTGGGTTTTCCCCTGCAGCTCCAAAGTCAGATGCTGGAGCCAGATCGTGGCTTCCTGGAGAACCCCGAGTGCCCCCACAAAGACAGGCCTGCAGGGACCCGTGTCCACTCCTCAGAGTGAGTGTCTTCTCTCTCTGCCCAGCTCCCAACACAGAGACAAAACCCCTGCTGACGTGGAAGAGGGCGGAGGAAACCATCCCCTGGAGCATCATCCTCCTCCTGGGAGGGGGCTTCGCCATGGCCAAGGCCTGCGAGGTAAGATGGGCAAGAGGGCTGCGCCCGGGGCGGTGTGGGCAGGTCCCAGTCCCAGCTGCAGGCGCAGCCGAAGAGCCAGAGACTCCATGGGCCCTGCAGACACCACCCACCTCCTTTGCCAATTAGGATAATCATAGTTCCCCTCTCAGTGCCCGGTGCTGAGGAGAAAGACAGGAGTAAGGTCTGATCTGGAACCTCAAGGAGCTCACAGTGGACTCAATACTATTGCTGGTACCAATAACATCACGACTCGAGGGTTCTGTGAGCACAGGGGACCACCACCACATACAGGGCTCGCCTTGTCCAGCATACTTTATATGCAGTAACTGCTTTAAACGTCCAAACAAGTCCGTGCGATACATGCCATCGTTATTCCCATTCTATAGATTAGGAAATGGAGGCACAGAGAGGCCAAGTCACTTGCCCAAGGGCACACAGCTATGTACTCCGGATTACGATCCAGGTAGTTTGACTCTAGAGTGTATGCTCTTAGCCACTATGATATAAATGTTAGGTACTTTTAATACTATTTATTCAATTAGTCATTAATGTTATTCTAGAGGGTTCTATGAGCTCAGAGGCAGGGCTGGGACTAGAGTGAGGCGAGTGAGGCACCGAGGGTGCAGGATTTCCAGGAGGCTCTCACGCTCGGGGTCGTCGGCCCTGCTCAGAGGAAGTGCAGCCTCAGTGTCCACCATGTGTCATAGTGTATTACCTCACTGAACCCTCACAGGACCCTAGGGTCTAGGTAATATTTTACCCCCATTTTTCAGGTAGGAAAACTGAGGCTCAAAGTTCTTACTCTAGGGTTGTTGGGAGTCATTGAAGAAGACATGCTGACGCAATCCATAGCAAACAGGAAGTGCTGAGGAGGCCCTGTGCATCCTCAGGCCACGCTCAGTGCAGGTTTTGCTTCCCGGAAGCAGACTCTGAGGTCATTCGGTGACCTTGAGGGGTTGCAATACAGCTGCGAGGCAGACCTGCGAAGCCTCCACCCACCCCACAGAGAGCGCCAAGCTGAGACGGCCCTTCAGAGATACCCGTTGGTCAGGGATGGCCAGGCCTTTCCACCCTGGCTTCCCTCCGGCATCTGTGGACATGGCCTCCCGGGAGCAGGGGTGACCTTGGGCAAGGTACCCTGGAGTCAGGGGCTGGCAGTGCAGGCTGTCCGCTGCCCGCACTCCCTACGCTGGGGCAACAAGGCCTTCAGGGAAGGCGGTCTGGGTAGCACACTTAGGTTCTCTACACAGCAACTCTTGTTCTGCAAACTATGTTTTCATTTTATTCTTTTCCCCCCTGAATAACACAGTTACAATGGTACAGATTTCAAAAAGAGCAAAGGGATGGATGAGAAAAGGTACTGTTGTCTCCTTTTAAGGAATCCCAAAGACCAGAGAGGTTAACTGCCTGACTCTAGGTTACACAGCTCATTGGTAGCAGAGCTGGGTTTTGAACTGGCGTCTCTCTTTCTTTCACTACTGTCTTCTACTGGAGCTGTATTAAGGAAGGCTTCCCAGAGGAAGTGACATGTTATCCAGGTCTTAAGAGGACCATGCAATGCATTGGTAGAAAGCTTGGGCTGTGGAACCAGGCCATCTGGTTAGAGTCTCATATCATCTACCTCTTAGCTGTGTGCCTCCATGTCCTCATCTACAAAATAGGAATTCAAATGGATCCCAGCTCACCTGGCCAGGTAGCTCAGTTGGTTGGAGCATCGTCCCAATACATCAAGGTTGCAGGTTCGATATCCAGTCAGGGTAAATACAAGAAGCAACCAGTGAGTGCATACATAATTGGAACAACAAATCGGTCTCTCTCTCTCAAAAAAAAAAAAAGAAAGAAAGAAAGAAAGAAAGAAAGAAAGAAAGAAAGAAAGAAAGAAAGAAAGAAAGAAAGAATTAGCCCTAGCTGGTTTGGCTCAGTGGATAGAGCGTCAGCTTGTGGACTGAAGGGTCCCAGGTTTGATTCCGGTCAAGGCCACATGCCCGGGTTGCGGGCTTGATCCCCAGTAGGGGGTGTGCAGGAGGTAGCTGATCAATGGTTCTCTCTCATCACTGATGTTCTATCTCTCCCTCTCCCTTCCTCTCTGAATTAACACACACACAAGGATTCCATCTCATAGAGTTGTTGCAATTATTAAGTGAGCCTATTCGTATGGAGAACTTAGAGCATAGCCAACATAGCTGGTTATTATGAGGGATTGTTGGCGAAGAGGGGAATTTCAGGATCCAAGGATGACATCAGAGGGTTCTCACCCCGAGCAACTCTGTGGAAATAGATGTTTACTGAGATGCACCTATTCTGACCCCGAGGGAGGAGGCACAGGGTGACCCCACCACCCCAGAGGCTTCTCTGAGCTCAGAGCTCTCTCAGTGGGGGCTGGGCTGCAGGACCGCTGAGCATGCTGGGAGGCCAGTCTGGCCCCTGGCCCGGCCCCAGGCCACAGGCTGGGATTTCTGTTCAAGGAGGGCTTTGTGTAGCAGCTGCCCCTTTCCCCAGCTCCTGCTGGTTCCATTCCCTCCCCAGGCAGCACAGCCTGCCCCAGAGGGACCAGAATGCCCACGGCACTTCCTGCTCCCTCTTCCCTGCCCAGTGCCCTTGCCAGGCCACAGTGGCCTCCTGTGGCTCAGAGGCCCTTGGATGGGACCCAGGCCGAGGCTGGGTGGACTCCCACATGCTGGCTCCGCGGGGTTGGAATCGGATCCCAGGGCTTACTCTGAACTTGGGCAACTCGCTTACACCCACTTAGTGTTCTCACCGGCTTTCTCCTGCTTCAGACTAAATCCATGGCACCCCCTGTGTTTAGACTCAGGCTGAAGGCTCCCACTGGCCTACACACAAGCCCCATCTGTCTCCTCTCATCCGCTCCAGGCCAGTCCCACTGCCTCCTCAGCGTTCCTCAGCCACACCATGTTCATTCGCACCCAGGACCTCCGGATGGCTTTCTCCCCACCGATTGCTCCCCCTGAGATCTCGGGGTCCTCACCCTTCAGGTCTCAGCTCCAAGGTCACCACCACAGAAGGAGTCTCCCCACCAACACAGCCCCTCCCCCTCTTACCACTCTGCTCACACTGAGTCTGCCCCTCAAAGGATCCCGGTCATTTGTTCGTTTACAGGTGTCTCTCTTGCTAGAATATAAGCTCAGCGAGGGCAAGAATCATATCTGTCTTATCTGCGTGTCCCCTGCTCACTGAATACACATTAGCTGGACAGGACCTAGCAGATGGGCGGTTTTGAGGACTGATGACAAGATGGATGTATGGAAAGTGCCCAGAGAGGGGTGATGCATACCCACCTGGTGCTAACACGGGGGCCACTATCAACCTCACACTTTTGTTGTTATTATAATGTTACTGTCTCGTGGATAAAAACCTGACCTGATCCTGGCACCTTTGTGTGTAGTCTTTTAGTCTCCACCACAACAAACTTCTCTACAAATATATTGAGGGGATTGAGGCTCCATCCCCTCAGAGCGGAGTAGACACATGGTCTTCTTCCCCGTCCCTCATTTCCTGCCGGAGAGGATGTTTGTTGTTGTTGTTGTTAGTTTAATTGGAGAAGTAGCCACTGAAGTGCTTGCCAGCCAGACTGTGAGCTCAAAATTCCAATCCTGGGGCAAGTCATCTGACCTAATTGGCAAATCACATCTTCTTGGTGCCCCAGTTTCTTCAACCACGAAAATGGAGAGAATTCTACTCCTTACCTCCTGGGGTTGCCATGTAATGTTCGCAAAATGCTGACAAGTGAGCCCAGCACAGAGTAAACACTTTAAGTGTTAAGTAAAATAACTAAAAGTAAATCACATCGAGGGCTTACTCTGACACCGGAACTATTTCTACCAGTGCTTGTTTAATCCTTACCACAGCCCCTTGAAGAAATCGAGGGCCAGAGTGGTACCCTGGTATGAATGTTCACCTCATGTATACAGCCTTCTCTTGTTTCTTTCTTTTAATCAAATTCACTGGCTCTCCCTACCTAAGAATTATTATACAGAGTTGCACACACACAGCTGAACCTACTATGTTCTATGAGTGTTATAAGAGATTTTCAAGGGTGTTTTCCATTGAGGTTTCAACGTTAAGCATTTCACTTAGACCAGTGGTTCTCAACCTTGGCTGCACATTAGAATCACCTGGGAATCTTTTTTAAATATGGGGCCCAGAAATCAGGATTTTAAAAAGATTCCCAGGTGATGCTAATGTGCAGCCACGGTTGAGAACCACTGACTTAGACCATAACACCGTCCTTGTAAGATGCGACCCTACTGTTATCACAGAGATCTAGAAGCGGGCCTGGCGGAACCGGGACAGGAGGAGGAAGAGGGGAGCACCGTCCTGCCTGCTCAGCCTCCCTTTCCCATCCTGCAACGTGACCTCAGGCCCCTCTTGGCAACCACTGCGCTGGGTGATTTCTGAGTGTTCTGCCACCACTGGCATCTCCTGACTTGGTGCTACTAATGACAGCTGGTATGCCCTGGGCATAGATGCCCAAGCCCTTCACTAAATGCTGTATGGATGAGCTCTTTTTCTTCCAATAATAACCATCTGGGACAAGTACTCTTATATCCCCATTTTACAGATAAGGATATTGAGGCACAGAGAGGTTAAGTTACTTGGCCAGGATGACACAGCCAGAAAGGATTAAGAGGGAGAACAGACTTAGTCTCACTCCAGAGCCCTTCCTCCTCGCCCTCTGGCCTTTCTGCTTTGACCTTGCCTATTGCTGATCCCAGAGTCCCAGGGACACTGCGGGGCTTTGTGGTTCCGAGGAAACAGAGCTTCTGATTCCGAGGGGACTGGGAGTGGGAAGGTGAGGCCCTTAGGAGTCCCCAAGAGCACCCCAGGCAGCTGGAGGCTCTCCTCTCTCGAAGCTGCCAGACCTCCCTGCGGCTATGGAGGCTGAGCCAAGGGTATGAGTGGCCGTTGGGACGTTGGCTGGAAGCCCGTCACCCAGAAGTTCTTGACTTCTCATTCATCCAAGTCATTAATATTCCCTCTCTCCAGCCTCTTTCCGTTGAATGGCACACACTGCTGTCCATCTCTTTGCCAAAGCCGTGGCCTCTGGGAAAAACCAGCGGCCCATTTTTTTCTGTGAAGGGTGCCCGGGGCCAGGGGAGAAGCGGGGGCCTCGACGCTGCCATGTGCCATACTTTCTAGGCCATCAGACAAGCAGTGCAGATGTAAAAGAAACCTCAATTTCACACAGTCTCTTTCAAGGCAGGTTGTAGGGACACGTGTACTATTTTATTTATGGAAAAACAGGGTGCTGTGTCCTAGAATCCATCATGAAATTTTAAGTTCGGGATAAGCAGTAAATTTTCTGTTAAACATAAAAGAAATGTGTATAGTTTCTTTGATAAAGCAGAGTGTATTGGTACCAGATGGCACGGGGTGATAAAAGGGCTGTGGTAGACATACACTTGATTCGATGGTAGGGGACTAACCCAACTCTGCCTTGGCCAACATCTAAGCCTATGGTTTTGTTATCTTTGTTAAAAACAAAAACAAAAAAAACAACCTGCTGGACAAGACCTTGTGGGGTTTTTTGAGATGTTGCTGCATGGCACCACCAGGGGGCAAAAGAGAGCACAAATTTTACATCTTCAGCTTTGCGGCTTCGGGGTCCTAATGAAGGTGTGCTGGACGCCTGGTCGTTTAGGATACATTTGATGATAGGAGGGAGTAGCTGGGGAGAGTATACATATTGTACACTTGTAAATGGAGTCATTCCCGGAGAAGTCCTGGAAGGAGCTGGGGATGATTCTGCAGTATAGACAGCAGCGTGGCGTCTGGGGCCAGGGAGGGAACCCTCTAACTCAGCGGTTCTCAACCTGTGGGTTGAGACCCCTTTGGGGGTCGAACGACCCTTTCACAGGGGTCTCCTAGGACCATCGGAAAACACATATATGATTACATATTGTTTTTGTGATTAATCACTATGCTTTAATTATGTTCAAGTTGTAACAATGAAATTGGGGGTCACCACAACATGAGGAGCTGTATTAAAGGGTCGCAGCATCAGGAAGGTTGCGAACCACTGCTCTAACTGGTCCCTTCTCTGTCCTGTTGGGCTCTGGTGAGCTCTGGGCATTGCCCTTCACTGAGAGGGGCCGTGGCAGACGGGTGTTCCCGAGGGAGCTTCGCAGGAGCACGTTAGCTCACAGAAGCGCATGGCCCTACGTGTGAAATGCATCCCGGCCATGACGTTTGGCGACTGTGGATGTCACAGAAGCGTTGCCGGGCTCACATTGCTCCTCCGTGACGCAGGGACAGGTGTCCACATGGGGTGGTTGGGAGGACTCAGGGAGCTAAGGCATGCCGGTGTCTCGCACCCTATAGAGCCACATTGATGGTGATTGTTATGATAATGAATAATACAGCGTTAACCGTTAATATTTGTGTGATCATCGTAATAAACTTCCTTTTATTGATCATAAATCTCTACTATTTATAATCATCTTGACAGTGTCATATTTAATAGAACTTGATACATGTTTTATATGACATGTGATATAGAGTATATCTTCTATATATTATACATTTGATGCATATTAATATATAACAATCACAAGGTTAATGTTTTGTGCAGTGTTTGTGTTCATATCATTTTAATTCATGGCTGTCATTGGAGGAATGAGATTTATCATGGAGGACCCAAGTCCCCTCTCCCATTCAAGTTGGAGCTTAGGGTGCCAGACCCAAGTGAATTGTCTAGAGAACCAAATGGGTTAGTTGAGGATCCAACTAAGGCTTTGAGTCCCGGGCCTATAGCGTACGAAACAGAGAAGAGCTCAAGAAGCAGAGACGCTCATTCAAGTCCAGGCTCCATGTGTGACCTCGGACATGTCACTAACCGCGCTGACCCTCAGACTCCCCATCTACGAAGGGATCATTGTCATCATTGTGATTGATCCTAACCCTCCCCCCTGGGCCAGCCCTCAGGGGTGGCACTGGGGTGGGCTGGGTGTGAAGAGGTGCCCTCGCCCCTCCCCTCCCCCCGCAGCAGTCCGGGCTGTCGTTGTGGATCAGCGACCAGCTGCACCCGCTGGAGAACGTGTCTCCCGCGCTGGCCGTCTTCACCATCACCTGCGTCGTCATCTTCTTCACCGAGTTTGCCAGCAACACGGCCACCATCATCATCTTCCTGCCCGTCATGTCAGAGCTGGTGAGGGCCCTTCTGGGAATGAGGGGGAGGCAAGGAGGAGCACCTGTCCCTCCAACCACCCAGGTCAGAAACCTCTCCCCTGCTGGCGGGGTCTCCCGCAGGCAGCCCCAGGAGTCACTGCTCTCTTCCAAAATGTGTGAATGTGGCAGAACCCAGATTCAAAAATAATACTGTGGAGTTTTTTTCTTTAAAAAAAATGCATAATCAAAGTAAATATTTTAAAAGTGACCAAATGCCCTTCTTTGGAAAGTTTTCTAGGAAGATATAATTTCCAGGTTTGGATTAAGCAGAAGTAGAAAGTCTGACTAGTCCAATAACCACAGGAGGAACTCTGATGATAGCTTTGGAAAGTTTTCTAGGAAGATATAATTTCCAGGTTTGGATTAAGCAGAAGTAGAAAGTCTGACTAGTCCAATAACCACAGGAGGAACTCTGATGATAGCAAAGCCCTAGCCTCCCTGTAAACCCGGGCTCCTTGGCACCACTGACATGTGGGGTAAGTGGTGGGGACAGACATTGCCGAGTGTCGCCGGGAGGGATACTCATCCCCTGCGGAGAACTACTGCTTTAAAGGTCACCAGTCCTGGGGGGCTGGCGAGGTGAGAGCTGGAGCCTTCAAGGAGCAGAGAGTTCTCAACTTGCCCAAAGCATCCCGGAGCACAGACAGGCAGAGGAAGCCAGCCCACCCGCATGTCAGGTTAGCAAGACCCCGAAACCAAACCAAACCAGGGGAGAAAAATGTCCTAACTCGACCTCGTGTGTAAATAAAGATGCAAATAGCAAAATGAATCCAGGATCATATGCCAAGAACAACATATCACGGACAAGAAGAGTTTACACTTGGGATTTCAAAACTGATTATCCTGAGTTTTACATTTGAATAGATTAAAGGGGTGTCATTACCTCAGCGCAGCCCCACATCTAGGGAATTAAGTCAATGTTGCGAGTATATGCTTTGTATGCAAACAGTGACAGACCAGGCACTCGTCTGAACCACTTTGTTTTTCTTTGCTTATTTAGGCATCCTATATAATAAAAGGCTAATATGCAAATCGAGCAGCAGAACAACCGGTTGCTATAATGTGCACTGACCACCAGGGGGCAGACACTCAACACAGGAACTGCCCACTGGTGGTCAGTGCACCAGAATCCGGGCTCATGGCTGGCGAGCACAGCGGTGGTGGCAGGAGCCTCTCCCACCTCCGTGGCAACACTAAGGATGTCCAGCTAATGGCTTAGGCTCGCTCCCCGAAGGGAGCGGGCCTAAGCCGTCAGTTGAACATCCCCTGAGGGCTCCTAGACTGTGAGAGGGTGCAGGCTGGGCTCAGGGACCCCCCCCCCCAAGTGCACGAATTTCGTGCACCGTGCACCGGGCCTCTAGTCAATTATAATAGAGATCCTGCTGTATTCCCATACACAAGGAAACACTCTGTTCTTTGTCAATGACCGGAGAATATTCCATTAGGATCGATAGTTGTCGATTTGTTTAAGCACCTGCTTCCAGGCTTTGCTATTATCCAGCAAGGCTGCCTGGAACTTTTCCTGTCTGTGCACCTTGGATGACATCTGGAGATACTTGCAGCATTGATCCCTGAATGAAAGAGCCCGGACACTCACAGTTTTGTTAGATGTGGGTAAATTGCCCTCCAAAGTGAATGGGCCACTTTACACTGGCACCTGCCATGAGGGGCGGGGTCTCCCTCCCCTGGCTGAGTGTGATGGGATTGAATCAGGCCTTTCCCCGGGATCTGAGGGATCTGGCCATTGAGAGAGATGGAGGGTGGGAGGAGAGGGAGCTTAGAGCCTTTTACTGGAGAAGACACTAGCAAACGACACATTCTTCCAGATGGTGCTTATCATCAAAAGCAAAACATCTGACACACAAGGGGATGATTTTAGCACCTTTTGAGAAAACATATATCCTCTAGGTTGCAAAAATTCTCTAGAGGGGCCCAAGATGTCCTGCCTTAAAATAAAATGCTGGAGAAGTAATCGACATGGATTGTAGGCGAATATGTCGTTGGAGAGAGGTGAAGAACCCGCGGCCCACTGACTGAGGCCAACCCACAGACGCGTTTGACCCCCAGTCTTAGAAGTTTGGAAATGTTTGCCAACAGCTGCCATCTTGAGCTCCCAACCCAAGGGGCCCAGACTCCAACTGTTAGGACCAGGTAGAGGGCTTGTTATTTTAGAGCATCTGCTTCACCTGGGACCTTGTCAGACATGCAGATTCTTGGGGCCACCCCAGGCCTGCTGAGTCAGCAGCTCTGGGTAAGTGGGGGCCAGCCCGCTGCGCTTTAACAAGCCTCCGGTGGCTCCTGCGCTCTCAGATCGGAGGAGTGTCCTAGGCACATCTCCCCAGCCCAGCCTCCCTGGTGACCCTGCAGTGCGGCCCCAGAATGTCACTAACCTTGAGAATGTCTTCTCCATCTCTCCCTTGGTCTGGCTCTCGCCTTCTGTCCGTTTCTGTGTATCATATCTCTCATTTCTGCGTGTTTGTATATCTGGTTTCTCATTGTCTACATCTGTCTTCTCATTTGCCTCGACTGTGCACTCTCACGCTGCCTTTCTCTATCCATGTGTCTTTGTCTCTCTTTCTGTCTCTAAATCTGTCTCCGTGTTGCTCTCCCTCCAACTGTCTCTGCCTCTTATGTCTTGGTCTCACCACCCCCTCCGGAGCCCAGGCCATCCGCCTGAAAGTGCACCCCCTGTACCTGATGATCCCTGCCACCGTGGGCTGCTCCTACGCCTTCATGCTCCCGGTCTCGACGCCCCCCAACTCGATTGCCTTCGCCACTGGACACTTGCTGGTCAAAGACATGGTGAGCCTGGGCATTTTCTTCTTCTTTTAAAATAAGTTTTTATTGATTTCAGAGAGAGAGGAATGAAGGGAGCAATAGAAACATCCATGAGAGAGAAACATCAACATCAGCCGGCTGCCTCCTGCATGCCCCCTGCTGGAGATGGAGCCCACAACCCAGGCACATGCCCTGGTGGGGAATTGAACCAGCGACCTCTTGGTGCTGGGCTAAGCAACTCTGGCCAGGCAAGTCTGGGCATTTTCTAGCAGAGCCCAGAGAGGTGGGTGGACACAGGTGGTGGGCTAGGCATCTGGGCTAGGCATCTGGGCAGGGCTCCTGCTCCCCCAGCCACCATCCCCCAATTTCTACATAAGTCATTCTGAGTAAGGCCAGGACTCTATGTTTAGACAACTTCCGGAAACACTGCTTAAGTGATTACTTTCCAAAGTTTGCTTTGGGGACAAGGGACTTTCCCCTCTCTGTTCTTGCTTGTTGGGCCAACTGCACTGTGCCCAGAATCTTCAGGGAAGAGAAAGGCCAGTCCACACCCTGGGACTTGGGTGGCCTCGATGCCTGGCCAGCTGAGGAGTGTGACAGAAGCCCCCAGAGTTTGGGCGGGGGGCGGGGGGGTCCAGCTTTCAGCAGGGCTCAACTATGGGGCAGTGTGTTCCCTCTTCCCCATGCTCCCTGCTAAACCCGCCCCTCCCACCCTCTCCCCTCCTCCTACCTCCTGCCGCCTCTTCTCCCTCCACCCCCACCTGGGCCTGGGGCATGTGGATGCTCAGAATGTAAATAACTCGTCCTAAACTGGTGCAACCCCAGGGGTGATGTGCTCAACCAGTTCAGGATGCTGGCTTCCAGGCTCCGGGACTCAGCAGGATGAGTGGCCAGAGAACCAGAGTGAGAGGCAGAAAGCGATCCAGAGCAAACAGAGTGTAACACACAGGTGTGAATTAACTACGTAACTCCAGTGGAACTAAGCAGGCATTTGAGCCAGGTTCCCAGGACCCTGGCAAGGGAAGACCCCGCCCTCCTCCCAGCTCCCCCAAAGCTTTGCGCTCCTTCTAATCCTCCACACTTGTCAGGGGCTTTAAGACTCCCTAGAACAGAGGCAGCCAGCACAGCGGTTTCCCAGCCTATGCCCTTTCCATGAACCATCTGGGGAAATACTCATTTCACAATTTTACTAAATCAACTTACATTTTTTTAAAAACTTAAATAAGAGCCCTGGACAGTGTTGCTCAGTGGTTGGAGCATCAGCCCACGCACCAAAAGGTCACACCTGGGTTAAATCAATCCCAGCCCAGGTTGGGGCAGCAAGCGGAAGGCAACCAATGGATGTGTCTCTCTCATCTCTCTTCTCTCTCTCTCTCTCTCTCTCTCTCTCTCTCTCTCTCTCTCTCCCCCCCCCTTTCTTCCCTCCCTTCCACGTTCTCTAAAAATCAATGACAAAAATCTCCTCAGATGAAGATTAGCAAAACCAAACAAACAAAAAAACCTTAAATAACAGTATTTAAAAAGAAAAGTTACCAATGTACATGTAAATGGAAAACCAGTAATGCATGCCATTGATGGCAAGTCTAAAAATACATGCAAAGGGGGGAAAGCAAAATAATGAAATTCTCCCCAATTACAGTTGCCTGGAGAAGGGTCTTGTTAAAAAAAGAAAGTGGAAGCCTGGCAAGTGTGGCTCAGTGGGTGAGCATTAACCTAAGTCCAGGAGATCACCATTCGATTCCCGATCAAAGCACATGACTGGGTTGCGGGCTCAATCCCCAGTAGGGGGCGTGCAGGAGGCAGCCAATCAATGATTCTCTCTCATCATTGATATTTCTATCTCTCTCCCTCTCCTTTCCTCTCTGAAAGTAACAAAAATATATTTAAGAAAAAGCGGGGGCGGGAGGGGGGGGGCAGTGGGAGAAGAGGAGAGAAGCGTTAAGGAAGGGCATGGTAGCCCCTAAAGCAGACTTGCTCTGAGGAAGCGATTTGAAAAGCAACCTAAAGGGAGTAATTTTCTCACGGCTGGATGCTAGGGAGGAACAAATAGAAAACTGAGCTGGGAAACAGGTGTTTTCAGCCCACGTTTGGACTGCATTGTATGAGAGTCAGCCTGGGGAGGGAGCAAGTGGGCAACTCTTTCCAGCTATTTAAAGAGGTAAACATTTCCAGGAGAAGAAATCTTCCCAATAAACAATTATAGCCTTAACGGTTGCAGGGAGGGGGACTGGGGAGGGGGAGGGGTGATTTAATGATCAAATCAGACTATTTTCAAGTTGTGTAGCCTTAGATAAGCCAACTTCTCGGAGCCTCATTTTCCTCTTCTGTAAAATATGAATAATAATAACAATAAGCCTTATAGGGCTGCTTTCAGGGTTAAATGACCCTATGACAGCTGCATGGCACAGTACCTGGCCCCTACAAGCCACTCAATGAATGAGGACATTTGAGGGACAGCCCAGGGTGTGTAAAGATGGGAGGGTCTTGGGCATCCACCGAGCTGGGCTTGGGTGAATGACTTTGGGGTTTTTCCATGTATACAATGGGCCTCGAGTCTGTGTTCTATTTCAGGTGCGGACAGGCCTCCTGATGAACCTGCTCGGCATCATGATACTCAACATGGCCATCAACACTTGGGCACAGCCCATCTTCCAGCTGGGCTCCTTCCCGGACTGGGCCCAAGACCACTTAACCAATGTCACAGGAAAGCCACCCTCATTGGTGGCCAACGACACGTTACTTGCCCTCTGAGTCCTCCTTGGAGACTCTGGGCCGGGCCCTCCCAGAAGGCTTTACCAGTACCTGCTCTTAGGATCGGACAGGGTGATCGAGCAATTCTCTGTGATCCAGTAGGCAACAAGCAAGGGTAGCCTCCGGTGGTCCACTTGGGTCAACAAGTTCGTTACCGAGGACACCTTCTCCTCGCTCATGCTGTTCAGGACCCAGATATCTCCCAGATCTCAAGCTCCTTTATCTCTGAGCTGGAATGTGGTTAGGATGCAAGAGGGCCCAACTCCAGCAACAATAAATAAATCTAGAATTGCATTTGTCTTGAACAGTTGGGATGGGAATCTATCCATCCCCATGGGCACAGTGCACATTCCCCACTGACTACTGTAGGTGGCACTCTGGACAGACCATCTCGCCTTTATTAATTTTTTACAGAGAGGAAGGGAGAAGGGTAGAGAGTTAGAAAAATTGATCAGCTGCCTCCTGCACACTCCCTACTGGGGATGTGCCCGCAACCAAGGTACATGCCCTTGACCGGAATCGAACCCGGGACCCTTGAGTCCGCAGGCTCTATCCACTGAGCCAAACCGGTTAGGGCCCATCTCGCCTTTAGGGGCCACCTTCCTTGGAGACCTGTCCCAGCTGCTCACAGCCGATACATGTTCAGTTCAGTGGGTGCCCGTTCTACACCAGTTGTTTGACTATTTCTCCTATTGAAACCCAGCAGCCAGGGGAATTTTCAACCCATGGAGCTGGGGGGAAGGGGAGCAGGGGTCAGAAGGGACAGATGGCTTCCTGAGGACACGGAGACTTGCAGAGCCTCCTTCCTGCTTCTCCGAGCTCCCAAGCACACCAGGGGAGTCCTAGAACCCCCGCTGACATCTCTACCCAAGCTGTTATGATTCTCCTGTTTAATCTGATTCACTGTGGCCATATTTCTGGAGTTGGGCCAAGCCTGGGCCCTGCCCTCTTGCAGGTGACTCATGGCTCCTCCAGCCAGAACTCACCTGCCTGTGGCCCGCAGAGGCCCGTGTGGCTGCTGGCTGCTGCTTGCTCAGCAGCTGGTTCCAACCCTACCCCAAGTGGCAAGCATGTTTGATTAGCAAAGGCCATATTTTCCAGGGAGGAGAGGAAAGTCAAGAGAGAAACTGGGGACTTGCAAAGGGCCAGGGTGACATGTCGCAAGCAGGCCAAGTATCACAACCCTCTTTACAGACAGGGACACTGAGACTTCCTGAGAGCCAGTGGCTGGCGGGCTCTCCTCGGGGATTCCATCACTGGTGGCTTCAAGCAGAAGTATCTGGGCATTTCCAGTGAACAACACAGTCCTGGGCCCTGCAGATGCTCAGCAAGTGTCTGTGGAACGAGTGGCCCAGCATTAGCATAGCACCGGCAAAGGCACCCCCGTGGGCCCCAAAGCCTCACCTCTCCCCTTCCTGCACCTCCGAGGGATGAGGTTCCCTGAGCAGCAGCCTGGGCCTGGAGGGCAGTCCCCAGAGACTGAACTCACCCTCCGTACAGCAGGAGTGAGTCATGGATGTTTCCCTGGAAGCGGGCTCCTTCCCAACTGAGTAGAATGTCAGTATTTAGTCACAGTTACAGCCCCGGGGGTGAGGAGTGGGGGAAGGTGTGTTCCTGTGGGACAGGGCAGGAGAGAAGTTCATTCACAGAGAAACCCATGGAACTTATAACCAGATGAACCGTGATTTCAAGTACTTTTGATTGAAAATGCTATAAAATAAAGAATGTTAATCAACACTGGCCCTGGAGATTTTTTTTTGCTGTTCTGGGCATCGAAGAGCTTCAAAGCCCCAAATTCCTGAGGAGGGAGTTTCACAGAATTGATTTCCCCGATCTCACTTTCTTACTGCTCTCTGCTCTACTCCAGCCACACACTCAACACCTTCTGCCTCAGGGCCTTTGCACATGCTGTTTCCTCTGCCCAGAACACTTTGCTCCCAAATATACTAGTACACTGGTTTCCTCACCTGGTCTACCTCTGGCGACACAGGCAGAGAGAACACTGAGTGTGGAGGGCAAACTGAGAAAAGGGGTCATGGACGTTTTAGATCATATGAGAGCTTGCAACTAGCAGTGCCCAGGATTGCCTCCAGCCCACAGGTTCTGTCCCCCCCAACCCCCACGCCCCCGCTTCCGTGAATTTTAAACTATTCATTTATTGCTAACATTTTCAATTCAGGAGATTTCATATTAAAACCTGGATTTATGCTTCTCCTGGAAAGGAAAATACCAGATCTTATTGCTATCTGGCAACAATTGTTTGGAGTTGAGTAATTGTGGTGGGAGAACTTAAGTTGGAAGGTGAACCTCTGGTTTGCCACAGTTCCCACCACTCCTTAATGTACTACACTGGCTCCCTTCATTAGACTCTGGCACTTTCCTGGCTTCTGAAGGCATTTGCGTCTATGACTCCTGAGCAACATGACCCAGAACAGTGGTTCTCAACCTTCTGGCCCTTTAAATACAGTTCCTCATGTTGTGACCCAACCATAAAATTATTTTCGTTGCTACTTCATAACTGTAATGTTGCTACTGTTATGAATCGTAATGTAAATATCTGATATGCAGGATGGTCTTAGGCGACCCCTGTGAAAGGATTGTTCGACTGCCAAAGAGGTCGAGACCCACAGGTTGAGAACCGCTGACCTAGAAGGTCCATTTTAGCTTTCATTCACATTCTAATGACCTAGAGCAGCGCTCACAGTAGAACTTTCTGTGGTGCTGGAAATGGTCTATATCTGCCTTATAGAGTACGGTAGCCACTTGCAACCCAAGTGTGGCTAATTGGAATTGAGATGGGCGGTCAGTATAAAACACACACCGATTTTAATAACTTAGTACAAAAAAGTGAATGCAAAATATCCTATTAACACTTTTTATATTGACTACATGTTTAAAGGATATTATTGTGGATATATTAGGTTGAGTAAAATATTTTATTAAAATCAATGTCATGCCCTCGTGAGCATGGCTCAGTGGTTAGAGTGTCAGCCTGGGCACCGAAGGGTTGCAGGTTCAGTTCTGGTCAAGGGCACGTACCTGGGTTGCAGGTTCGATCCCTGGCCCCAGTGCGGGAGGCAACCAATCAATTGATGTGTCTCTCTCACTTCGATGTTTCTTTTTCTCTCCTCCCTCTTTCTCTTTCTCTCTCCTCGCTCTTTTCTACTCTCTCTGAAAATCAATGGAAAAAAATATCCTCGGGTGAAGATTTAAAAAAATTAATTTCACTTTTTTTAAGTGGCTGCCAGAAATGTTTAAATGGTTCCCATTCTGCTTCTATTGGCGAGCACTGTCTACTTGGGAAGATTTCAGCCTCCTCTGCATATTCTCAAATCAAGTACATGGCAGTGACGTGCTACACCCACAGGCTGTAAAGTTCAATGACTCCCATAGTGTATGGGCCTCTGATTCTGATTCCAGATCTGAGGGTTTACCACTTCCTCTTCCTGTCCTGTCTTATGGCTATGAATCCTCTACGCAGAAATTCCCTTCAACTACGTTGATTCTATTTTGGTGATTCAGAAGCCGTTTCCGGATGTTGTGGGCCTTGAAGTCAAGCCGGCCTTATATAGGCAGAAGTGGCTGCCTACATGTGCTGAGAAAAGCCAAAAATATCTTCTGCCCTTTCCCTGCCTATTGCCTCCATCCCCCCAAATCTTACACATCCACCCAGAGGCCTTCGGGCAATGACCAACATGGGCCTTAACCAGTCAGTTCCCTGATGCCAGTGCAGAAACTGGGCAAATGCTGGTGTCTTCCAGGGCACTGTGCTGCTCATCTCCAACCAGCACAGTCCCCTGAAATTTCCCAGGTGATGGGACCAGTGGGCATCACAGAGGCCTGTACAGTCAGGTCTCAGCAGCCCGGAACACACTCAGGCATATCTATCAGCCACGGTGAGAAGGAGCAAGCAGGAGCATTGAGCTGTTGTTTACTGGGCATTCT
>NW_005871138.1:2734368-2738814 GCF_000147115.1 Myotis lucifugus
TACAGCAGAGTCCACACAAGTTCAGAGAGGGATAGTGTGTTGTCCACAGTTGCACACAGCACACACAGTATGTGGAAACATTGGGCCTCGTTTTCAAGGGGCTTCAACCTTCAGCTGGAGCAGAGTAGAAGCTGCCCTTTGTGAAGGTGTCTCCGCGTGGCCGGGCACCGCTGTTTCTACCTGGACCGCGGTGCTCCTCACCTTGGCTGGCTGGCTCCACAGGCACGTGCCTTTGCTGCTCCGGTCCATTGGGTGCCCCGTTCTCTGCACACTGGGTGCCTGGCCTGCCTTCCTGGAGGGGTTTGTGATCTGGGAAGGATGTTAGGCTCCCTGTGGGCCCACAGTGTCTCATTCTACTGTGTCACTTCTCCTATCTGGGCCACAAGACATCCTCCTTCAGGCCTGAGCAAGTGACCCAGGCACCATGTCCTTATAAGGGAAAATGGCAGAGTCTGGAATGCAGCTTAAATGTCCCCCAACCAGCCCATCCTGCAGGGTGGGGACCTGGGGGCTCAGGAGAGGCCTTCTGGAGGAGGCAGTCCTACAGGCAGTGATGGGGCACAGAGGTGCTGGGAGAAGACAGCCTGGAAGTGTACCTCAGGGTAATGACTGCAGCCTCGCACATACAGGGAACACGCATTTATTGAGCACCTACTATCTGCAGTGCCAGAAGCATCACAAGGTCCTCATGAGTCTTAGGACTCCTTCCCTCCACACTAGTAGAGAACGGTGGTTGACCAGTTGACTTTGGAACAGGACTGTGGGGTATAAATTATGGTTTCACCTCTTAGCAGCTGAGTGGCTTGGTTAAGGGACTTAACTCTCTGGGTCTCAGTTTCCTAAACTGAAAAACGGAAACAATAACAGCCCCTACCACAAAGGGTTGTACGTTGCTAGGATTCAATAAATTCATTTATAAACTGTTCAGATGCAAAGCAAGTGCTCAATAAATATTAACTATTATCACAATTATTCTCTTTTAAGAGGAGAAAACTGAGAGTGAGAGAAATGAGGTCACCTGCTTAAGGTCACACAGCTAGAGAGGGACAGAGCTGTGCTTTGAAGCCAGGTCCCCATTTGCCTAAAGACAGGAGGGGAGCTGGCGAGAAAGACGAAAGCCAATGATGGTTAGAGAAAAGTCTTCGCAGAAATCCAGTTGTCTCCCGTGGGTCCCCACCCTCTAAGAGGTGGGCTCAGGCTGCTCCTGGGACACCTAACTGTGGAAGGAAAGGGAAAGAGAAAGCTGAGCAGAGTTCTAGTCCCAGCACTGCCACTAATGAGCTGAATGGCTTCCCTGCACCTCAGTTTCCACCTCTGTGAAATGGGACTAATTCCATCTTCCTGTTATAGGACTATCAGGACTAGAGATGTTGCTTGGGAAAGGCCCGTTCTCTCCTCCCACACCTTCCACCCACTCCTGCCTACCCGAAGAGGATGAGGCAGCTTGCTCAACCTCCTGGGAGGTGGGTCCCGGCAGGGCGGGACAGGCGGCCAGGAGGACTTAATTAAGGGCAGAAAAGCAGAAGTGACAGGCGTTCCCAAGTCTCAGAGGACGAAATTCCCCACACTTCCTCTCCACCTGCTGCCGCTGCCTAAGGCCTCCTGGCTGGCTCCGCTGCTATTCAGGAGGCATGAGGACCCTCCAGGGGACAGCTGCGCACCTCATCAGGACCGGGTAGGTCTGGAGACCTTGGATACTGGGAGCGTCAGGCATCTGAGGTAGCGCCTCGGTCTCATGCTCTGCCATTCCCTGGCCGCATGCCTTTGGGTAAATCCTCACCTCGTTGAGCCTCGTTTTCCCGTTTATGGAATGAGAGTAACAATAATGTCTGTAAGACTGTACTGAGAATTGAATGAGGAAGTACTCACGTAGGACTTGCTATTGTGCTTGGCTCAGAGCAAGCACTCAATAAATGGCAGCTAAAATCCTCAGTGACCACACTCAACACAGGCCCTGGCACCCGATGACTTAGAACTGGTTTTCCATTCCAATGTTGTTTACAGCAGCTATTTATTCTCACAGCTACCAGGTTTTGAATACTAATGATACAGTAGGAGGTGGTCTAGTCCCAAATTAAAATGCCTTCAGGAGCTGGGGAGGTCATAGTTCATTAACTCTAACCTCAAGTGGGTCCTCCATGGTGCCCAGCATTTCCTTTATTCATTTACTTTCCCACTTTCCTGGACAACTACCTTCTCCTGGATCTTCAAGCTTTCATTGCCTCCTCTGGCATCCTCACCATCAGCGCTGACCTTTCTGAGCAAACAGAAGCAAACATGCTGTAGTCAATAAATACTTACAGAGCACCCACTACATGCCAGGCACTATTCTGGGCACTAGGACATATCAGTGATCAAAAGAGACCAAGTTCCTGCCTGGTGGATGCTCTAGTAACAGACAATAGCTAACATGATACAAGTTGCCAGACACAAAATGACCCTATGCTGTACTACCTTTATTGTACCATTCTACAGATGAGAAAACTGAGGTACAGGGAGGTTAAGAAACCTGGCCAAGGCCACACAGATGGTGAGTGGTGATTTGAATCCAGGCAGTCTGGAGTCATGCCTTTAACAATTGCAGTGTTCTGTGCATATCTGATGATGCTGATATATAATTGCCCACACTTTGCCTGTCCACCTACCATCATCCGTACCCATTTCCTCTGCCTTCCCACCTGCTATTAAGAACGAATGGCCCCTGCTTCTTCCTAAGACCAGCCCCACCTTTTGTGCTCTTGGTCTCACCCCTGCCACCCATGAACATCACTGCAGGGAGCCTCCCCTTCATCACTGTCCCCCCTCTTTAGTGGATCTCCCATCTGCAAGCCTGCCAGAGCTTCTTCCATCTTAAGTGAATTCTCTTGGTCACATTTCACCCATTGGCTACTGCATCTTTCTTGACCCATCAGCAGCATTTGACATAGTTGATCGCTCCCTTCTTCTTGCAAGCACCACATTGCCAGGGTTCTCGGTCTCCTTCGCTGGTTCTTCACCTCCCAAACTGTTAACCCTAGAGTTCAAGGGCTCAGTCCTTGGATCTCCCTCCTCCTCCTCAACACACGTCTTGAGGAATCTCATCCTGCCCCTTGATTTAAAATACCATGGATAAACCAACAACACACAACATTCTATCTCTAGCCTGATCTCTCCTCTAAATTCTTGATTCGTGTTTCCAACCACATATTCAACAGCTCCACTGAAAGGCTAAATTGGCAACTTAAATTTCAGACTTTCAACTGAATTCCTCCTCTCCCCACTTCACTCAAACCTGCCTGAACCACAGACTTTTCTGTCTCAGGAAATGACACCTCGATGCTTCCAGTGCTCAGGCCACCAAACCTCACAGTCCTCTTTCTCTCACACCCACAGCCAATCAGTCTGTCAATCTTATCGACTCTCCCAATAAAACATATCCTGAAGCCAACCTCTTCTTATAACTCCTCCGCAGCCACTCTTTAATGTAAGTTCTATAAGGGCAAGGATTCTCATCCATTTATTCATACCTGTTTCTCCAATGGGTGACACATAGTAGTTGATTTAAAAATATTTGTTGAATAAATCAATATAAGGAAAATAGATAAGTTTCTCAGAGGTCAACTGATCCACTCTCTTTTTCTCTTCTCCCCCCAAATTATAAAAGAGACACTGAGGTTTAGAAAGAAGGCATGTTCAGTGTCACACAGTGCCAACAGTGAAACCGTGTCTTTGTTTCTCTCTTTCTTGTTCTCTCTCTTTTATTTGTGCTTCTCTCTTCATGACTCTTTCATTCCCTTGGGACAGTTGCCCTCACAAAATTGGGATTATGGACGCAAGCATCCTCCCATCCTCAGGAACTGCATAGAAACTGGGTTCTTCCCTGACAACTCCAGTGTGAATAATCCTGGGGAAGGCTCTGATTGGTTCAGCTTGGGTCAGGTGGGTTTGGGGTGGGTTACTCTAATTGGCCCACCTGGGAAGACCGCCCACTCCTTTGGCTAACGGGGTGGAGCCTGTTAGCAGGTGAAGGGTTTGTGGGGCAGAGACATTGGGCAGACACCCAACTCGCACCCTCCTGATAAAGGTTCCCCCAATTTCTTGTGTGCAGGTGGAGATTCTGGCTCTTGGGGCTCTGCAAGGCCCTTGTCCCACTGCAGGCTGCCTGGGTTGCCTTCTCTCAGCCTGTCCCAGCCAGCTGTGACCAGCTGTTGATCCAGCTTCTCCTGTGTGGCTCCCTAGCTGTTGCTGCTGCAGGTCTGGCCCACCACTGGCTGGTGTCCTCGCTGCTTTATCCTCTGGGGCCCTCGGCCATGGTGGCCTCTCTCTGTGGGCTCCTGGTCTTACTAGGCCTGGGCCTGGTGCCTCCAGCTCGCTGCCTGTTTGCACTCAGTGTGCCAACTCTGGGCACAGCACAGGGCCGCCGCCTGCTCCTATCCTGGAGCACTGCCACCTTGGCTGTTCACCGTG
>NW_005871138.1:2738914-2778010 GCF_000147115.1 Myotis lucifugus
GCAGCTGACAGTGCTGAGGTGGTGTCACCGAGGCTCCTGGAGAGTCTTCTCAACACCACTCACCAGCTACACACAGCGTCCAGGGCTCTGAATCCCACCGGCCGAGGCCTGACACTCCAGGCCCAGGGCAATGGCTCTGTCTTCCCGGCTTCACATGCTCAAGGTCACTCGGCAGGTCCTGGAAGACTTTTCTGGCCTGGAGTCCCTGGTCCAGGCAGCAGCGCTGGGCATCCAGCGGTGGTCACAGGGCTCTTTATGCTGGGCCTCCTGATAAACTCAGCCCGGTATCTCCACTGCTACCTGACTGACCTGCGGTTTGATAATGTCTACGCCACACGGCAGTTAGCCCAGCAGCTGGAAGAGGCCGGGGCCACACACCTGCTGGCCTCCCCACCAGCCTGGCTGCTCAGGGCGGCTTGGCCAAGGCTGTCCCAGGGGGAGCTGCTGAGCTGTCTACTAAGGCTGGGGCTGCTCACCCTGCTCCTGGTGGCCACAGCGGTGACCGTGGCCACAGACCACGTGGCCTTCCTCCTGGCACAGGCAGCCGTGGACTGGGCTCAGAAGCTGCCTGCTGTGCCCGTTACGCTCATGGTCAAGTATGATGTAAGTGTGTGATGGGAAGATAGCCATAGAGTCATTTTCTTGAGGGAAGGGGTAGGGTTCATGAAATCCCTGACTTGCAATTGAATTTTACTTACCTTCAAGTCAGAGTCCTGGGATAGGCTGTGGGACCTGGGGCATCCGCAGATGAACTTATTTAATTCCCACTACAACACGACACAGTGTTTCTGTTCTCACCCCCTACTGCTTCTGTGCCCATTTTGCAGATGAGGGCAGGGAAAGTTGAGCGGGCCCTGAAAGCGGCAAGTGGTGGGGGGCAGGGAATGGCTAGAGCATCTGTCGGTTGACTTGGCCTTTTTCTCCTTTACGAAGGCTGCCTACACCGTCCTGGACTTCATCCCCTTCCTCTTCAACCAGCGGCCTCTGGAGAAACCCTTCCACTCTGCCCACAAGTCCTTCCAGTGGGAGCTCCGCTTCACCTCCCCTGGCTGCCCGCTGCTGCCCGCCCAGCGCCCCCTCACGGCCGCCCCCCTGGCCGCGGGGGTCCTGCAGCTCGTGGCTTGTTCCACGGTCCTCCTGGAGACCTACGCCCGCCGACTGCGGCACACCATCGCAGCGTCCTTCTTCACGGCCCAGGAGGCGAGGAGGGTCCACCACCTTCGTGCCCAGCTCCAGCGGAGATACGACAGGAACCGAGGCCAGCAGCTGCCCCTGCAGGCTCCTTCCTGACCCCCACACCTGGACCTGCCAGCCAGCACCCAACATGGATAGACGTGCCTGGACGTACTGGACCCCTGGAAGGACAGAGAGCCCTGGAGAAGAGGGGCAAGATGTTTGGAGTCACACAGACCTAAGTTGTCATCTTGGCCCTTCTGCCGCCTCCCTGTGTGACCTTGGGTGGTGGCTGCACCTCTCTGAGCCTCGTTTTCGGCAGCCACATAATGACAATGATGTGAGCTACTTTCCACACGGGAATGTGGGAAGGACCGAATGAAATATTGGGCATGAAAGGCCCCCATACACAGAAAAGGACTATGCCAAGCGGAAGGCAAGGAAGTGCAGAAATGGCTCAGGGCTTCTCAGGCAGGTGGGAGTCGGTCAAGGCTCTCACCCGCATCAACGTTACCTGGTCAGTGGAGACTTCGCTTGTGAATGTGCCTAAATGCGCCTGGAACTTATTTATGTGCCCCCGAACCCTCTGAACTTATTGACTGTAATCTACAAGTGTCTTCACTTTATAAATAATATATTTATTAAATCCTAAATTAGGTTAGGTTACTCTTTTGCTTCAAACTCCTTTACGGGCTTCATTTAAGGCTGTCAGGTTTAGCAACTGAAAATACAGGACACCAGCTTCCACTTGATTTTTAAACAACGAATATGGGTTTAATGTCCTTGCGACATATTGTTCTTATGCTAAACATCCTTAGAATGTGCCCATATTGGTTGTGGATCTGAAATTCAAACTGGACTGGTTAACCTGTACTTTATCTGGCAACGCGATCCCCATCCAAGTTATAATACATTGCGATTCCCTGGGGGGCTTCGTACCCCTTGTTTTCCCCTCCAGATTATTATCTGCCCTTCTCCCACCTGCTGTCTTTCACAGGGGTCTGACCTTTGTGAGTCTGGGAGTCATAACACCCTGGCTCCCTTGCCCTTGGTTGGACCCGGTCAGTGAGAGGCACTGATAGGCCGTCCAAAGTGGGAGGGGAGAGAGGCCAGGGCATTGGCTCCTGCCGCCCTCTGGGCTGTTACTGGGCAGAGGCCTCATTCCATTAGCTGCTAATGATTAGCAGGAACAGGCTGTTTTCTGATCCTTAGTGGGAAAACCTAGTTCTGGCGTTCTTCAGCTAGGTTTCGGAGGAACGTAAAAATGTTGAGGATCATTAGCATTTTGGTGGACATTTGCTAATCTGTAATCTTCGTTTCTCATCTATAGTGTTCGGTGAAATTAATAGTCAACTTTTCTTTTTATTAATGGTTCATACCAATCAACCAAGCCCTATAATTAAAGCAACAGCTATTCAAAGAATCCCTCTGCCAGAGGCGGCGCCGCGGTGCCTTGTGGGGAATGTAGTCCGGAAAGGCATCAGGCGCCCTTTGGGGATTCCTGGGAAGAGCGCCGGGAAGCCTCTTCTGCGCATGTGCCCTTCGGTTCTCTACCTGGGCGCCCCTCCGCTTCGCCAGGCTCTTGCGGGGGTTCCCCTCATTTCACCGGACCTGGTGCGAACTCAAAGCGAAGTGGGTGCACCCACCAGTCAGAGGAAGGGCTTGCGGGGAGGGGAGGGGTGGGAAGGGTTGGGCGGACCCGGCCTCGGTCCGCGGTGGGCGGGTGCTGGCTCTCCTCGCCTCCTCTGGAGGGAGCCCCAGAGCGGGTTTCGATCCCGGAGAAAGGCAGCGAGGACGGGGCTGGGCTCCCGACCTTCTTTGCCTGAAGAAGGTGCTCTATGAAGGTGAAAGGTTTGTGCAACCATGTGGCTAAAATCTGGTTCCAGAAGTTCTACGGATGCACTTGGATCTGCAGCCTGTGTGGTGGTTTGAAAAGTACTAGAGAGCATGAGGGAAGAGAACAACTATTTATTGAGAGTTAAATATTATCATCATATTACTTATCTTATCCTACGTCTTTATTAGAACAAAGATGTCAACTGCAGCTGAAGGGAATGGCCATGGTGTAGATTTGCCTGGGAAAGATTTGAGGGTGGGAGGTGTTGGCAGCGTTGCATGAAGTTTTAAGAGCTTGATGTTTGGGTTCAGATCAGGTCCTTCCACAAAACGGCACGGCATCCCTGGGGACAGGAATTAGACGAATCCTATTTCCTTGCCTGTTCAATGAGCATGGAAATAATATTTGCCTCATAGGGTTGTTCTGAGGTAGAATGAGCTAGCACCTGTGAGGATCAAGCCCAGAATTTAATACGCCCTCAATCATCCCCTGCTGTCAGCGTTACCAAGATTTTTAGATACTTCACTCGGTCCTTCCATCCAGGCTGTGAGGTCGGCAGTACCATCCCTATCGTAGCATATGTTAAAACCTCACTTGCAGAGAACTAACATGATTTACTCACTTGGGCATGACTCGAGTTTCAAAACAAGATTTACTCCTAGTCTCATGGTCTTTATAATATACATTCTCCTCTACCTATACCCATTGGGTTTTCTCTGACACAATGACTTGTTCTATGTGTGTCCTAGGAAGCAACTAGCGATATATTTCGATAACCAAAACATTTGACCTATTTCCCTTGGTCACAAGGCATAAATTGAGGCTTCTAGTTCCTTCCTGCCTGCAGCAGTGTTGTCTCGCTCCAAAGCAGCCCTCATTAGATTTTAGACAAGGCCCAGCTCATCAGGCACTTGAACCTTGGGATTCCAAGGGCAGGTTCCAATTCAATGAAAATGTGGCTCCTAGGCCCAGGTTGAAATGAAACCATTCCAGTGAAGTGAAAAGCAGAAGGCCCCCAGGAACAGGAACCACACTTAGAAGAACATGCTTCTGAGCTGAAGTCTTGCCCTACAATTCCAGCATGGAAGCAGAGGAATCCCTGAAAGGAACACATCCAAGAGTTACTGGGCCAGAATTTTCCTCTCCGTTGTGAGCAAAGTCTGGGTGGTCACACCATGTTCAGGGATCATTGATTATTGTGGCTCAGCAAAGCGGAAGGAGGATGTGAGCTGCCACTGAAGGGAAGGGCATGGGCAGGGTGCAGGTCTCACAGGAAAAGACACTTCATTGGAGGATTTGTGAGGGGTGGATGGGAGGGAAGGGGTACCACCCATAGCTAAGGAAATTGTCCCTCACCATTTTCTAAACACATCAGCCCTTACAATCTGCACTCTGTCTTTCTGTTAATTCTTAGTTGCTCAAACCCTATTCATCACCAATCCACAAATTTCCCCATTATAAAATCACACTGTGGAGATACAGTTTTTTAATCTATTACTTTTGCCTTAAACTTAGGACTTAGAAGATAAATAGCTTATCCAGTCATGCAGTTTGCTAGTGGGAGAGCCAGAAATTGAATTCAGGTCTTGATTCCCAGATGGGGACTCTGTCCTCTACCACATTTAAGTTAAAACACATTTCTTAGAAGAAGAAAAAAAATCCTCTTGAAAAACTGTAACTAAGGAGACCATGCAAAAGGATACGCTTGCATTGCTTTTTTTTGAGCTTCTGGATTCTCTGATGGCAAGTGGTTAGAAATATAGGAAAACAGGTAAACTGAGATCCTGTGCCAATAAATATTTTAATCCTAAATTCAATCTTAATGCTGGAATAGTACCCCAAACTTCGTATTTAATACTATATTTTGTTTGCCCAACCTCCTGTTATTGGGCTTAGGTTGTTTTTAATATTTTCAAAGGCATATCTTAACAGTAATGCTGTAGAAAACAGTTTACATTCACTCAGTATGAAAGTTCTGTGTGATCATTTTAGAATTATAAATGGACACATGGATATTGCCTCCATATGTTGTTTCCTGTATTTTCCAGTGCCAGATTGGTCAGAGGGCCATTTTCTTGATAGGTGATTCTAAGAGCTGCTATCTTAGACAGATTGCTCATGATTCCATCCCCCATTCTTCCTTACCCAGCTCTGGCATCATCACTCTTGGCCCTTTCTCAAGAACATCTGAAAATGAACAAATCCCAGGTAAGTTGTTTAGGAATTTACTTCCCATATTCTACAGAGGATTTCAGAGAGGCTTATAGTAGTTTGTACGTTCAGAGAAAATAGTAGAAATATGTAAAATTCAGCATTTGAGAAAAGAATATCAGATGAATTCTGGAAAAGTTGACATACAGAAATCATATGTCCCTGTAGCTTTATTCAAGTTGTGCCAGAAAGGCCCAGACAATATGACATAAGTCTTACCTGGACTATTAGTATGGTTTTCCTGTCATTTAACTGTGAACAGTTTTCTTAGATGATCTTTGAATTAGTGACACAGAGGCTATTCTTGCCAAAAACAGCTATGAAAAGAAATGCAATGGGTTTCCTGTGACTTTTACACCGAGGCAAAGCTCAGGACAGTGATCAAAACCAGGGTATTAGCATTGATACTATTACCTGTCTTATTTAAATTTTGCTAGTGATACCACTAATGTCTTTTTCAGTTCAGGGATCCAACCTAGGATCCCACATTGCATTTGGTTATGTCTGCTTACCCTCCTGCAATATAGGACAGTCTTTAACCTTGACACTACTGGTCACTTATTTTATAGGACTCATCCTAGCCTTTCCTTTTCCTTGTTTGTAACTGATCTGTCTAATAGGGAGAACATGGCTCTTATCATCTACATTATATTTACTTATTTGCGCATGAGGTAGTTTAAGAATCACTGATCCAGCTCTAGCTGGTTTAGCTCAGTGGATAGAGCACTGGCCTGCAGACCAAAGGGTCCCGGGTTCGATTCTGGTCAAGGCCCTGTACCTTGGTTGCAGGCTCCTCCTTGGCCTGGGCCCTGGTCAGGGCTCGTGCAATGTGTTTCTCTCACATCGATGTTTCTCTGTCTTTCCCTCTCTCTTCGACTCTCCCTAAAAATCAATGGAAAAATATCCTCTGGCGAAGATTAACAAAACAAACAAACAAGAAATCACTGATCCACACCCCATGTGAAAAACAAATTCCTTAACTAGAGTATCTTTGTGTGCAATTCTTATCTTTAGACTTACAGAATGTAGTCAAATACTCTTTCCCAAAATTATTTTAGTTCTTATACATCGCCTTCACTGCAATTATGTTATTTAATTTTAGTACACAGCAGGTCCTTGAATAACATTTTGTTCAACATGGTTTCATTATAATATTGATGAGATGCTATAGGAACTTCTTTAAAAATATATTTTTTTATTGATTTCAAAGAGGAAAGGAGAGGGAGAGAGAGAAACATCAATGATGAGAGAATCATTGATCGGCTGCCTCCTGCACACTCCCTACTGGGGATGTGCCCACAACCAAGGTACATGCCCTTGACCAGAATCAAACCTGGGAACTTTCAGTCCCCAGGCTGACACTCTATCCACTGAGCCAAACCGGTTAAGGCACATTGGTTTGTTATAGGTTGTTTCACCTAAATCACAGAACCTATCAATGGTAACTGTACTTATGCTCATTTGTTACTGTTTATATACTATCTAGGGTTTCCCTTCCACATCCTGGTTGATTTTAATTATTTTGGGGGTATGTGACATTACCTTAATTCTAAGACTCAAGACTGCAAAGAAAGATACACATAGAGAAGTGTCATTTCCTCCTCATCCCTTCTCCCCATTTCTATTCCCCCATTCTTTCCATCTATTCCCACCCATTCCCTAAAGGTAATCTTTATTGGTTCCTGGTTTATCCATTCTGTAATTCTTTTTGTAGATATGTGCAATTACATCTATACTTTCTTTTATCCCCTTCTTTCTTACATAAAAGATAGCACATTCTTATAGAGAGTTCTTTGCACTTTGCTTTCCCCACTTATCAGTGTAGCCTGGAAATCTCTCCATATCAGCTCAGACATCCCTCATTATTTATACCTTCAGATATTGCTTTTGATCACTACTCTCTCTTCTCTGTCCTCTGAGCGCCAGAACCAAATATCCAACTGCCCACTGGGCATCTCTAATTGTATACTCCCCAGTCACCCCAAGCACAGCATCCTGAACAGCAATGCATTTGCTTCCTATGCTCGTCTTTTTCCCCCTTAATTTCAACATGACATTAGCACCTACCTACCCAGCTGATCTTGCAATATAGACTGGACATTACATCTCTCACTACACAACCTATTAGTGGTCAACTCTTCCTGCTCCTCATCATGTAGGATTGATCTCCTCCTTCCCACTCCCACTGGAACTACCCATGATCATGTCTCACAGTGGTATCCTAGTTTTCTTCCCCTCTAATTTGACCTTTAAGCCATTTCCCATTTTTCTAGAGTAGGAGACAACAAACATTTACCTTAGGGACCAGAAAATAACTTCTTTTGGCTTTGTTCATCATAGGGTCTCTGTCAAATCTACTCAATACAGCTATGATAGCATAAGCAGCCATAGATAATGTGTGAACAAATGGGCCTTGCCGCAGTTGTCTGTCAGTGGGTTGGACTTGGCAAACCCTTATGTTCTAGCATTGCTTCTAAAATACAGATTTGATCACGAGACTCCAGCCCTTGCTAACATATATCTCTTCATGGATTTACATTATTCACAACAGTGGTCTCCAAAGTGGATGATAGGGAACCCCCCAAGGATCCACTGGGCTTCTGTTCACATTGGTATTTTGGCTAAAAGAATCAGAAAAGAAGCTATTTGATATTAACATATAGCTTAAAACAACTCAGATACATTATAATTTCCAGATAGAAGTATGTTAGTTGTAGGTGCACACATTTTACTGATGTTGTACTTCCAAAAAATGTGGACTTTAATTCCAGGAAAAGTCCCTCTTTTCTCTGCCCTCTGTCCAGCTTCTAATTATCCATTCATACTGAGATGTTTATAGTCTCTGAACTTCCCATGTTTTATGCCTGCATATATTTCTTAGTGCTCATATCCCGATAAAACACACTATTTGTTTCATTAATAAAATTACTATCCCCTCCAAGAAGCCTGGTAATACAAAATAGAGGACGCTTTCTCCTTTTGTGATCACCCTTTATCTTTTACACATGTCCGTCTTTGCTCTTTACTGAAGATGTGTTTTCTATTTATTCCACCCTCTCAGAATGTACACTCCTTGAGGGTTCTATACTATGTGAGTTAGTAACTGAAGAATTAGAATAGCTCTAGCTACATCTAAGAATGGTGCGAACTCTTCAGGGAGGCCGGGTGTCTCAGAATTATATCCATTTAGACAAGGCAGCCGAAACCACCTGATCACCCGCCAACCGATGCTCTCGTGTCTACCCTCTTAACTCTTTATACTGTAGTTCCTTGAACCACATCATCTTTTTGTTCTTTCATCATTCACTGGCAAAATTTCTTCTTTTCTCATAGTTTTAATTCCTCATTCCAAAGAGATGGCTTTTCTTTTTCTTACTTAAGCTTACTAGTAGATTTGGGTTGCATCCTCCCCCTACAAAAGTTTAAAACTTTAGAGAGCTACCTCCATTAAAAATATTTTATTCATCTAGTAAAAAATAGATTATGAACAGACAGCACAATGAACTTTTCAGTGAGAATGTCTTGAATAGCCTAACTTTTGTGTAATGGCTATCCTTTGATCCTATTGTATATAATTGGAGACTTATGGCTTAGAACTAGTGATAGCTCCTAGGAAACGTGGTATATTGGGAATGTTTTATTGGGATGTAGTTTTCTATTGAGTCTGCTCGTGGCAACTTTGGAATTCTAGACTGTTCAGAACAAGCTATTCTAGCCTGACCTATTAAGCTTCTTTCCTCTTTTCCTCATAATATAGACTTTAGTATGAGCAGTTTGGACCCGATAGGTGCCATGGTGGAAAGTCTTAATACATTTGAAATAAACAAAATAGTTTCCTTTAAACTTTACCTTAATCTAGTATTTTAAGGACCAAAATTAGGAGTTCGTCTCATGCGCAATTTTTTTCTTTGTATCCCAATAACCATTCAGTTTCCATGGTTGTATTGGTTACATATTTTTGTACTCATTTTAAAACTTATTTCAGTTACGTTTTAACTTATGTAATTTGAAATCTATAATGTGTCTGTTATTTACAAAGAGTGAGCCATATATACACCTTTCCAGTTAGCAGCTCTGGGCAGTGTTGCTCAATGATTAGAACACTGACTTGTGCACCCAAGGGTTGAAGGTTCAGTCCCCAGCCCCAGTTGGAGTGCATGTGGGAGACAACATCCAATGTTTCTCTCTCTCTGCCCCTTCTTCCCTCCTTTCCACACTCTCTAGAAAAATCAATGGGGAAAAATATCTCCTTGGTGAGGATTAACAAAGAAAAAAAAGATGAAAGCAGACAAGGAGGGACCATGCCTGGGGGTTACACAACAATTTATCTCTGTGGCAGACACTGTAATATCTGAGGAAGCAGAAAGATTCAAGAATGACCCCCAAAGAAGAACCTGAATATCAGCTTCCTATCACTTGCTATGGATTGAGGCCAGGCCTAAAGAAACTTGTAAGACTATGCCCATCCTGCTCGACTGAACAGGGCTTAGTGGCCACCAGTGATTATGGGAACAGATGCAGGAAATTGTAATTAGATTTCTGACATGGGGCCAGAAATATATTCAACATTACACACCAGTGTTATCATATCCTAGGAAATTCAGCATTTATTAAAACATACAGGAAATCGACTTATTGCAAATAAAATAACACTACAAGTAATAGAGTCTCCACGTCCCGAATCAAAGTCCTAGAATTGCAGTTTCTCCATCTCCTCTTCGTTCTCTAGCTACATCTCTGAATGGTGCGAACTCTTCAGGGAGGCTGGGTGTCTCAGGAGGATATCCATTTGGACAAGGCAGCAGAAACCATCTTATCACCTGCCCACCAATGACCTTTGGATTTCTCGTGTCTACCGTCTTAACCCTTTATACTTCAGTTCTTTGAACCACGATTATCTTTTTGTTTGGCAAAGTTTCTTCTTCTCTCATAATTTTAATTCCTGATTCCAAAGAGATGGCTTTTCTTTTCCCGACTTAAGCTTAGATGGGGGTTGTATCCTCCCCCTACAAAAGTTAACAACTTTAGAAAACTACCTCCATTAAAAGTATGATTGTATTCATCCAGTAAAAATAGATTATGAACAAATGGCAGAATTAACCTGTTATTGTCACTGTATCCTCCAGCTTCCCCTTGACTCACTTCTCACAATAGGAACTGCCTTATCCAATTTCAAGTCTGGGTTGAATATGTTTAGCCATTTTCGCTTAAAGAGCCAAGTCAATGCAATGTAGAAAGTACATTTCTGATCATAGATCCCTGTTTCTTCAACATATATGTATTTACATTTCTAAAATATTTCATACAGGATGAACTCATGCAGAAGAATTGGGCTTTGATTTCTTAGGTTTAAATTTCAAATTCCTGGTAACAGGTGATTTTTTAAATGCTTTTTTGTGTCTTCTATTTTTAAAGTTTCTATTTATCATGAATTTTCTGATGTCGAGCAAGTTTTGAGTTTATGCTAAAAGCTTTTCCACATTGATTACATACAAAGGGTTTCTCTCCAGTATGGATTTTCATGTGTCTAGTAAGATTTGAAAAGTTGTTAAAAACCTTTTGACATTCACTACATTGATAGGGTTTCTCTTTAGTATGAACTTTTTTATGTTGCTTAAGCTGTGAGCTATAGCGATAGTCCTTTTCACACTCATCACATTTGAAGGGCTTCTCGTCAGAATGAAGTTTGCGATGTTTAATGAGGTTTGAATGATGTCCAAAAGTTTTTTCACAAACATTGCATTGGTAGGGTCTTTCTCCAGTATGAGTTCTTTGGTGTCGAGTTAGATCCGAGAAACGGACGAAGGTCTTTTTACAATTACTGCATATGTAAAGTTTCTCTCCAGTATGGAGTTGTTGATGGCGATTAAGATCTGAGAGCTGGTGAAAGGTTTTTTTACATACATTACACGAAAAGGACTTCTCTCCGGTATGAATTCTTTTATGTAAATTAAGATTTGAGATGGTTTTAAAGGACTTTTCACAGCCATCACATTTGTAGGGCCTCTCTTCAGTATGAACTCTTAGATGTATGATGAATTTTGAGTATGGATTGAAGTCCTTTTTGCAGTAATTACATGTATAGTATTTCTTTTTAATATGAATTTTTTGGTGTTGATTTCTTTCTGAGAAACTGGGAAAGGTCTTTTCACAAGATTTACAGCCAAAGACTCTCTTTTGAGTATGCATTTTTTTATGCCGAGTCAAGCTGGGTTTCTTGCCAGCATGAAACTTTTGATGTGTATTAAAGGATGAGAGAAACCTAAAGGCCTTCTGACATACATCACATTTGTATGGCTTCAGTTCATTGTGCATGTTCTGATGTTGAATAAACTTGGAAGCTCTGTTAAAGGTTTTGCAACATTGTTTACATTCAAAGTGTTGATCTAGAATATACATTCTTTGCAGTGTTATAAATGATGCTTGGTGCCTAAAGGCATTTTCACCATATCTGTGGGCTTTCACTACCTTGTGAATCCTCTGATGTCCAATAAGTTGTGAGATGTGGCTGAAAGCTATGCTGCAGTCATCACATTCATAACGCTGGACAGAAGTACAAGGTTTTTGATCCTCAACATGGTGAGAGCTTTGTCTGAAGGTATTCACAGATTCTTTAAGGGCATGATAATTCACCATTGCCGGTTGACATGCTATTAGGAAAACAGTGAGAAAACTAAAATTAAATCTGGACAGCATAACAAACATCAAGATAATTAGCAAGCGGGGTAAGGGGAGGAAAGGGTTCAGTGACAGGGGACTTTAGAGGGGTAGCATGAGAAGTAGGAGTGTGTGGGGTGAGGAATGAGAGACTTTCTCCAAATAGTGTACAAGAATAATTAAATGATCAACATGTAGCCACTGACATTTTTCTTTGAATTTGAAATACTTATATTTGTGACTGTAAAAAATGACTTGTTGAAATTTTAATTACCAAAACGAAAAAGCTTAAAGAATTTAAAATTAATCACATGAAAGTCCCAGTATCAGTTAAAATCTTGTTTTCATTAAGGTCTTTTAAAATATCTCTGTATCGATATGACAGTTTGTGAAGGTGATTATATTTTAACTATTTTCCTTTAAATGGCAAAATTGGGGAAATTTATATTGGTAAATATAAATCTGGTGTAGCAATTTAACTGATATTTGATATTTTAGTGGATGACAGGCTCATTATTGATCAGGCCACTCATCTGTTTGGATATTTGAATATTTGTTTTTGTTATTGCTGAGAACACTCAGAATAACCTTTATATACATCTTTGTTAATTTGTTGAAATACACTCTAGTCATAGATTGTTAAATTTGGTAATAAGTAAATCTAAATAAAAATTGGTTAATCGCAACTAGGCAACTGGAATCTCTGAAACAGGATAAAGGTAGAAGGTAGGATCAGAAAAAATATTTAAGGAAATAACAGTGCAAATTTTTCCAACCACAATGAAAACTATTAACACAAATTCAGAAGCCCAACAACAGAATACACATTCTTCTCCAGTGCACAAAGAACATTTCCCAAGATGGACCACATTTTGGCCATAAAACAACAAACTTAAAAAGATTCAAGTCACAGAGTATGTTTTCAGACCACAATAGTATTAAATTAAAACTTAGAAAAATCCCTGGAAAATCCCCAAATACTTTCAAACCAAATAAACTTAACCAATCAGATCAAACAAAAAATGAAGAGAGAAATTAGGAAGTTATTTGAACTGGATGCAAACCCAATACATAAGAACTTGTGGAATGTACATGGTAAAATTCAGAGCACTAAAGGCCTATCCTATATAATAAAAACCTAATATGCTAAGTGTCCCATTGTCCAGTTGGCTGTTCAACCAATCAAAGCATAATATGCTAAGGCTGCTCAAGTGCTCTCTATGACATGCACTGACATCAGGGGGCAGACAGTCAACCAGTTGACCCGTCACTATCACGTGCACTGACCATCAGGGGGAAGATGCTCCGACCAGTAGGTGAGCTCGCTGCTGGGGTCTGGCCGATCATGACTGAGTAAGATGGGCCGGACATGCCCTGGAGCCCTTCCGTGATCCCTCCCCGGCTGGCCAACCTCTCGTGTCCCTCCCCGGCCCTGATCATGCACTGGTAGGGTCCCTCAGCCTGGCCTGCGCCCTCTAGCAATCGGGGCCCCTCATCCGGGAATGTCAGAGAGCCAGTTTCAGCCCGATCCTGCAGGCCTGAGGGACCCCACTGGTCCATGAATTTGTGCACTGGGCCTCTAGTATATTATAAAGAAGAAAGGTCTCAAATCAATGACCTCAGCTTCTACCTCAAGATTTAAAGAGACAAATTAAATCAAAGTAAGCAAAATAAGGAAAATAAAAATCAAAGCAGAAATCAATGAAATAGAAAACAAATCAATACAGGAAAAAATGCAATTAAACAAAAAGCTGGTTCTTTACAAAGATCCATAAAATTGATAAGCCTTGCCAGACTGATCAAGAAAAGAGAGAAGACACAAATGACCAATGTTAGGAATGAAATAGGTTATGTAACTACAGATTCATAGCCATTAAAAGAGTAAGGGAATATTATGAACACATTTAGACAACTGATTTTTTACATAGGTGCAAAGGCAATGGGAATGTTTTGTGAAACAATTTATAATATGTCCTGTGACCCAGAGAAATTATTACACAGATTCTCAAGGGAACATTTGAGAATTTGGTCAGAAAGAGTTGTGAAGATTTAGCCATTGTTGGGGAGAAAGATTCCAAAGTTAAATGCGGTGGACACATAGAATACAATGTTGTACTAAAAAGTAATATATAAAAGATCTCAGAACTAGAGATAAATGGAAAGAAATGAGATTTTTACAGTATGCCATTTAAATTAAAATGCATTTGTATATATAAAACAGTATATTTGATCATTGATCATTTGATTATTGACATGTGCATATTTAACAACATAGAAAAGATATTACACTGGCTGTCATAGGGCAGGGAGAAGAATGAGATCATGGGGCCCAGATTAAGGGAATATAAAATAATGATGGAGTCTTAAATAGAACAGTGATAATTGGCTAGCAGCTGAACAGTATGATTGACTGAGTTCTCTGTACCCATTTCCAGCCCTCTCACCATCACATTGCCAGCCATAGACAGTCTAATTTGTCTTATTTGAATAGATGTTTATTTATGTATGAAACACAAAACAGGACAGAAAGCAAACAGATTTGTTTTCTGAAACCACAAGGCAGTGGAGAGAGTAGGAAAATATAGTAAATATAAAAGTGATCACAACTTGATAGAAAATATGCAGAAGTTCACAAAGAATGAAAGGCTAAGGAAAAGAGACAAACACTAATGGAATAAAAGTTCAGAAGATGACTCATCTGTATAGACTAGTGGCCCAGTGCACGGATTCGTGCACATGGAAAGGAAATTAATTAGAAGAAATATTTTAATATCGCCTTTTGCCCTTTCTCTATAATAGAAGTGTCAACCTAATTCACAATCAACAATGACAGATTGAAGCACACACATGCGATGGTGCCAGTGGGAGCTTTATATGTATCGTGCATGCACAGTCAACTTGGCTTTTTATATATAGAGAATAGACTTGCTTAATTAGACCTGCTTTCTGATTTAGCTAAACTCTTTCTAGCCCAAACTTCTCTTTCAGGTAATTGTCAGCAACACAGCAGTAAATATCAACACAAAGCATATTATTATTATAGATCATGCAGGGAGAACAAAGGGTAAAATATTTAACTGCAGCAGTGTTTGACTATATTCTGCGCAGTGAGAAAACCTGAAGTCATTTTCAAGGTCCACCATTTCTTACTTCTTTTCAGTTGGGTCAAGTTTCTGAGCTTTCTAAATCTCCATTTTCTGGCTAATGAAAACAAAATAGATTCTCCTGAGTCTCCTGTCTACCTACTCCAGGACTTCTGTGAGGATCAAATGAGATGAGTCATGGGAAAATGCTTCACAAATATTTGGTTAAACTGTAAAATATTTGCACCTGGCTATAAAACAAGTTGTGTTCCTGGGCTGAAGAAACTGCAAGGAGGCTAGTTGCTAGGTAATGGAAGCTGGGTGTTGCTATGTGACGTCATTACCCAGCACCCACAGCAACCCTTTCCCGACTGGGCTGGGCTGTGGGCCATATTTTGTGCCATGGGGTCTTGGCAGTGTTGGCTGTGATTTGGTGGGGTGTCGCTCCAGGGTGGTGGTGGGGCCTATGTCCCACTTGGGGGAAGCCAAGTGTTGCTTTGTGGGCACCAGGTCCACGATGTCGTTTCTCTGTAAATGGCAAGTGTGCATCAGGGCAGCTCCTGCGTTGAGTGTCTGCCCCCTGGTGGTCAGTGCATATCATAGCAACCAGTCAGATGTGGGAGGGACACTTGGCATATTAGCCTTTTATATAGAGAATTAGCCAGGTGGGAGAGGAGTTTGGGCTAGCTTAAGTTTTTAAAGAGTAAGCCCAGCTGTGGTGGCTTAGTGGTTGAGTGTCAATCTATGAACCAGAAGGTCTCAATTCGATTCCCAGTCAGGGTACATGCTCAGGTTGTGGGCTCGATCCCCAGTGTGGGGCATGCAGGAGCCAGCCAATAAATGATTCTCTCTCACCATTGATGTTGCTCTCTTTCTCTCCCTCTCCCTTCCTCTCTGAAGTCAATAAAAATATATATATATTTTAAAAAAAGAATAAGAAGGCTCAGGTTTACTTGGAATTCTTGTGAACAATTCTGATAAAACCTTTGAATTTATTTCTGGATTCCAGGACTACTTCCCAACATGCCTACAGCATTTTATTCTACTCTTCAGATCTAATAATGACCCAAACTAAAAATCGTCTTTTCATCCCTTGACTTTCAGGAGTCTGTTAATAAGCTGTCTTCTTAATTGTGCACTGAAACATAAGTTTCTATGAAATTCCTAGATGATCATTGCAATTTCTACTTTCTGTTAATGATGGGCGTATCATCTTTCTCCAATTAGATAGTAAATTTTATTGCTTTTCTGGTTGGTTGGTTGATTTGTTGTTAAAATTCACCCGAGGATATTTTTTCCATTAGATTATTTAGAGTGAATAGAAGGGAAAGGGAGAGACACACAGAGAAAAACATCAATGTGAGAGAGACACATTACTTGGTTGCCTCCACCATGCACCCTGATCCAGGTTGGGGATTGAGCCTGCAACCGAGGTACCTGCCCTTGATCGGAATCAAACCCACAATCCTTCAGTCAGCCGGCCCACACTCTAACCGCTGAGCAACTGGCTAGGGCCTGGTTTGTTATTTTATCTCTAATATACCTATTTTCTAATCTAGATTTTAAAAATCCCTCTCTATAAATCTTTTTTGGAAAGAAAAAAGCAAGGTATTTCATGACACTTTTCTTGCTAACCCACTCATCCATTCTAATCACCGATAAATTATTTGACCAGCTATTCATATTTCTGTCCCTTCGTGTGACAATATAAACTTTAAAAATTTACTGGCACAATATTTAGTGTCCTGAGATGGGAGGTATAACAAAAGGGACACAGGGGAGAGTGGTGAATACGGGGTAAAAATAAGATTTTTCTGGAGGCCTATGGGGAGGGCTCCTCTCCTGTTACCTTGGGGGTCCAGGTTGCTCTGACCAGCTGGGGTGTGAGCTGTGATGGCTTCCACCTGCTTATTGTTTGTCAATTACCTGGGCATGGAGGACCTGTCACCTCTTTCTCCAACATCCTGGGCAGTTCCCCTCGCTTCAGAGAGGATATCACTTCTGCCTTGTAAGACCAGTGTCCTAAGAAAAACAAGTGACTTTGAGCATGCTGCGTTATTACAGAACTTAGACCCACACTTTCGGCGATGATGAATCTCACCTCAAAATCTCCCAGGAACCTCTAAAGCACTGTTTTTGTTTAAAATTGGGGGGGAAAAGATCATCTACATTCTAACAGTTCCCCGCCTGTTTCGTAGGCACACAATGGCCTTAAAAGTACAGTTTTGAAGGGAGTTGTGATGGTTTGGGAGACAGCAGAGAATGTAAAACTTGAGTCCTCGCAAGATGGAAATGCCCTTTCCTAACATCACACAGCTCCAATGCTTTTCCCAGAAATATTGAGTTGAAGTGCAGTCAGGCATTTTCAGGGGCTTTTCAGGTAATTCACACAGAAGGAAAAACATCACGGGTGGTTTCAAACTAACAAGGGAAGCTCTCCTTACCCAGCGACACGAGGTAATCACAGTTATCCAGCATCACATCCTTATACAGTGTTCTGTCTTCGGGGCTCAGAACAGCCCACTGGTCCGGAGAAAAGGCCACAGCCACATCTCCAACCTTCGCTGACTCCTGAAATAGCATTTTATACTTTATATGTGTACGTGCTTCCACGTGGCCCTGAGATATCTTTCAAGTTGGGCATAATTGGGAGGGAAACAGTATGTTAGAAAGTGTGGTCAAAAACTATAATGGAAAGTGGAAACTGTAAAAACTATACTTTCTCCTCGTAGAGTTTGGGAAGGCAACATTACCTATCCTTTTTTTTTTTTTAAGCCATAGCTAAAGAAACATGCATTTGTTGTACGTGCTTAGCTGAGGAGCCAATGAGGTGAAGCTGCGTCTGTGGGATGAACCTGGAAGTTGGGATCCCACCCAGGTGAACCCAGGAGGGGAGATTATTAGGATGAGTCCTACTCCTACAGGACTTCTAAAGGGGAAATTTGGACACAGAGGCACAACTATGTGAAGAGACATGGGAAGAAGGCCAGGTGAAGATGAAGCAGAGATGGGGCAACGCGTCCTCCAGCCAAGGAGTGGCCACGGGTGCCAGCAAACCCCAGGAGCTGGCTTAGAGGCCTGGATCAGATTCTCCCTTACAGCCCCACAGAGGAAACCATGTTCAGGCCCTCCAAATCGGTATTTTAGGAGGAAAATCATAAGCCAGCAACTCACCTGCGCTATCACCCTTAGAAATGAAAGGGCCATTTTCTCCTCCTCCTGCTTCTGTTCTCAGAGGAAAGCAGAGTTCCGAGAAGTCTCACCTTAAAATTGAGGGCAGAGGTGGGTGAGGTCAATCGCCCCAACCTCCCACCCCACCCCACATCACTACCACCTCAAGCACGCACGCACGGAAGAAACCAGGAGTGCCAGCCGCCGCTGAGCCTGGGCCCCCGGGCTCCCCTTTCCTCCTGAGCCCCACCAGGAGCCCACAGGGGATGCTGCTGCAGCTGGGATTTCAGGTACACAGGGCCTCTCCCCACAGGCCAGAGTGCGCGACTCGACTTCCCAGATCTGCCCTGAAAAACGTTCCCTCCACTACCCAGTGGGACAGAGCACGGACTCACCCTCTCATCCAGGTCAGCCCAACGCGGCCAACAAGCCCGCACGCAGCTGAGCCTGCTTATGTGGAGCCCAGATCATCAGAGGCAGGACCTTCTCATTTCCTCATCAAGGCCAGCCACTGCCTGCAGGCTCTAGCCCAGTGGTTCTCAACCTTGGCTGCACATTAGAATCACCTGGGAATCTTTTTAAAATCCTGATTTCTGGGCCTCATCCTCCGGAAATTCTGTTTCTTTGTTACTAATGTTGTGGCCCCACCCCATAACAAAGATACAGAATTTCCAGAGGATGAGGCCCAGAAATCAGGATTTTAAAAAGATTCCCAGGTGATTTTAATGTGCAGCCAAGGTTGAGAACCACTGGATTAGGGGATGCAGAATTGTCTGGTCAAGGATTCGAGTGCTCTTTATTCACGCCTACTGCTCACCCCATCGTGAGGTCATATGACACCCACCCCAGAGGGGCTTGTGTACTCACTGCACACTTGAATCTTGGAAATGAGGGGTCTCACCTGGTGCCCTTCACCCACAAGAGGCAGCTGCAAGGAGGAGGTGAGGCAGTTTGGCGCTTGGGGCAGGGAGATGGTGTGAAATAGCACCTCTACTTTCCATGCCCATCGGTGACAGGGGGAATCCAGCATGTGCCGATTGCCCTAGGTGGGTTGGGAATGACAGAAGTGTGTGGTAGGTGAAATGACTCCCCCAAAGAGGTCCGTGTCCTAATTACCAGAACCTGTGAATCTGTTACTTTCCATGACCAAAGGGCCTTTGCAGGTTTGAGGTAAGGATCCTGAGATGGGGGATTAGCCTGAATTGTCCAGGTGGGCCTGATGGACTCAAAAGGGCCCTTCTAAGAGGGAGGCAAGGACTTCACGTGACAAAAGGGGGCCAAAAGCGAAGGAGTGGACGCTGGAGATGGCAAGGACACAGGTTCTCCCAGGAACCTCCAGAAGGTACACACCCTGCCACTGATTTTTAGCCCCATAAAACTCACTTCAGAATTCTTCCCTCCAGAACTGTAAGGTTGTGAACTTGTGTTGTTTAAGTCACTCAGTTTGTGGGGATGTTACAGAGGCAAAGGGGAACTGACCCAGAGACTGAGACCGGCCTGGGTGAGGATGAGGTGGACACAGAGCAGGATGCCCAGACCAGAGGCCACGATGAAGGAGGGATGTCAGGTCCAGATGCTCATTTGTGCCCCAAGGCCAGGGGGACCGAACGCTGTAGCAGGATGGAAGCCCTGGCCCAGGCCGGGTGGGACGCCCCAGGCAGGGGCCAGCCAGGCCCAGGGGCCAGCACCCAGGCCTGAGTCATCTTTCCCTGCTCTTTCATTTCTTGTTCAGCCCTCATGAAGGGAACACTTAATTCTGAGGCAAAATAGGAGGAAAGGGAGAGGGCTTTTGAGAGGAGAGAACGTGCCGGAGAGCTCCTGGTGAAATTTGGAATCTGGGAATTTAATTTCTCAACCAACTGACAACGTTAGGAGTCTGTTTTAAACAAGCACTTACTGAATTGGATGGAGTTTCCCTGGAAGTGATCAGATTGCATTTTATTACAGTAGGAAAATGAGAGCTCGTGTCGGAAATTTATGGGAAATAAATCCACGTTCCTCACATCTGCGTTTATCAGTATGAGGTTTTTACATATTCCAGTAGAAAACAAGAGGGGAAGTCTTTTTTCCAATGGAAGAGTTAAAAATAAAGACGTTAAGATGGAGTTGAGGTTGAAAATGGAGGGTCGAAGGTCAAATTGTGTGGGGCCGCCCGAGTTTACGATCTGAATTTCTGTGAAAGAGAAAGCTCCGCAGGTGAAAGCGGTGTGTGAAACCTGGTAAAGGTGGCAACAGTTTTTTAAAGGGAATGGAAAGGGGAACTGGAGAGAATGGAATAAAGGAACTGCTCAGATAAAGTTTGAAGTCTGTGATTCTTACAAATATCCAAGCCATAGACGGCAGGGTAGGGACTGGGGCAGAGGCAGCAAGAATGGAGGGGAGCAAGCAAATATTGTAAACTCTGACGTAAGAAGTCACAGTGGCAGATCAGTGTTACTTTTAGACGAAATGTTGGAACATACAGGTTAGGTGACATGGTGTAGGTCCCCAATTCTTAGTAATGAAACTAGAATCTGAAATCCATTCTCCTAAAATCTCAGGCCAACTTTTCCCACTAGGGCAATTTTATTGGATAACAGCTTAATAGCGCCTCAAAAAGGTGGCCATGGGTTTCTAGTATGAAGGATTTAATGACAAAAAATTGAAAGAAAACTAGACATGTATATAATACTGTAATATTCAGATATGCCAAGATAAATATGTAAAATCATTCATGACTATAACTTTTATTGCTTTGAAAACACTGTGCTATTAGATGTAAGTCATTTATAAAGGGATATATTAAAAATTGGAAAAATTAAACATAAAATGATTTTACCTGGAGTTCTTTGATCAAGATGTCTTTGAACAACCAAAAATTCATAATGGATGCCTTTTTTGTTTCTTTGCTTCTTAAACAGTTAAATGCAAAACTTAATTCACAGGCTGAGATTGGCTCACAGTTAGTGAAAGGCCCGAGTAAACATGGAAATATGTAGGGACAGAAGAAGATTAGTTTTGGCTTTTTAAAAATGAGGGACCAATTACTCTACCAAGTCTAATGATGACCTATTTGCAATATCAGCTTTTCAGAACAAGTTCCTTTAGTCTTATATTCAGGAGTTGGTTTTTGTTTCCTTTCCTGTCGTTTGAATTCTAACAGCCCTATGTTGCAATAAGTCAACATCATCATTTTTCCCTAAATATATCTAAGGAGATTAATGATAATTCTATGAGACCAGATGTTACCGCCATGCAGACAAAAAAGTAGAAGCATTCTGTCATCCTGAACATTTTCATTTATATTGCCGATGTCAATACCCATCACCAATCACTCTGTAAGTTTCAGTTTCAAAATTAAGAAGCAAATTAGTCACCTTTTTTTGTCTCTGCATACAGGAATTTTCTTCAATCGTTTAAATCCCAGAGAGATAGAGTTCACATTACTTATTTATGTTTACTTGTATTGGTTGTACAATTTTCCTCACAAAATCTTTTTTGTCATTTAACATGTTGCCTTTATTTGTTTTAAAAAGTTTATTCATGATCTAGTTTATTATTTTATTTCAATAAATAAATAATCTAAATAAAATTGTTTTAATTTCATTATTCTTCTTAGCTTTCTGCTCTCAATATAGGGAATATGATAAAAGCAACGCTTTGGCTTATTTCAAATCCTAGGCTGAATATTCTCAGTCATTTTTCTGGTGGATAGTTCCAAGAATCACGGACATACACAAAGTAAAGTAGAATATACACCTGTAGTCATATAATGCTGTTCCCTTGACAAGTATGTTCTTAAATTTTACACGTTCATTTTATTTTTAAATTTTCATATAGTATGAAATTTGATGAAGTATGGTTGAATATTATAATCACTAAGGGAAGATATTTAGCTATGGACAGGATCTCTCTGGATGAATTCTCTGGTGTTTAGTAAAGAAGATGTGATGCCTGGAGACCTATTCATTATTAACATAGCTTTAGAAATTCTATTTCTTTGGGTTTTCTGATGTCAAACAAAGTCTGACCTTCTTTTAAAAGTTTTTTTTACACTGATTACAAGAGTTTTACTTGTGAATAGGTCCTTTTATTACAGCTAAGATTAGATGCATTTCTGAAGGTTTTTGTCACACTAGCTACATCCATATGGCTTTTAGCCAGTATGAGTTCTTTCATGCTGGATAAAAATCAGTTACTGCTAAAATCATGTCCACACATACGACAATGAAAAACTTTCTCTCCAGTGTTAATGTTTAATGCTGTTTCAGGACTTCTTCTTGGCTAAAGTCCTTTCCACATAAGTCATATTTGAAGGATTTCTCTTCAATATGAGTTCTCTGGTGTTTACTAAATTGTGAGTATAACTTAAAGCATTTTTCACCAAATTTGTATACTGTTGGTTCAGTATAAGTTTTCCAGTGTTCAATAAGCTTTGAAACGTTGTCAAAGGTATTGTTTTCCTGGAGTATTAATTCTGCTGTGTCATTTCAGGATTGCCTGTTGGCTAAAGGCCTTTCCACAATCATCACACTGAACATGTTTCTCTCCGGTGTGAATTCTTTGCTGTCTAGTAAGGAATGAGTACAATCTAAGGCCTTGTCACATGCATCACACATGTGTAGTTATGGTCCTGTGTGCTTTTTCTGCTGTTGCATAAACTTTGAAGCTCTGGTCAAAGTATTTCCACAATCATTACATCCAAAGAGTTACTCTAATGCCTGAGTGTTTTGGAGAGTAGTAAACAGTGAAGGATGCCTCGAAGCATTTGCATACACATCATATTTGTAAGTTCTGTTCTGTATGAATTTTCTTATGTCAAGTAACGTGTGAGATGTGACTGAATGCTATCCTACAGCCATCACATGGCTTTGCATTACAGTGTAAAACCTTTGCTGTACATTCAAGTGTGAGCTCTGTCTAAAGGCACTAATGGATTCATTAAGGTCAGGAGGAAAAATCCACATGGTTGGAATATTAATGGGGAGACAATAAGATAAAATTAGACTGTCACACCACAATATAAATCACAATGAATTATTATATGTGTGTGTGAGTGTGTGAACAATACAAGGATACATGGCTGTAGGTTGGGGAGGTGGCAGCATGTCATTGAGAAGTGGCAGTGTATGTGGGGAAAGAGTGCAGCTATGCATTTTAAAGGTATCATTTAAAAGCAACATCAATGTTTTTATAAATAATAAGGCACTGACATAATTCTTTCTTTGAACTAAAAATAATCTTTTCTGTAAGAATTGCCTATTAAAAATTTTACACTTAAAACAATGTTATGCTTAATAGACAAAGTGTTAATTGGGGTTTTACTTTAATTTTGCTTTTAACCACAGATTTTAATGAGTTACTATGAGGTTAAATATCAATATAGTACATTGACATTAATACTACTTGAATACTAATAATTAGAGTGTCATACCAGACTTACCCATTGATTTATTACATAGAATTTCGATTGTGTCCATTTGTTGATTTAAAGAATGATTCACTAACTTGTGTATAGATTTTATGAATTTAAAGTCTTAGAATTTGGCTTTTTCAAAGAGAAATCACAATTACATATTTGCCACATTTTAAAGCACAAAAACTCAAGTAAGTTCTTATCAATTTGTATTCTAAACTCTCATATGTACATGGGTATATCATTACTATCATAATTTCTACAACCATAGGTTCTACATTCTACCTATATTTTATATTTTTGTTAATCTGATACTAAGTTTTATCATTTATATTTTTATTTGGATTTATTCAGTGGCTAAAAAAATATGTTTGGTTTGTGTTTTATGAGATAAAACAAAGTAAATTACAAAAAAAATTAAGAAGTAAATGTAAGACTCTCCACCACCAACAAAAAAATGTAATTAGCATAGTATCCTGTTACTAGGCCTGCACCCTAACCATGGATAATGTTACTCTAGTCTCAAATGGATGGATGAGAAATTGCTAACATAAAACACAATCAGGAAGTAACTTTAAAAATAAAGTAGAACTACCAAGTATGAATACAGTAGGTGGCATAAATAGAAGTATAATACAGGCAAAGACAAGTAGTAAAATGGGGAGTCTCTGAATAATTTAGAAAACTCCAGATTGGATTTAAAAGAATATTAAGTTTAAGACAAATGAAAAATAAAAGTACTGCTCTTTACTAACTATAAGCCTAAGAATAAAGGAAAAAATTTAAATTCAGGGGAGAAAATTTTCTAGAATGCCTGAATACTTCCCAGAAATACTAGGTAAGTCTTGGTCAAAAGACTTTTTCTTTCAGCATTCTGAAAGTATAATTCCATTACTTCTGTACTCCATTGTTTTTGAATAATCAGCTGCAAATTATATTGTTCTTATATGTGATAGGCCATTTTTCTCTTGTGCTGATTTCAATATTTTCTCTGTCTTTGGCTTTCAACATTTTGATCATGATGTCTGTAGGTGTGGAATTCTCTATATATTTTTTTCCATGTGGAATTTGTTCCAGCCAATCTACTGTTGAGCCTTCTGGGGAAATATTCACTTCAGTTAAGGTACTTTTTAACTTCAGTATTTTCAGTTTTTGTAACTTCTATCTCTATTGATACTCTAGAAATGCAGAATCTTAGGCCCCACCCACATTAGCTGAATAAAAATCTGCATTTTAACAAGGTTCCCAGGTAATTCTGTGCACTTTGCCTAGTAATCCAATCAATGTTAGTATTGTTAACACAAGCCTCTTTGTTTAAGTATCTCAGCTTTGATAAGCTATGAAGTTAGGGCTTAAATACTTATTTTAATAAATAACTTAAAGGAAGTCTCATAGATGTGAAAAAGTCATATAGCTAGTGGATAAAATTACTGAGATTCAAACAGACATTTTACTCCAAACTTTATCTGTTTAATATATGCTTACGCCTAAAATAATGGAAACATGTCTGCATCATTTTATCCTTAGTATAGCTGTAACCCCATGCCAAATCATTGCGGAGAAAATATTGAATTAATCTTTCTATGTGGTGGTTGCATTTCAAAGGGTCAGGCGTCAGGATTCTGAGCCTCTCCTTACTTCTCTAGCCCCGCTCCGTGCTCAGTAGCTTTTTAGAATTTATAGCTCAGACTAAGGTTTAGTTTGTGGACCAAGTTAGAGGTTCTAGATCAAGTTTATCTGACCCCCCAGGCCCAGGTCCAAGATTCACTGGAACATGAGCTCAAGAGAAGGACGGAGATGGCTCTCTGAGTACCTTGGAGAGCACCCTCCCTAACCTGAGACCTTTGAGGGCAGAGTAAAAGAATCCCTAGAAGAATTAGGTCCTAGATAGCTGGGCCTGAAAAGCAGTTATTGATTCTCCTGCTTATAGTGAACTAAGCTACGACAATATCACCACATCCATGGGCCATCAAATACTATGTGACAGTAGAAGCTGTAGGCAAACATTGGGAGGGGAGAGGTAAGCCAGGGCAAAGGGGGACAGGTTCTACAGGGAAATATACTTTACTACAGGCCTGGTGCACAAAATTCGTGCACTCAGGGGAGTCCCTCAGCCCAGCCTGAACCCTCTCGCAGTCCGGGAGCCCTCGGGGGATGTCCAACTGTCAGCTTAGGCCTGCTCCCCACTAAGCCAGCAGTCGGACATCCTTAGCGCTGCCATGGAGGCGGGGGAGGCTCCCACCACTGCCCCACCACTGCCACTGCGCTCACCAGCCATGAGCTCCTGCATTGAGTGTCTGCCCCCTGGTGGTCAGTGCACACCACAGTGTCGGTCATTCCGCCATTCGGTCGATTTGCATATTAGCCTTTTATTATATAGGATTATAGAATGTTTGAAAATTTGGCCTTGGAATAATAGCTCACTAACTTCACCAACTCCTCCCTAAATACACACCAACTCTATTTTCTTTTTCCCAGATTCTGGGCTGGTCCCATACCATAAATATTCCCAGACCTGACTGATATTTTCCCCTTAATTATGGCCAATAGGAAGAAAAGGGTTTCCTCTTAGCTACAGAAGAACTGAAAGGTAGTACTGGAGTGAACTTTGCAAGTTGCCTAACTCTTACTCCTTGCTTAAAATAACAATAAAATTAGGGGAGAATGAATTCATGACTTGTCTAGGACCACATATATTGTTAGTGTCTACACGTTCTTTTTTTTATTTCAAAAATTATAAGGAACCACATAACTTACAGCAGTAAAGCACACTAAATGTGAACTGTGTATTATTGAGGTTTGACTGTATCACCTTAGCAAATGAGCTAAAATGTACACATTTAGTAGTCAAGCCCAGGATTATTAGTGTTCTTGATTAAGCACACTATTACTAATGCTTTAGAATATTTTTGAATGATTTTGTAACTTTGACAGTTATTTTAACATTCCCTGTTATTAAACTTTAATATATTTTAATTACTATACTAGTCTCATCAAAACATTCATTAAATAGTAGTACTTTTTAAGGGGGTCTTACAAATTCACGAAGACGAATTATGTTGAAATGGAAATTAGCTATTATAATATACTACAAAGACACTTAGACAAACACCATAATGCACTGTGCAGTTAATTTAGTGAAGAACTCAAAACAACATCAGAGCTAATGCTGAGAACATTAAAAAGGCAGTATTAGAGCAGATATATTCCGCAATAGATGTAAATTTATGCTCTCTGAGAACATACCTTTCCTCTTATATGTCTATTCCTATGCGAATATTAGTATTGAATGATGCAGGTTTTGAATTCTTGCTGGTCTTTATAAAGAAAATCTTTGCATAGACTGCTCTACTGTTAATGTATGAGAATAAAATATTTTTAAATTTATTTTGGTTCAATTTTGTTCTTGCATTTGGTTTTTATATTTGTTTTTATACCCTTAGGACACATGTATGTTTTTTACCTGCAAAAAATAAGTAAATGCCGTATATTCTTGTGTAAAGAGTATTTTATTTGAAAATATAAACTCTCCACCATATTAATTAATATATCTCTGCATTATAATTTTTAATGGTTACTTGATGCCCCACCTTACAGATTCCTACAAGCTATTCTTTTTTTTCTTTACATTTATATTTTTGACAGTGTGTTGCTGTTAATATAAGTTATAAGAAATGTACTTATACATGTATCTTTGGACAATTATTTTCTTAGGTCATATTTCTAATAACAGAATTGCTACATTGCAGTGCATGCTCCTTTTAAGTCTTGGTAGAGTGGCCTCTAAATTGTTTTATAAATTATTTTCCAAATAGAAATTTATGAGACTGAATTCTTCCCAAACTTATGCCCACCCTGGATATCATTTTTCTTTATAATCTTTGCCAATGGTAAAGCCAAAAAACATTTGCATTTTTTATTCGTAGTTTATGAGTTGCTTTCATATATTTATTCCTCATTTGCATTTTTTCTTTTATTACTTTCCCCTTTGTATCCATAGATCATTTTTATGGTAGTGTGATCTTCTTATAAATGTGTAAGAGATAATTAAATGAAGTCAATAAACCATTTCTTTCACATACTTAACAAATATATTTTCCAAGTGATTTTCACTTGATTTTTTCCCCCCTGGAAGTAAGGTTTTAAATTTTTCTAGAGTAAAATCTGGTAGTCATTTCTTTTATGATTCGACAGCTTGCTATCCCTACCCAGAGACTAAATAAGAAAATTATTTTATGTTTTCTCTAGGTTCTTGGTGGTTTACTGTAAGATGTTAAATCAAGAATCCACATGAAATTTATGTGATAAATTTCTGACTGAGAGGCGTGCTCGTCCCCTCTCCACCCATTGCCTAGTTTCCTGACACGGTTTCCTGCCCACCTCCTTTCTCCCCTCCCCCCACTTGGAAATTCCCCCGTCATCAGACTCTAAATTCTTATGAACTCTTGGGTTTGTGTCTGTACTCCTAAGGAGCTAGAGGCAATCTTTTAAATTTTATATTAATATTATATATATTCATGTATTATAGAAAATACTGATTTTTTTTAGACCTGGCTGTTATTCTGTGGTTTGTTGTTGTTCTTCTTCTCCTTCCAGATGAAATTTAGATGTGTTCTGTTAAAGTAAAATAAAACAAAAAATAAAGAAGTCACATCACTCAGCTTACTAAAGTTTTGATTGGATTTTGTTAAAGAATGTTGTGTCTTGCTATTTAGGAAAACAGTACATGTCTCCATTCACATCACTTCTTTTGTGTAAGTTCTGCCCAATTTTTGTTAATCTAGCCCTAAACTCAATGCTACTGTGAATGGAACTTATTTCTTATTACTATCATTGGCATAAGAGGAACAGTTGATTAAGTGACATCATGAGAATGAAACTGATCTGGTGTGATTTACTGAAAACATAACGGCCCTTATATTATGCCAAGAAATGTGTAACCTGAATTTAGTTGGAGGAAATGAGAGAGAGAGAGAGAGAGAGAGAGAGAGAGGATGGAAGGAAGAGAGAGAGCAAAAGTAGCAAAATATTAACAACTGTGAATCTAAATAAACAGTTTATTCAGGTGTTTTATTCAAAATGAAAAATGAATCATCCTGTAACTTTTCTCTACATTTGAAATTTTTCAAAATGAAAAGGTAAAAGGGGTAAGAAAATGATTGACCACATGTTTAATGTAAAGATCAAAGCAATACATTGAACTTTTAGGATCCTAGTTTAATAAAAGTATCACCTAACGTAGTCATTCCTGGGAGAGGAACTGGTGTTTGCCTTTGATCCGATCTTCCTCTGAGTTTTGTGTACGTGGTCTTTTACCTAGTTTTAGAGCGTCACTTTTGAAATCCACTTTGGAGATGTTGCTTGCATTACTTGGGGGAAACTTGCTGGTAGTGGGTATTAATCTCTCACTATATGGCAGGCCCGTATTTTTTTTAGTAATTTAGTTAAATATTTATGTTTTCATATGTGCAGCTGACATACATCTGTCTTTCTCAAGGTAGCTTTCAATCTAAAGTGACACTGGTTGTAGGTGGAGCCAGTTTCAGATCCTGAAAGTTTAGGGGGAGCCAGGGCTCCCAGGAAAAGTAGAGATGAGTTTGGACAACCATCACCCAATTCACCAAATAAGGCGGGACTTCTAAAGACTGTCCCTTAGGAGAGGGGCTCGGAGACTTATGGGTAACGGAGTCCTGAATTGGATGGATTCCTGGGAGAGGCGCAGGGAACTGGTCCTCGCAGCTCCCTCTGCGCATGTGCAGTTCTTCCTCATTGTTCGCCCGCTCCCTTGTTTCCAGCTTCGCGCGCGAGCAGATCGCCAGATAACGACGGAGCAGCCCGGCGTCCGCGTCGCTCGCTGACCGGGTCCCGCACGGAGGATGTGCACTGCAGGTGAGAGCCTCGTTGGAGGGTTGCTTGGCCAGGTTTGTGCCCGCGCCTGGTGGAAGCCGCAACCTGCGCGAGTCGCATGCAGACTGACACCCTCCAGCTCTAGCTCCCGGCTCTGCTCTGCCTTTGCCCCTAGAGGAAGCCAAGTGACAGAGCAGCTGGGCTGCGAACCTGCGGGTTCCAGGAAGGGGGTGTGGACATGGGTTTCCCGGTCAGAATAAAGTGCGCTGAGAAAAGGCATCCACGTGTTCAAGGACTGTTTCCAGGAGCTCCTCGAATTTGCATGTGCCCCGGCCAAGCATTCATTAGGGAGTGAAGTCCACCACCCCGGTGAGATGAGACTCATCCTGGTAGCAGGTAGCTGTGCCTGCCGGCTAAGGGCAGGTGGTGGGTCTGCAGTCTCGCAGGCTGACTCAAGAGTTCGAGTTGGAACTACAGGTGGTGCAGATTCTAGCCTTGCCACCGAGTCTCCATGGGCACAATGATGAGCCTCTAAGACTCAGTCTCTCCGTCAGCAGAATGAAGTCATTCCTAAAACCTGTCTCCCGGTTGATCTGAGGAGCGAGCAAGGAAGCACCTGTGAAGCACTCAGCACAGGTCCTGGCAGTCACGAAGCACCTGGGAAATGTTACTGCCCTTTTCACTGTTCTTTCCATGAAGTGTATTATTTGTTCTCAAAGACCCCCTGTGAAATCGGGGTTAATCACCCCGTTTTAACCAAGCAGTAAGCCGAGACCGGAGGTGACGTTTCATGGCCAGTCATGGCAGGAGCTGGGGTGGGATCCTCAAACAGCCTGATTTCCACGTCCCAGGCAGGGTTTGCCCGGCTGCGCGTCCTTCACAGCGCTCAGCGAGTGGCGCTTCCCTGGAGCCGCAAGGAAGGACCTGGAGTGTGTGAGGACTGAGTCTTCCCTAGAGGCTCTTGAGGATTCTTGGTGTCTGCACAGAACCCTCGGGTTACTGCACAATTGAGCCTTCTAGACAGACAGGGTGTCTGTCTGCCCTGTGCCCTCAGCAGTTTACAGACCCCTCAGTCACACTTTCTGGCAGTGGTTCCCAGCATGCATCAGAATCACCTGGAGGCCTTGTTAAAACCCAACAGCGGCCTGGTCCCACCCCCAGCGTTTCTGGGTCAGTAAGTCTAGGGAGGGACCCAAGAATTTGCATTTCTACAAAGTTCCCAGGTGCTGCTGGAGCTGCTGGTCTGGGACCACACGTGAGAGCTGTTGTAGGGGGTGGTGAATTCCAAGAGACAGTGGGCCAGGGCTGAAGATTCCAGTTCATTGAATTTACCCCTTCCGGCCAGGTCCAAATTTCCCTGATCACTCAGCTCTTGGGAGGAAAGAGGGTGGGAACAGGAGCAGGACTCCCACCTGGGGTTTCCCCACCCTCCCCAGATGGGCACCAGGGCAGAGATCGGAGGGACAAGCAGGGTCTGTATTCGCTTGCTCAGAGCAGTTCCTCATCCTCCTGCCCTCAGGTTGTCAAGGCGCAGAGAACTGGTCCTGTGGTTTGTTGTTGTCGTTGTCAGTCAGTGAAAGCAAGGGCCAACTTTCCAAAGAGAGAGGTCAGCGGGGCTGAGGATGGGGGCAATAGTCAGGCTTCATGGGAAGGGAAACCCTTGGACAGGATGAGGAGGACATGGTCTGGGAGGGAGGCCAGGGAGACACTATCTCTACTCCTCCCAGAAAACCCTCCCGCATCAATTCTCTCATCCCTCTCCCGGGACCCTGCCCAGCCCTTAAACCATGCACATCGCCACATCTGGAATTTAGGGCTGTGCCACCCACCTGCCATGCCTGCCTTCATAGCAGCACAGGAAGGGTTTTCAAGGGTTCTATAATCCTGCCTCATTTTAAAAGTGAACAAGATGGGGCCTGAGAGAGTCATTGGCATAGGGTTAAGTATAAGGTTTCTGGAGCCAGACTGCCAGGGTTCAGAGCCCGGCTCTACCATATTACTTTAACGTTCTCCCCCTCAATTTCCTCTATAAAGTTGGAGTAATAAGAGCACCTACATCTCGCTTTATTTTAAGGAATAAACGGGGTAACATCTATAAAGTACTTAGAACAATGCTGTTACATGGTGAGCAATATGCAACTATTGTCAGTATCATTAATGTTCTTACACCTGCATTATTATCTCCATTTACATTATTCATTAGTCAGAACCAAAAGGAGCACCAAGGTCCCCTGACTGCAAATCCCAAGCCACGGTTTTGTCCACCATGTCTCAGTTAAATCAAAGCAAGTTTCTTAATAAAAAGTCCTTTGGAGATACTGCAAACCAAGGAGAACAAATCTCCTTTCCAAAAAAAAAAAATAGATTTTCTTAAAGCACACCCATTCCTATTGTCAGAGGTTCCGATGAATTTTTAACCACAAGGAGTTAAAAACATACGTATAAAAGTACATGAGCAGATTTCTATCAGGTTTTTATTGTTGTGTCATCTTCTACATTTTTTAATGGAAATATTTAAAACATACAAAATAAAGAAAACTATATAATGACTCCCATATACTTGTCATAGCTTCAGCAATTTTCAAAATATGGGCCATTTTATTTCATCTATCTATACTCCCCCAACAGACACACACACACACACACACACACTCCCCACCTTCCACCTTCCTCTACTGGATTATTTTAAAGTAAATCCCAAATATCAAAATAATTCAGAATGTCACATGTTTCATAATGGACCAAAGGGGTGGCATGTTGTCCTTCCTATGCTACGATTTGTGTAACCAGGTCTTTCTTAGTTGGACTTTGCCTTGTTGTATATTTGTCGGCTATTGTATCGAGGGAGGTTATACCTTGTAAGATACCAATAAGAAACAATATGTACTCTCCCCAATGGAAGGCCTGCCTCTCTGAGCTCCTCCTGGTTAGACCAGGGTTGCCAGAGGCCCCTCGTCATACCTGCCCTTCCTGAGGGTCATAGACATCCCCCCCCCCCCCCCCGCGCTGTGGCACTAATCCGTGTGGATTTCTAGACAGCGCCATGAGGACTTCAAGGTAGACCATAGTTCCCATGATACCTTTTCTCCTTCCCTTTCTCCAGCTCTGCCTGCACGGTTCTCCACACTCTTCCAGGGGCGGAAGAAAATGAACACATCTGAGGTGAGTTGTTTACTTATTACCAATTTTTTTCCTGTGAAATCTAAGAGTTCCTTTGCATTTTCAGTAAACACATTTTCTTATCAACTGTTTTTCTTTATTTTTATCATTTCCTGCATTATTATTTCCCTTTCCTTTCTTAATCTTCAAGTAGTTGCCAAGGTCTACATTTTCTTTTTATTCTACTATTGATTACCTTTGATGTGTTTAGCACAGATGTAAACATATGTGTCTCTCCACATCAGGAATGGTTTTTATAGTACCATCCAAATAAGATAGACTCCTCCCTCATCTCAAGCTTTGTGGAAATAATCTAATGCTTTTCTTTTTTCTCTTTTTTTAATAGAATAAATATTATTTTGGGAGTTTTTAGTTAACAGTCGCATCACACCTTTTTACTACTTGGATAATAATTATTTAAACTTTAGCATCCCTTTTCTGATTATTTTTGCAGCCCCAAGGTTGAAGGCAAAGTGACAAAATAATAATTGGTCAGTTATAGTCTTACCTACAATTTAGGGCTGCTTGTTATGTTCTAGTCACTGTTAATTTTCTTACCTGGATTAGCTCAGATAATGCTGATGTTATGAGATAGGTACTTTTTTCTTTTTTTTACTTTTGTTTCGTCTATTTTGTTTAGGTGGGTACTTTTATATGCCCCTTTTGGAGGATATAAGTAACAGATTTAAGTAACTTTTTAAGAGCTTGTGGCTGGAGTAGTTCTAAGGATACATCGTTAGACATTCGGCCAGAAAGACAGTTGAGGCCACATTCACTGCAAACTTCCCACGCACTGTTGGCTGTAAGTTATCATCTGCTTATGTTTCAACTTGCTCAAGAGCTTGGGAGATATCTTAGGTGTAGGATTGCCAGAGAAGACACAGGGCATATAAAACAAAGTATATCCTGCATGGGACACGCATATACTAAAAACTTATTTGTTGCTTATCTGAAGTTCAAATTTAACTGGCAACCCTACTTCTATAGGAAGGGTTTCAAGCACCCGTGCTGACCAATGGAGCTGGCGGTCCTAGCTCAACCAGGGGCCCCGACCTTCCCTGTCTTCTATGGCGGATTGCATTACCCCATCCCAGAGGGCCTGTGGTTGAACCGACGAGGCCACTGGAGCATCACCGTCCATCCCTGTAACAGCTCCTCTTCAAAAGTTTCAGGAATTCTCAGGCGTGGTTCCCACAGCTTCGTCAAAAACTATAAAACTTTGCCCACATACCCTTTATAAATAGCTTTTTAAAAAAATGTTTCCTGTTCAGTTAGCCCCATGCACTCTTCCCTTTCACACCTGTAAGCCACCCACGGTCAGTCCTTTCTGATCTACCGGATCCAGTTCTTCAGCCCTTCTCTCTTCCACCATGATTCCTGGAAGCCAGGTCTTCTTCCTCAGGTTCTGCTGAGTTTTGATAGAGACCCCTGGAGGGGGTTACATGCCTTCTGAGGCTAGGTATCTGAAAGTGCCTTTATTCTGCCCCGTTACATGAATGGTTGATTGCTTACAGGATTTGGGTTTGAAATCCTTTTCCTTCAGAGCATTAGGAGAAAAGATCATCTCCATGGTCTCCTGGCCTTTGGAAAGACGTGGAGAAGTCGTGCAGCAGTTTATTCTTGTGTGTGTGTGTGTGTGTGTGTGTGTGTAGGTAACCTGTTTGGTTTTTCCTTCTTGCAAGTTTGTCTTTACCCTGGGGTTTCAGATGTTTCACCAGGCAGTGCCTGGTTATTTGTTCTTTTTTCAGGCTGCCTGCTCGGTAATTGGATGGTCCTGTTAGGATGAAGACTCGTGCGTTCCGGGATGTTTTCCGTTACTTCTCAGATGGTTTCTCCTTCCCTCCAGCTCTTTGTTCTTGTCGCCCAGAAATCCCATTAGACTGTCAGTGCCTCTCCCGACCGGCATCTATGATTTCTTATTTTTCTTTCATCGTTTTCGTTTTTCTATGTTTTTTGTTCTATGTGTTGAGAGATTTGCTCATTTTTGTCACCTGTATGGTTTGGTTTTCCAGCCTTCTCTTGAGAGTTTGTTTTTCTGTTTTCATAAGGCAGCAATAAAATATTTAGGGTCTGTGGACTTCTTTTTTCACACCTCACTTTTCTCATTTCATAGAAGACTCTTTCATCAATTTGGGAACATCTATTGGAATTCTTCAAAGTTATTCTCTTTGATAAGGGAATTAAACTTGTTTTCATAGTCTTCAGTCTGTTCTCAGTATTTACCTTTCAGGCTGCTGATTTTTAATGACAGGAGATTTGTTTAACAGTCTTCAAGTCTGTTCTTGAGGCTTCTTTTTCAGATGGTTGTTTTTCCTCCTACATTGGGGCCTTTTTTGTCTTTTGTGTGAAAAGAAAGGTAAAACCCTCATTATATCAATTTGGTAGCTGATGTGTGTTACTTGGCAACCAGAGGCCTGTTTCCTTGGCAAGCTTTTCACTGGAATGAAAGGATGACTCGGGGTCTCCCACGTGAATAGTTGGGACATGTGTACAGACAGGCTTCTCTTTAGTCTGTACAGAGGGGGACAAAGCTCGAGGGGACCCCGTTTCCCCTGCCAAATGGGGCAGTGCCTTACCTGAGCGTATCAGTCTGTTTCCCTAGAGTTGCCTTAAAAGAAAAGCTGTGACCGTATCAGGGTGCTAAGCACAGTACTCTGATTGTCTCTTGGGTTGCAAAGTTCATGCAAACACGTGGAGGCGGTTCCCTGCCTGTTATAGAGACCTGGCCTCCTGAGTGTTAACCCTCAGCTATCCCCTGAGCAGGGAAGGAACCACCCGAGGAGGAGGCGGGCCTTCTGTTACTCCTGCTCCCTCTTCTGCGGCCCCGCGTCCACTAGAGTTTCCTGAGCTGGGAGGTCTCGCCAGGCTCTGCACGGAACCTGAGACTTTGCCACACTCTGTATTAAGGGGTGAGCACAGTGCTGCCACTATCTCCCTCCTCTACATCTTCCAGAAGCCAGTCAGCGTTTCTCACTTGCCGCCATCCTCTCTCCCCATGTGCCTCTGTTCTGATACACACATTAGTGTTTTTATGTCTCTTCTTGCTATAGTTTCAGAGGCAGAGGAGAGTGTGTGTGTGTGTGTGTGTGTGTGTGTGTGTGTATGTGTGTGTGTGTGTGTCCAGCCCATTGCATCGAGTTAGGAGAGCACTTATTCTTGAAATTGTCACCACCAGACAGCATTTATTTGACGGCTTGCTTTGGGGGTACCACAGTGGACCAGACCAGGACTGTTCTAGATGCTGCAGATACAGCTGCTAACTCCTGGTTCCTGTTCCTTCGTCGTCACCAGGCCCACTGGCCTTGCCCTGCTGCCCCCAGGCTCTGTGCCCTTGGTCTCCATGCTCTTTGTGAGCAAGGTCCCTGTTCGGATGGCTTCTGCTACCACTGAGAAGTTCCTGGTTTCTAAAAATACATCCTAACCCTACACCTCTCTCCTGAGCCCCAGTTGTCACCTCAACATCTCCACCCGTGGGTGCCACGGACGCCTTCAGTATAACACGTCCAAGAGCCAGCTCTCTCTCCTCCTGCCCAATCTGCTCCCTCTCCTATTTTGCCAATCTCAGTATCTGGCATCAGCATTGACCCAGCTGCTCTGGCACTTACCTGGGACTACTGCTCCTTTCCCCCCCCCTCATTCCATAAACAATTACTGACTAATTCCATTTAGAATCAGCTCCCACTTCTAAATCCTTTTGCTGCTACGTTAAAGTAGGTGGTCATCTCTTTTCATAGTCTATTACCTTCCTCTCTGACTTCTCTTGGAAACAGGCTTTCTTAAACTTCAACACTATCAATATTTTGGGCCAGCTAATTATTTTTTTTAAAACAATAACATGTTTTTATGGATTTTTAGAGAGAGAGAGGAAAGGAGAGGGATAAAGAGATAGAAACATTAATGAGAGAGAAACATCACCCATCAGCTGCCTCCTGTACACCCTGCAACCTGGGCATGTGCCCTGACCAGGAATTGAACCAGTGACCTCTTGGTTACTGGGTCGATGCTCAACCACTGAACCACACCAGCCAGACCAGATAAGTCCTTGCTGTAGAAGCTGGCCCAGTAATATTGTAGGATATTTAGTAGTATCTCTGGACTCCACCCACCATATACCAGTAGCACCCTTTCCTCAGTTGTGACAACCAGACATGTCTCCAGACATTGCCAAATCCCCCGTGAGTGGCAAAATTATGTCTGATCGAGAACCACAGCTTCGAAACACCTGGCACTCGGCTTCTAGAACACTACTTTCAATTTATAATTCTGATGTGTCACTTGTTTACATGGCCCCATTGTCCTCAGAAGCAATCTCCAAAGCAGACATATTGGCCCCAGAGAACTGCACAATCAAGTCTTTTTTTATTTCCTGCCTGTAAATAAAGTACTAGAATGCACTTTCATGTTTCTTTTGTATCTAAAAAGCTCAGAAAAGGTAAGCGTTACTTTTGGTGTGTGGCTGGAGAGTCATAGACATCGAGTATAATTTATAAGAAATACCCAGTAACTTTTTAAAAATATATATTTTTTATTGAATTCAGAGAGGAAGGGAGAGGGAGAGAGAGCGATAGAAACATCAATGATGAGAGAGAATCATTGATTGGCTGCCTCCTGCATGCCCCTCACTGGGGATCGAGCCTGCAAACCTGGAGAAAGACCCAGTAACTCTTACTGATGGGGTGACCAAGTATTTGGAGGCCACTGCTCTATAGAGGAAAGTCCAAAATTTCTCCATGCCTGACCACTAAATACCTCCTACTATTCTATGTCTCATCAAAGCCTCCCACCTTATTCTATTGTAAAGCCCAGGACGCAAGCCGCTGTCACAAAGAACCAAGAGACGCTTCTCATGCAAAAGGCAAAGGGTTTATTTAATTACCAACATGTTGGGGCTTACCAGCTTACTCTGAACGCAGCAGAGCAGCGGCTGCAAGCCCCGACTAAGAGTTTAAGCACAGGTTATATACCCCTCTAGCAAACGGGGGAAGCAAACGGGGGAGCAAACGGGGGGAGCAAGGGGGTCATTCTTCTGGGAATCTTGGCGCCGTTGTGAATTAATGCCTGTCTAGTTGCTAGTTTTTCAGTTTACTCCCGGGCTGCGGCCATCTCCCGTAACCTCCCTGCTGCAGCTGTCTCCCATAAAAGTTGTTTGTTCTGTCTGCCCCTTCTGACCTTCCTGATTGCCCTGGTGCCGTTTGTTCCATCTGCCTTTTCTGACCTGATTATATTGGCACCTCTCATTTCCCCCCTTTTTCTGTGGACGGTTTCTAATCTTAGAGACCTTCTGGCCCAACTGAGGCTGAGTATTGTTGCCTGATAATAAGGAGTTTAATGTCCCCTACTCTCTGTTGTATGAATCCTATGATTCTATTTATAATACAGGGTCCTATGGGGAGAATTAACAACAGGATTATAAGCGGTTCAGCAACTGCTGATAAGAGGGTCGTTAACCATGGCGACTGTGTAAACCAAGATTCAAACCAACTTTTCTGCGCCTCCCTTTCCTTTCGTCGCTCGGCTAGTCGCTGCCGAAGTTTGGTCATGGACTCCTCTACTACCCCTGTATGATCGGCATAAAAACAACACTCTTCCCTGAGGGCTGCACAGAGCCCTCCTTCCTGCATAAACAGGAGGTCGAGACCACGTCTGTTTTGCAGGACTACCTCTGAGAGCGATGTGAGGGAGACGGACTGATTCCACCGTTGCTAGAGGCTCGTACTGGGCATATTTTAACAAATGGTCTGGTGGAGGGGAAAGAAACTATTTTAGCTTTAGCAACTTCTATTGAAATAGGATTTTTCTTCTTAAAATTCCTCCATGGCTATCAAAAAGCCAAATTAAGATTAATTTATCTACTGTCCTGATGTTTGCATAAACACAACAAGAATGGTAACTGACTACCTTTGCTGGAATTTCATGGTTGAATCTTAATGTGCCCCGTAGGGCCAGGAGGCCACGCCACCCAGCTGCCATCAGGCCCGCCTGCAGTATCTGCTGAGTTAGGTGAATTCTTCACCTGTAGCAATTCCACCTGAGCCCACGCTCCAGGCTTTAAGCCCATCTCAGTAGCCCTCCTACTTGTTGCGGCCCAGAGCGTATGGGGGTTCCGCAGGAACGTAGAGGCATCCCTACTGCTCCCCTTTTACTCTTACCAACCGCCAGTGATGGTAGGGCATCGGCCTGACACTCCAGCGCCAGCCATCTTCAGGGCTTCCAAGCAGAATACCAGGCTTCCTTCGTGGCATTTTTACTGGCTTCAAGTCTTTAGAGCTCAGACAGGGCTCTTTAAAACATGATACTCCAGTCAAAGTTTTCCGTTAATAAAACCACTATTAGGAACCGGTCTTATTGAATCTATGCAAAGAAACGTATTGCCATGTTAGCATCGCCAAATTTCGGAGGAATTACATGAGAAGAAAGACATACTGATCTACTCTAAGATTTTCTGACTTTTCACTCTAAACAGGCTTTTTTTTTTTTCTTTTTTTTTTTTTTCTCATGGGCATGGTCATAAAGGCCTGCAAAGCAAAACACAGTGCTGCCAGTGTTAGCTGTCTCTGAACAAA
>NW_005871138.1:2780157-2795827 GCF_000147115.1 Myotis lucifugus
AAGCCCCGACTAAGAGTTTAAGCACAGGTTATATACCCCTCTAGCAAACGGGGGAAGCAAACGGGGGAGCAAACGGGGGGAGCAAGGGGGTCATTCTTCTGGGAATCTTGGCGCCGTTGTGAATTAATGCCTGTCTAGTTGCTAGTTTTTCAGTTTACTCCCGGGCTGCGGCCATCTCCCGTAACCTCCCTGCTGCAGCTGTCTCCCATAAAAGTTGTTTGTTCTGTCTGCCCCTTCTGACCTTCCTGATTGCCCTGGTGCCGTTTGTTCCATCTGCCTTTTCTGACCTGATTATATTGGCACCTCTCACTATCACGCTGTACTACTTGCAATTCCCTTAACCGAATGTGCATTTTTAGTGTGTCTGTATCTTGGCTTATACTGTTGTCTTTTATTCACACAAAACTCACTGTTGGTGTGCAACCACATCTTTATCTCCTCAATGCAGCATAACCTGAAAAAACACACACAAAAATGTAACCCTCTCTCCCCTTTGTGACCTCACTCTGTCCACAGTTTTTCATGGCTCCCATAATTCACTGTTGCACATGTCTATTTCTGTAGAAATTCGCCTCATCAGTCTGTCAATGCCTTAAGAACAGGACCAGTGTCTTATTCTCCTTGGCGTCCTCCAAAACCAGAACAGTTCTAGGCAGGCAGAGGAACTCAGATTGCTTTATGAATTAATAAACAGGCATGGCAGCAGAGTATTTCTGTTGTGATTTCTGTCTTTCCCACAAGTACATAGACATCCCTTGTAATATTGCCTGGTAAACTCTTAACGGGGAGCACAGTAGGATTCGTTCCCAGATGTCGTTCTCATGCCTCTGGTCCTGAGCACTTCAGACTGAGCAGCATTGGGCTATTACAGGGGTCAGTGTCGTTCGAGGATATATCTGTGGCCTTCACCCGGGATGAGTGGCAGCTGCTGGACTCTGCTCAGAGGCACCTGTACAGGGAGGTGATGCTGGAGAACTACAGGCACCTGTTGTCCCTGGGTAAGCACAGCCCCATGCAACTCCCAACAGCATGCACTTCCTTTCTTAGGAACCACATCAATGTAGAATATTATGAGTTTTCGGCTTGAGAATTCGGATTAAAAGATCCTTTTAAGAAACTTGAAAGAATATTGCATTCTCACCTCCCCAGTGAAAGAGTCTTTTTCGACGAGGGCTCCATCGTGGTTCAGCTTCTAAAGCTTCTCCCGTCTGATTCCTCAAAGGGCCTGAGCCCTAAGAAACGTTGCCAAGTCCCCTGTCATTTCCCATAACAGGGCACTGTGTCGCCAAACCTGAGCTGATATTCAAGTTGGAGCAAGAAGAACCATGGATAGTAAAGGGAGAGTTCCCGAGTCAGAGCCATCCAGGTGAGTTAATGAAGTCAGGCCAAGGCAACTGGTAGAAACTGAATCCCAGGAGTCCAGGTCAAGGGTTGGTATCTTTGAAATATGTTTCAGAAATATCTTATAGAGGCTCCACTTTTAGACATGACTAAAGACAAATAAGGACCATACCTTAGCTATGAAACCTCCAAATTTCACTTTCATATACAATTTTTAAATTTTCTGTTTGACATGTATAGAGAGAGATTTGCTTGGGTTTTGTGACATCCATTTGCTGCCTCCCTCATCTTAGACCTTTATTTCTCTGTTTTCCTCTCTGTTCAACAATGGCCATTGTTCACCTTCCCACCGGTGCTACACACTCTACAGAGATGCATTTATTGATACATTCTTTTATTCAACAAATATTTAGTTATTTAATGCCTGCTATGCACCAGTCACATTCCAAGCACAGGGGTACAAAAGCAAAGTCTCTAGTCCTATCAGTAGACCTGGTGAGCAGAGAAATATGCAGTATGCCTGGTGGTAATCAGCACCCTGAAAAGTTAAAGTCAGGTGAAGGGGATAGAGATTGGCAGGGAAGTCAGGAATGGCCTCTTTGAGGAGGAAGAAAAGTGGAGTGGAGGGAGACATGGGTTACCTGCGAGATTTCCAGATGGAGGGAGCAGCCGGTGCCAAGCCTCTGTGACAGGAGTGCACTTGGTGTAATCAGGGAACAGCAAGGAAGTCAGAGAGGGTTTGTTGAGGAGAAATTAGCAAGTGATGGCAGAGAGTTACCTGGGGGCAAAACCTTTCAGTCCTGGTAAAGACTGAATTCTACTGTGAGGGAGACAATGGGTAAGAGAAGAAGTCAAGAACTATGCCCTTAAGCACTACATTTGCAAGTCAGGAAGACACGGGATTCTAGCAAGAGAGACTGAGAAGGAGCACCCACTCTATAGGGGGGAGAGTCAGGAGACAGGGGTGTTCAGAAGCCACAGAAACAGTGTTTTTGGAAGGAAGGAGTGGATTCCAAAATACAGATGCAAGTGTAAAGTCAGCCTTGTCCCTTCTTTTCCTGAAAATTACCCAAAGGCCACAAGGAGAAAAGTCAACTCTATATTTGTTGTAGGTGGGAGGCAGCTGAAATTTCAAACATAATAATAACAAATTTTAAAGGTGGAAAACTGCCAAAAGCAATGGAAATCAGGAAGTAGATCATGGAAGTAGAAGTGCTTAGGAAATAGTGTGAGAACATATTGTACAGACAGTATTTACTTGTAATATTTATCACAAATGGAATTTAAAAGAGTGAGGAGATATATATATATATATATATATATATATATATATATATATATAAAATATACTTTATTGATTTTTTACAGAGAGGAAGGGAGAAGGATAGAGAGTTAGAAACATCGATCAGCTGCCTCCTGCAAACCCCCTACTGGGGACGTGCCCGCAGCCAAGGTACATGCCCTTGACGGGAATTGAACCTGGGACCCTTCAGTCCACAGGCCGACGCTCAATCCACTGAGCCAAACCGGTTAGGGCAGAGGATATATATTTTTTAAACAACAGGAAAGTAGCATTGCCCTGAAGGATGCCTGGGTTCCGAGAAGAGCTAAGGATGGAATGTGTGCTAACTCAGTGAAGAACATGAAAGTAGGTTTGTGTTTGGAAATGCACAATATATGGGATTAAATATCCTGATTTTGTAGAAGCTAACAATATTGTAGACTTGTGGGATGATCATTTGAACATGTATTGTGAATTTAGGCATATGAAACTAGTATCAACTCTTAAGTATAAACTTACAACATCAAATCTTCCTCTATCTGCTACAGAAAAGTCATAAGCTTTTAAACACACAGTTGATGTTATTGAATAAAATGAGAATAGCAGAGGATAACAATAATTACCCATAGCCAAAAATTTTTAAGATGAAAATTAGTATTGGTCCTAGGATCAAGTTGAATAGCCAGGTACTTGAGCTCCCACAGACAAGGAGAAATCAGAGAGGAAGAAAACATGACATAAACGTGGAAATAAATATTAGTATTGTGACTGCAGACTGAAAGTGGAAAAAGTAGAGTGTCAATCAGGACAGATTATATTGATTAACTCTGATAGATCAAATGATAGCACCAGCAATCAAAACACAGAGGGGAGTTGGATCCTGCTGTAAGCATGGCTTGTCCTCTCATATATTTTAACATTCTCTTTGGACATTGTTTTTCCATATCACAGCTATATGGAGAGATGGAGCCAGAACTATAGGACTGACCAGAGGAAATGAATGATTTTATAAATATATGTGTGAGTTGGTATACAGAATGGGAAAGAAGAGGAAGAGATTAGAAGCATGTAGACTGTAAGAAGGATCCTGCTGCATTATTTAAAGCATAAGGAGAGGATAAGGTTCTAGTCTTTAATCTGCCCCCAAACTTAATCTTTGCTCTGATACGTCCCTTGGTCACCCTTTAGTCTTCCTTGTCTCCCTACTCAGTGTCCCTTATCTTCGCCCCATTCTTTGACTAACCTCCATCCTTGGATCAATTGTTTTCCTGACATCCTTTGTTCTCAGTTCACCATTCCTTCTGCTTTATTTCAAACTCTCTACCTATTTTAATGTTATATTGTAACAAGCCAAACCTACTTGATTAATTTTCAGCTTTTTCTCTCTTTTTCTACTCTGGTATATGTTTTTGTCTTTGTTTTCATGTTACCAAACAAGAGTTAAATATTTGCTTAAGAGTTCTTTCATCCCAGGAGACTATGTCTAAAACCTAAGAATCAACTCAATATAGGGCACTTGTATACAACCCCCTTGCTTTAAGAATATGTTAAGATTTATAATGTATGTTAATTTTTCATATTTATAGAAGTCCAGAAAGTCAATAACATGAAAGAGAGAAGCCAAGAAAATGAAGATATATATCCAAAGCAAGCTTTATTCAGCAACAACAAAACAATGACTAAGGAGAGAAGTAAAACCTTAGGAGAAGAATTTAATGTGGCCACAAACCCAGTGTCTTCAAGAAAAATATCTCATAAATGTGACTCATTTGGAACAAACTTGAAAAGTGTTTCAGAATTAATTCTTAGTAATAGAATCCATGCAATAAACAAGCCCAACAATTTCAACGGATGTGTATTCCTTGATACTACGCATGAGAAAACTCATACAATGAGCAAGCCCTGTGACAATGATCAAAAGAAGTCCCACAGTCGTAATGATTACTTTAGTCAACATCAGAAGAATTCAGCTTCAGAGCAACTTCTTACATATAATAATTGTGGGAAAGCCTTTCACAAAAAAACAGCCTTTGTTACATATAAGAGAGTTTCCACAGGAGAGAACCCCTCTGAAGGTAAAAAACATAGAACAACCTTCAAGCAAAAGTTAAAGTTCAGTGCTTATCTGAAAACCCTTAGGGAAAGGAAGCCACATGAATCCAGTAAAAATGGGAAATCTTCATGGGTAAAGCCAAAACGTGCACATCAGAGAACTCACATAGGGGAGAAACACTCCAAATGTAATAAATTGGAGAAATCCTATAGCAAGAAGTCAAACCTTACTCAACATCAGAGAATGCACACAGGAGGAAAACCTGATGAGTATAATGGAAGTGCGGAAGCCTTGCAGAAGTCATGCCACACTCAAGATGAGAGAACTCACAAAGGAGAGAAAATCTATGACTGTAATAAATGTGGGAAATCCTTCCATGAAAAGTCATGCCTTACTCAACATCAGAAAATTCATACAACAGAAAAACACGGTGAGTGTAATGAAAGTGAGAAAGCCATAAAGAAGTCATGCCTCACTCAAAACCAGAGAATTAACACAGGAGAGAAAAGCTTTGAAGGTAGTAAGTGTGAGAAATCTTCCTGCAAGAAGTTGAAACTTGGTCAACATCAGAGAACACACTTGAGGAAAAGAACCAATAAATGTAATGAAAGTGGGAGAGCTTTAAGTAATAAGTCAGACCTCACTCAAAATCAGAGTGTTCACAAAGGAAAGAAAACCTATGACTGTAATAAATGTGGAAAAGTCTTCCATAAGAAAACAGACCTTACTCAACATCAGGGAACACACATAGGGAAAAAACCCTATGAATGTAATGAATGTGGAAAGTCCTTCTTTGTGAAGTCCAACCTCACTGAACATCAGAGAACTCACACAGGAGAAAAACCATATGAATGTAATGAATGTGGGAAATCCTTCTGCCAGAAGTCAGCCCTCACAGTGCACCAGAGAACTCACACGGGAGAGAAACCGTATCGATGTAATGAATGTGGGAAAACCTTTTGTGTGAAATCAAACCTTACTCAACATCAAAGGACCCACACAGGAGAGAAACCCTATAAATGTGATGAATGCTGGAGGTCTTTCTGTGTGAAGTCCAACCTTGTTGTACATCAGAGAACTCATACAGGAGAGAAACCCTACAAATGTCCGGAATGTGGGAAAACTTTCTATGAAAAGTCAGCACTCACAAAACATCAGAGAATTCACACAGGGGAAAAACCCTATGAATGTAATGAATGTAGCAAAACCTTCAGCCAGAGGTCAGCCCTCACCAAACATCAAAGAAGAACACACAAGAAGAAAACTCCTGTCAACACTCTCCATGGGAGGGAGCCTGCATGTACAAGTCAAACTTATTGAACATCAGCAAGTTGCAGGGCAGAAATGCTAAGGTGTCAATACATTGGGAAGTCTTTATCAATAGGTTATAGCTAATTGAAATGAGAGGATTAATATAGGAGTGAAACCCTTTGTATACTTGGAGTGCATGAAAGCTTTCAACAAGTACTCAAAGATGTTGAGGGGAAATATGTCATTTTAAGGAATATGAATTAAAATGTTATTGTAGAAATATTGTTTAACTAGAGATCATATTTCAGATGTAACACCAAACTTGTTACAGAAAAGATAACAGAAAATATTCAGTTTTAAATGGAATGTGAAATGTGGAGCTTTTGTATCCAATTATTAACTGACTAGAGGCCCAGTGCACAAATTCATGCACAGGTGGGGTCCTGCTGGCCCAGCCCAACTGGGGTATTGGGGGCTGATTTGGGGCCAGGCCAGCTGGGGGAGTGCTGATCAGGGCCCAGATCAGGCTGGTTGGCTGCCACAGTGCGTGTCATAGTCACCGGTCATTCCAGTCATTCTGATCGTTCCACTGTTCCAGTTGCTGGGCTTTTATATATATAGATATGTGAATTCAACTTGTACATATTATTTGTGGTAACTTATTACTTTTTAAAAATATATATATTTTATTGATTTTTTACAGAGAGGAAGGGAGAGGGATAGAGAGTTAGAAACATCGATGAGAGAGAAACATTGATCAGCTGCCTCCTGCACACTCCCCACTGGGGATGCACCCGCAACCAAGGTACATGCCCTTGACCGGAATCGAACCTGGGACCCTTGAGTCCACAGGCCGACGCTCTATCCGCTGAGCCAAACTGGTCAGGGCAACTTATTACTTTTTATTTTTGTTTACTTTGATTTGTTTCTCTTTCACTTTCATCACTTTTTATATTTTGGTCAAGGTTCATATTATTTCTAAAAATACTAGGTAACAAAGAAAAGTAATACAATCAAGAAAATCAAGAAGGCTAGGCCCAAATGATGAGTGGTGGAGATACTTGAAAAAGGTTTTGAATGCAGAAAAATAAATGAAAGGAAAAAAATCTTAACTATGATCCTTACACCAAAACATCACTTTTGCTAACATTCTAATGCAATCATTTCAAGCCTGTTTCTTGAAAATTAAAGTTTATAAAAAGAAATATATATGTATATACATATATACAAAGATAATAAAAGCAATACTTATATATTCATGGCCCATTATGAAGTTTACTCTCTCTAAATGTAAGCCCCTTCTTTTTCTTTTCCTTATTCTATTTTTTAATATATATTTATTGATTTCAGAGAGGGAGAGAGAGGGAGAGAGAGATAGAAACATCAATGATGAGAGAGAATCATTGATTGGCTGCCTCCTGCTCGCCCCCAACTGGGGATCGAGCCTACAACCCGGGCATGTGCCCTTGACCCAAATCGAACCCGGGACCCTCAGTCCACAGGCCGACACTCTATCCACTGAGCCAAACCGGCCAGGGCAGCCCCTTCTTTTTCCACAGATGTAATTGCTATCCTAGATTTTCTGTTAACTGTCCACTTATTTTTCTTTGTAGTTTTACTTCTTATATGTGTATCCCTAAACACTAATACTGCTGAATTCTGTTTTTGAACCTTATATAACTTGGTATCTATATTTTTCCATTTTTTATTCAACATTGTTTTCAGATACAACATTCTTGATGTGTTTAACTGAGATAAATTCATTTTTATTGGTGTATATTTCTCCCCAGTGTATCACCATACCAACATTTATTTATCTAGTCTATCATGAATGGATTTGTTGCTTTCTGGTTGTTGTCTTTTAATTTTATAAAAATTATGCAATGTTGCAATGAAAATGTTTGTGACGCGTGTGGTTGCAGATGTACACGTTTCTCTGGGACAGTGTTTTTCTGCGATGGAGCTCCTGGCCTTCCAGATGAGCCTCTTCTTCCCATCCTTTCACTGACACATTGCAGGGTGTTTAGCACCTGTGGCCCTTCCACCCACAAATGCCTGAAGCACCCTCAGTCATAGTGTCAACCAAACCACCCAAATATTTCCAAACACCTTTTAGGATGCCCAGATGAAAACTATTGTTTTAATGTACTAGTATGTACCTAGAAGAGGAATTGTTGGGGCATGTGACTGCTGGATTTTCACTTAAGATGTACAGGGTTTCTAATTAGATAGGGGAAGACTTTTTTAGGTATATTGGGCTATGTATAGGTACATAGTACAGGAGTGTGCTATATAATATGAATTATATGTATGTCAGATTTTCATATTGAAATCCACACTGTCTCTGAATCTCAACAATACAGTCTACAGGGTGCGGCAAAGTAGGTTTACAGTTGTGAATACATGAAACACAGAGTTTATTCTTGTATTATTATTTATTATTGTATTCTCCATACTAACAACTGTCAATCTACTTTTGCCTCGCCCTGGTAACCAATATCTGTCTCTGATGGCACCCACGGTCCCTGGAATCTCAAGCCTAGCTTCTGGTAAACTCTAACCAGGGCCACTAAACACAAAAACAGGCTGGAGAGTCCATGAGCCATCCTGAAGCTGCAGGAATGCAGCTTGGCCTCAAACTCCAGAAAAACACCAAGAAGTCTCAGGACTAAAGGCAGGAGTCAATTTTAATTCAAAATGTATTTCCTGAGGTCATGAAGGGCATTTCATTGGGCTGAAAACTCTGAAGAATTGGAAGTTGATTAATGTAGACATCTAGGTTCTAGATAATGTGATATATTGGAAAAGGATGAAATAATGAAGGGAAGCAGTTCTTGGATTTAGTCCCAGCACTTACAACAGATACTTTTTGATCTTGGAGGACTTACTTCACTTTTCTGAGCATCGATATTCTTACTTTTATTTATTAAATTTTTTATTTTTAAAATAAGGATGGCAATGCTAACCTTGCAGTAAATATTAGGGTTCATTGAGATGTTTAATTAAAAGAACCTAACAAAATGCCTTCTGTAGCAGCAGTAGCAGCAGCAGCAGTAGCAGCAGTTGTTATAATTGTTGCTATTATTGTAATGGCTCCTAATAGGACTTTGTTATACTGCAAGCAATGAAGCAAGGGTGTATATGCCAGATCATGTTTACTCTTTAAATAGGCCAATGAGGTAAGTTCTCTTTCCATGCCCATTTTAAAGATGAGGAAAACGAGGCATTTACATGTTCCTTGAGATTACTACAGTGATAAGGAAGCCAACTAGCAGACCCTGTCATTGAGCCCAGGTCTCTCTAGCTCCAACATTAGTTCTGCAGAGGTCCTTTTAAAACAACTTTTCTTTGTGTTTCACTACTGCTTTCTTTTGATTTATTTTTTTTCTATCATATCTTTTTCCATTCTTTTACTTTTAACCTGCCTATATAATTATATTTAAAATGAGTTTCTTTTTGACAATATATAGTGGAATCATATTTTTAAATACCTTTGTCAATCTGTCTTTTTATTTAGACCATTTATATTTAATGTAATTATTGCCATGTTAGATTGCCATTCTGTTTTCTGTTAACCGATTGCGCCACTGGAGCTCCGTAATTTGTTTTCTTTATTCTGCTTTCTTGAGGATTAGTTGAACATTTTTAGAATTCCACTTTTACTTATTTATAGTGTTTTTAATGTATCTTTTTGTATAGCTTTTTAAGTGTTGTATTTTCAAAACTTATCAGGCTCTACTAATTTAAAACTCCCAAAGAGGAACTCCCCAGGCCCAGCTTTCACTGTAGAATTCTAACAAGTGTGCAAAGGAAAAATAACACCAATTCTTTACACTTTCTTCCAGAAAACCAAGAAGGCAAACAAAAACACTTCCCAATTCATTTATAAAGCTAGTATTCACTGACACCAAAACCAAAAACATTTTAAAATACAGTATAAAAAAAAAATACAGACCAATATTCTTTATGAAAATAGACATACAAATCCTTAACAAATTATTAGCAAATAGAATTATTTATTAATTATATGAAAAGACATGCATATATAAAGTGAATTATATACCATAGAGTTCATTGCAAAAATGCAAGGCTGGTTCAATACTTGAAATAAATCAATGTAATCACCATATTAACAAACTAAAGAATAAATTATCTTTGGTGGCTATCACATGATGATATCAACCAATGAAGAAAAATCAAATTGACCAAGGTATTTGAAAGTCATGACTTCTAACACAGAATTAGGGTAAGTAAATTGATACATCTTATTAAAATATCTAGAGACAATTAGAGCTACTGAATTTATGCAAACCCTAGGATAAACCTTAAAAGACTTGAGCAATTTATTAATAAATGTTTTTAAACTGGCATATAAAATTGTGTCTGTTAAGCCATGGATGTTGGTTGGTACCTATATATGTTTGCCTCAACGAGGGAATGAAATTTGTAACTACACAGCTTGTCTTAAAAGTATTAAGGATAAAAATGAAACTTTCTTCTAACTCTCCACTATAAATTCTGTTAAAAATGCCTCAATAAGCTAATTCTTGTGGGTTTGTTTGTTTTTTTCTCTCTGAAAAGGGGGTAATGCTATATTGCCCTCCCAATTTTCAAGGCTTAGTATTAAAAATAGAAGAGTCTTATAGGGGATCTGAGGACCGTGAACAGCACGTGAAATCAACCAACAACTTCTATTTTCCTTGCCTTTTGGTACCCACCCACTGGCCTTTCATTTCAGTTTTACTTCAGACACCCAAAGGTAGTTGAATATAAAAAGTATTGTAATACACATGTATGTATAGGCTTGCAGCTTTTTAGCCCTCACAGTACGTCCATGGATAGATGCCACGAGACAAATGAAACAGAGGCACATAGCACTTAGCTCAGTGGTTCAGCTGGCAGGCAGGGAGGGGGGCTCCAGAGCACACACCCAGCGCTCACCATGCTGGCGTCCTCAGCACGAGTCCACGAGTCCTCAGAGCCAACCATTTGGAGTGTCATCCGTAGTCTTCACTGAGTTAAAACTCACTTTTTAAGAAAATTTTATTTGGGAAGAGTTCTTTAGAATAGCGTTATTGTTTTGTGCACATTCAATAACTACGCATTCCTATTGGCATCATACTAGTTTCCTAGAGCTGCGGTAAGAGACTTGGTGGCCTTGAAACAACAGAAATGCCTTCTGTCACAGTTCTGGAGGCCAGAGGTCCAAAGTCAAGGTGTCAGCAGGGCCATGTGCCCCCTGAAGGAGAGAATAGAGAGAGAGGAGAATTCTTTACCTCTTCAAGCTTCGGGGGGCTTCAGGTGTTGCTTGGCTTGCAGTTGCATCCCTCTGATCTCTGCCTTGGCTTCCCATGGCCTTCTCCCCGAGTCTCCCCTCTTCTCAACCTTTCTCTCTTTATAAGGATTTGAGTCACTGGATTTAGAGCCCACCCCAAATCCAGGATAACTTCATCTTGAGACCCTTAACTTGATTGCATCTACAAAGATTCTATTTTCCTAGCTATCAGATTCACAAATACAGGAAGGTTGGTATCAAGTGCCTAAAATTGCGTGTATTAGTGATGGCCCCTATCGGAGAGTACTTAGTATTTTTGTTAGTACTGCTAATTTTCATTAGTAGGTAATAGTCATTTGACTATTATGTAGTATGTCATATTTTCTCTTGTAGCTAGATTTAATACAATTCATTTGTTTTGCAGCATACAATAGGCAAGAAACTGAGGCAGGCCCTAGCCGGTTTGGCTCAGTGGATAGAGCGTCAGTCGTCCGACCAAAGGGTCCCAGATTCAATTCCGGTCAAGGGCATATACCTTGGTTGCAGGCTCCTCCCGGTCTGGGCCCTGACTTTGAACGCCAGCTTTGCCATTTATCACTGTGTGGTTTTAACTCCGTTATTAAACCTTGCTGAGCCTCAAACCCAAGCCTAGTGCTCCTCCATGGCATATTACAGATGCTGGAGAAATAAATGAATGGGCTATTGAACTTACTGAGGCAGTTTCCCAAAATGGCCAGCAGAGGGCTCTAGTTGCTCATGAAAGGCTTCACCATTTCTCTGCTCTGAAAGGCGCCTGCCTTCCAAACCACCTTCTCATGTCAGCCACCCATCTTCATTAACCCGTATTAATGCATAGTGCTGGGGGGACATTTTTCACAGTTATGTGTGTTACTACGTTTCCATCAAAGAGTCAGATCAGGTTATTTTAATTAATTACAATACCACTACTTCCTTGCCTGCTTTAATTTTTGTGTGTTTTTTTTCTTATGCAATAGGCATGCATTCTCAATAGGGGCAATATTGAACCAAGGTGGTGAAAATTCGTACTTGCACCCCCACCCCCTACCCCCCCAAAAAAATTTTTAGATATTACAGTGGTTTGTGGCCCTCAAAACGCCACAGTACATAAACGGGTATATGGTATATCTATGGTATTAAATGTTTATGCGGAGGACACAATTAGTAAAAAATATCTCAAACGTATCCTTGCAGGTGGGGTTTGCTATAACTTAAACTTGAACTCAAGTGTTCCATTCTAATCATCTCCACAAGTTTCCCCGTGTGCCTGCCTTACTCCCTCCTTCCCATTTCCCGCCCCTGCATCCCCAAGCAACCACGGATCTGCTTTGTGTCACTAAAGATCCGTTTGCTTTTTTAAGAAACTGTTATATAAATGGAATCAAACACTATGTACTCTCTTTCTGACTTCTTTCACTCGGTGCAATTATTGTGAGATTCATCCATGTTGTTGGATGTATTAACAGTCCATTCCTTTTATTGCTGAATAGTATTCCATTGTAAGGATATACCACAATTTGTTCATTCATTCACTTGTTAATGGCTATTTGGGTTGTATTCAGTTTGAGGCTATCATGAATAAAGCTGCTATGTGTATTCATGTACAAGTCTTTGAATGGATATATGTTTTCATTTCTCTTGAGTTAATACCTAGGAGTGAAATTACTGGGTTGTATGTTGCTCTTTATAAGAAAGGAGCTGGTTCAAGTCCCATTCCCCAGGCTATGGGGCCCCTTCCCCAGCCACTGGGAGAGGCCACCTTGATTCAGGAGTCTTTCCAGGGGAGACTTCTTAAGTGATGCCGATACCCACACCCACCCTTTGGAGAGTAGGGAGTTGACAGCCACTTCCAACTGAGCCAAGATGAGTTATGCCACCTCTCTCCAGAGAAGAGAACACACACACACACACACACATAATTTCTGGCATGGCAGAGTGCACCTGCTATGGTACCAAAGTGTGGACAACTCAGGAAAGTACCACGAAGAATATGAAAACCGTTGCCCTAACTGGTTTGGCTCAGTGGATAGAGCGTCGGCCTGCGGACTGAAGGGTCCCAGGTTCGATTCTGGTCAAGGGCATGTACCTTGGTTGTGGGCACATACCCAGTAGGGAGTGTGCAGGAGGCAGCTGATCGATGTTTCTCTCTCATCGATGTTTCTAACTCTCTATTCCTCTCCCTTCCTCTCTGTAAAAAATCAATAAAATATATTTTTTTAAAAAAAGAATATGAAAACCGTCCACAACACCACCATACTGACCACCGAGAGGTGAGGAAGGCTAAGTCTGCGGTGTTTCCTCTGGTCTTTTTCCCATGCATATCACACACAGAAGTGTGTGGTGTGTCTTTTCCACACTAGTTCACGTTTTCACAACCTAACTTTCCTGGTCAGGTGGTTGGCCACTCCTCAAGAGTCACAATCTCTTACTCAGTTTCCAGATCCGAGCCAGTTTTAGGATTCCAGACACACTGAATGAAGGAGAGGCTGGCAGCCCAGCCAGTGTGGCTCAGTGCTTGAGCGTTGACCTATGAACCAGGAGGTCACGGTTCAATTCCTGGTCAGGGCACATGCCCGGATTGTGGGCTTGACCCCCGGTAGGGGATGTGCAGGAAGCAGCCTAATCAATGATTCTCTCCCATCATTGATGTTTCTGTCTCTCTGTTTCCCCCTTCCTCTCTTAAATCAATAAAACATATTTAAAGAAGAAGAAGAAGAGGAGGAGGAGGAGGAGGAGAAGGAAAAGAAAAAGAAGCAGCAGTGGCAGCTGTCTCCCTAGACAGTGGTCGGCAAACCGCAGCTCGCGAGCCACATGTGGCTCTTTGGCCCCTTGAGTGTGGCTCTTCACACGAAAATACCATGTGCGGGCACACACGTACAGTGCGATTGAAACTTCGTGGCCCATGCACAGAAGTTGGTATTTTGTGGAAGAGCCACACTCAAGGGGCCAAAGAGCCGCGTGTGGCTCTCGAGCCGCAGTTTGCCGACCACTGCCCTAGAACTCTGAAAGCCCGTGACAGATAACCATATGCTGGGGATAGGAAAATATGCAAACGTCTTAAGAGCTATTGGCACAGGACCCAAGTTGGCCACAGAGAAGGAAGCACTGTGCTGGGTAGACCTCTTTGGATTCTGGAGGCAGCGTGTCCAAACCTGGGAATACCACACAGATCCGAGTACTGGGTGGAATGAAGGCTTCCATCATAGAGAGAGGCCCGGGGCAGGAGAGAACCCGCAGCAGGTCTAGGCTGCAATGCACGCAGCCCCCAAGCTTGGCCCATCTGACCTAGCAGGTTCTATGAGTTAGAGATAAGATGCTGAGTGGAGTTTTGGTCGCGTCTTGTGGGGAAACCACAACTCAGATCCCTCGGCCTCTGGAGCCAGGCCACGTCCTCTGCAGCAGACGCCCACGCCTTTCTGTAAGATGCTATGCTGCTGCCCGGGAAGGGATGGGCCCCTGACCACGGGAGAGACATGACTGTGCAGCCAGAACTATCCACAAGGAGCTGGATTCTGTCAAATCAGTCAACTCAAAAGATCGGTGGACCGGCAGCCTGCCAGGAGGGTGTCCCCAGCACGTCCAGGACTGAGCAAAGGAGGACCAGGGGGCAGGAGGGAGCTGCCTGAGCAAGCAGCCAGACCCCATTTCACCCACCTGTTGCCTCTTCCTCCGGCGAGGGAGTGAGCCTTGCGAGCCGTTGTGACCGAGTTACCGAGCTGGGGCTGCGGGCCAGGTCCCTGTGCCTCCCTACCTGTGGGGACAAGACAGATCCCTCCCTGATGCTGCTGCTTCCACACCCACCTTGGGGTGCAGCACCTGCTCCCAGCTCAGCTCAGTGCCTCCGGCCTGGCCTGCGGACGGTGTGCTCAACTGTGGGGTGAGAAATGGAGTGTTAGTCTCAGTTGCATTCCTGTTGTTGGGAACGACGAAGAGCCATTGGACTGTGTGTTCTTGGAAGAACGATCCGGACCTCTCGTCCAACAGCCAGCGGAACACCCAGCACCGGCTTTGGGAGGCGCCCAGTGAGACCGCCTCGCGCACCGCCCTCCCCTCCGCCTCGGTGGCTCCCTCTGGAGGAGGAGGAAGCGCACAGCACGGGGAGACCCGCTGAGGGCCGGCTTATCTGCTCCTGTTTGGTGGCTGAGCGGTGGCCCCGGGGGCCTTGCCGATGCCAGCAAAGTGAGCTAGTCAGGCTGAGCCAGGGCGATCCTAGGGGCGCCATCTCAGCACCCGGGCCCCTCCCCGCCTGGCCGGCGTCCCTCTCCTCTGAGCGGGGTCCCATGGGCGGCCTGCCCGGCCGTGAGGACCCTGGAGCCTTTGTGTGGCCCCAACCTCAGCCCCTGTGCTCACCACCACCTTTGTGGCAGCCACAGGGCCCTGGTTCTCCGCAGGGGTTGACCCTCGCCCAGGGCGCAGGCTGCCCTTCCTCCTGGCGGAAACGGGGTTGCCT
>NW_005871138.1:2795927-2854545 GCF_000147115.1 Myotis lucifugus
TTACAGACTTTAATCACACCCCGCCGGTGAGCCTTTGCGAGCTGGTGACTGGGATGAAGATGAGGGTCCCTCATGAACAGTCCACAGAGCAGGACGAAGCCTCCGCTTGGTAAATGGATGTGTTGCCCGATTTGATGGTAAGTGGACATGCGCATCCATCACGGCCTGGGACCAGGGAGGGCTCAGATCCCTGAGGAATGAGCTGAGGTCACACCACCGAGTGAGCTACCGCGACCAGCAGAGGCGCTAAGGGTGAGGGGAATCTAGACAGGACAGTGGAGAGGAGAGCTTTTCTGAGCGGCTGCCCAGCTCAGTACCACCTACCTACCTACCTCTTGTTGCAAAGGAAAAATGAATTCCTTGTGTTCAAACCACTGTGACTCAGGTTTCGGATGCATGCAAGTCTTACTAATACAGTATTCCTGACAATAGCCCTTGTCCGGGTTTTGTTCTTTAATCTTATTTAGCAGACTTTGGGTTTTAATGGGACAATTCAGCTCATTTGAGATTAGTATAAAATGGATATGTTTTATTTTATTCCTTCCACTTTAATCCAGGCTTCCTATTTACTTTTCTTTGTTATTTCTCTCTTCTTTTTTCTTGTTTTTTGCTGGCTTTTTTTTTTTTTTTTTTTTTTTTTTTTTTTTTCTTTCGGATGTTGGTATTCTATAGAATAGCAGTTACTTTTCCTTTTTAAGGAAGGCGCATCGGTGTTTTCCTTTGCTGGCTCACTGGGGTGCACGTTCAGAATAAAATACATAATCACACGTATATGATCTTCCATTATATAAAAATGCCATCTATTTCTCCACAGTAAGGTGACCCATTTACCATACGCTTACATCTCTGTGTTCCCAACCCCCAAAGAAATGGAAATGCTTTTATTCTCCATCTCTCCAAACACCAGATTGAGACCCTTTAGTACTTGGAGTCCCATATTATTAGTCTTTCCCTCGGGATTTTTTTCCCCTCAGAAGTCAGTAGGTATTATTGCATCATTATTTGCTTCCAGTTGCAGATGAAAAATCATTGTTTGCTCCCAGTCTTTCAGATAAGAAGTCCAATACTGGCCTCATTGTCTGTCTTTGTAAGTTACCTACCCTCCCTCGCTGAAAGCTGGAAGGCTTTTTCTTTATAGTCGGAGCTCAGTCCTTTCCCCAGGACATGCCTAAAGGGGAGTATCATATTTTATCACTTCTGTTTGGAATTCAGGGAACTCTTCAAATCTTCAGGTCAAGTCTTTATTGGAAAATTTTCCTCCACTATTTTGTTTAATTATTGCTTGTCTTCCATGTCCTTCATTTCATGAATTTCCAACGTTCCAATAATAATAATGATAATAATAATTCCAAGACTGAATAATTTAAATATACAAGTATTTGGTCACCTGCATCATTCCCTTGAATCTCTTTTATTTCACCTCCCAGGATTCCCATCTCTGTGGATTTCTGATTTGTGTGTTTTATTTTCCCCTTTGGTGTTTCAGGTCTGGCTTCAACAGTGACCTTCCTGTCCTTTGATTCATCTCCTGAGGACTTTAGTCTGAAGTCTGAACATGAGATTTCCCCTCGATCCAGAACGGGTGTGTGTGTGTGTGTGTGTGTGTGAGCGTGAGTGTGTGCACACTGCACCTACACTCCTTAGGTGTTGCTTTCATCGTCGGTTGCTATTGAGGGTGTCCTCTCTCTCCTCCAGGGGGTTGTACTCGCTGCTCTCTGAGACGTGCCCGTTCTTTCTCCTCTCACTCTGAGGTCCCCGTGGGCACGTTGGCATCTTCCTTTGCGGGCTCACTGGGGATCGATGGCAGAGTCCGCTCCCCGAGTAATGGACAGCACAGCAGTCTTTGCGCTCTGGGTCTGCGGCGCCCCAGCTGGTAAGTTGCTGGTCCCAGAAGGACTCCCTCTGCACTCTTTCCCCTCAACTGGCATTCTCTCAGGGAAGAAAGGCTTCGACACATTTGTTTACTGGGCGCCACAGCTTTCTGAGCGCCTGAGCAGTGAGCCCCAAGAACAGCATGTGGGCAGGTGCGGCTTCTCCCTCAGGAGCTCCTTGGATTTTCCTAAGTCCAGTGTTCCCAGATTCCGACCACCGCCTGGGCTGGGCCTCTGGTCCCTGAGCACTCTCGGACCTGGAGGGGGACGTTGCTCTGCCAACTCCCTCCTTCTGGACCTGCGAGATGCACTAGGTCTTGCTTTTGCCCTAAACCTCAGAGCTGCTTGCTCAACAAAGGCTCAGGAGCTGGTTTTAAATGGAAGGATGGACTCAACCATCTCCCCAGAAAAATTAGAGGAAATTTTGCTATATTCCAAAAGGCAAAACATACCACAAGCCATTTCACAGACCACAGTGCAAGAGAACTGGAATTCATCAACCTGAAAAGCCAAATAATCAAACCAAAAACCTCACCTCCAACAAAACTCCTATAGACACAAATATCCAAAATCTACTCTTTTAACTATCTGCTCTCGGGTCAAAGAGGAAAACCAAAATCCAAATTATAAGTTATTTCTAATGACTAGCAATGAGAACACAAAATATAAAAATCTATGAGATGAGACCAGAGGAGAATTCAAAGGGAGGCATGCAGATTTAAATAACTGTCTTAGAAAGACAAACAAAAAGATTTAAAATAATGACACGCTCCCAGGTAAAGATAGCAGATTGGACATTCAAGTTTAATTTTGCTCACACTGAGACACCTATTAAAAATAGAATACAGGGATTTTATTTCCACCTTTGTATTTTGTAACATTTTAAATCCCCAAATAAGGCAGAAGAATGTTACAATCAACATTTCTATATAAACCATCATCTGTTGTTATGATTCTCTTTATCTCTATATCTCTTTGTACGTGGTACACATTTTCTTCTGAATCATTTAAAAATAAGTTACCAATATTATGACGCTTCACTCTTAAGCATGCATCTCGTTATCATAAACACAATCTCCTATTGTTAGAGTTGGCTTCCTTAGAAGAAACACTCTGAAACAAAGATGCGTGTGTGAAGGGCCCTGGGGATCAACATCTATGAAAGGGAAGGAAGGCTTGGACAGAGGGAGGAAGTGGGCTGAGATACAGAGTCAATAAGAGCATCAGCCCGCTCTTTGAGGGGCTCTGGAGCTATGATGGCACTTCAGAGTTGTGCCAAGTTGGCATGAGGGGAGCTGGGCCTTTACAGTCCCAAGTGACCTGGTAATTGGACATGGGCTGCCCTGGGAAAGGGCTTGACCTTAGGTGAGGCAAGTCTCTTCAGCCTAGGCACACCCTGAAGACTGCTGACAACTGAGGACTATTTGCTGGCAGTGACTCCAACAACCATGGGAATAAGCCCTCACTCTTGATGGTCGATGTGGGCAGGGCATCCAGTATCGGCTACAGACCACCCTCTGCCATTCAGTGCCACCTCCTCCATCTCAGTTCTAGGGGATACTCCTCAGAATTCCAATGGGCACCCTCCCTGAAGGAAACTTGTAAGAGGAAGGCTGCAACCCCAATGCATCTGGTCTCAGGGCCACAATGATACGCTTGCTCCGTCCATGTGTTTGGCTTTGACCAGGGAGCAAACAAAAAAGCAGGAGGAGCGCTACTCACATCAGACAAGTTGGACTTCAAGATAAAAATTCCGAAGTGAATAAAGAAGGCATCATTACTACACAGTTTATGAAGAGCGTGTAATGAGCATAAAACCTTCAGCCCCAAGCCACCTAGCAGGTAAATACAGAAAGTAAAGATTATTAGAAATAAAAAGAGAAGCTCATGAAAACACAACTTTAGTAGGAGCTTCAATCTATCTCTTTTAAAAATAGTTGCTCTGATAGGGAAAAATAGATACATCAAAGAATTAAAAATATAATCTACAAACTCAAACAAATAAATATTTATTCAAATACAGAGTATACATTTTATACATATTCAAGCATTTACCAAAATTTATCATCTGCTTGGTCATAAGGAAACTCTTGGGAAATTCAATAAATTAGATATTTCATAAGCTATCTTCTGTGCTCGTCATTCGATAAAGAAGTAAATCATTTAAAAGGTTGCCAAAATGTGCCAATTACTTGGAAACTCAGTATAGGAAACACACTATTTGGTAACTCCCGGATCAAAGGAGAGCAAAAGTGAAATTCCAAATTATCTAGCAAACATTAAGAGACTTTTTGAAAAAATGTATGGGGGGTGCAAAAAGCTATACTCAAAGGAAATTTTATAGCCTTAAGTAACTGCCAATAATGCAAAGAACCTAATACTTGTGCCTGAGTCAGTTTGAGCACTGCTCTGAATTTGTAGCCACACCCTACAGCCCACGCTTCTTCCCCACCTCTGTTACTCCTTATGCCCTCTGTCTTCACACATATTGCCATAGAAGTTGATTCTAATGATTAAGCAGAAAACAAGTTTATTTTTTTTTAAATATATTTTATTGACTTTTTACAGAGAGGAAGGGAGAGAGATAGAGAGTTAGAAACATCGATGAGAGAGAAACATCGATCAGCTGCCTCCTGCACATCTCCTACTGGGGATGTGCCCGCAACCCAGGTACATGCCCTTGACCGGAATCGAACCTGGGACCTTTCAGTCCGCAAGCCGACGCTCTATCCACTGAGCCAAACCGGTTTTGGCATAAAACAAGTTTATTAAAGAGATACTGAGTAGCTCACAAAATTGCTGTGAGGGCTAAACAGCCAGACTCGAGGTTCATCAGTGCCCTAACCAGTGGTCGGCAAACTGCGGCTCGCGAGCCACATGCGGCTCTTTGGCCCCTTGAGTGTGGCTCTTCCACAAAATACCGACTTCTGCACATGGGCCACGAAGTTTCAATCACACTGTACGTTGCGCCCGCACATGGTATTATGTGGAAGAGCCACACTCAAGGGGCCAAAGAGCCACATGTGGCTCGCGAGCCGCGGTTTGCCGACCACTGCCCTAAACCATACCCAGTGCTGCCTGATGAAGGAACTGCCCCCTGCTGTCACCATCCCCCCAATGCCAGGACCTTGACCTTGAAACCACTGCTGGGACTGCCACCATCGAAGCTCATTGCCTGAGCCACCTGGGCCTATGGAAATGGAAACTCCATGCAGGACTCGATTCCCCATGTAGCTTCCTTCCCATTCATTCTACGAAGGTCAAATCCACAATCTTAATAGTGAGGGAAGCTGGGAATTCAAGTTCTGATTAATTTCTCCAAACACAAAAGAGCTACTCAAAAGATGATGGGAAGTGATGAATAAGACAGAAGTCTATTTCAAGCAATAAAATAGATATACCCCTCGTGAGGCAGATAAAAGATAAGTGCAAGAGAACAAAATGTGTAGGAAATAGTTCTGGCATAACTGATTATCTGGAATAGTGCCGTTCGATAGAAACATAATGCAAGCTGTGTACATAATTAACATTTTCCTGGTAGCTACATTAGAAAGAGTAAAGAAAGAAATATGTGAATTTCATTTTAATGATTTATTTAATCCAGTATATCCAAAACATTCTGATTTTACATGCAATCAATATAAAAGTTATTAATAAGACATTTTACTTTTTTTGTCTTGGAAATCTGGTGTGTGTTTTAAACTTTCAGCCCATTTCAATTCAGAGCAGTCACATTTCAAGTGCTCACTAGCCACATAGGGCTAGAAGCTACCACATTGGAGAGTGTAGAGAGAGAAGAAATAAAATCGGAACCCGGTTTCGTGTCATTTACACAAAAACAAATTCCAGCTGAATCAAAGACTTAAATCTAAAAAATAAAGCCACGAAGATCTTAGAAGTAAACATACCACACTACATCTACTGAGCACTCAATGAGATCTTTCCGTCCATCTACAACACAGATGGCAAGTACAGGGTTAATATCTATATATACAAAGAGCCTTTGCAAATTCATATCAGAATCAGAATAGTCAGAAGCTATCACTAGACTATTTTTTTAAAAATCCAAACGCAGAATAAACCTAAAAAGATGTTCAGCTTCCCTAGGAGCCAAGGAAATACAAATTAAAAAACAATGAAATATCACTTCATTCACATCAGACTAGCAATTTGGGAGCATGGTAACACCTGCTACAGGCTGGGCAGGGACTGTCTTCATCACTTCACAGTAGTTAGGACCTTGTTGGAGAGCAATCTGGCAACATTTATCAAAATAAAGCAACTCCATGTATTCTTTGAGCCAGCAATCCGTCGCCCGAGAATCCAGCCCATAGAAATAAAAGCACTGCAATGTATGTAGATCATAGCAACAGTGATCATGGTGGCAATAAAACCCTAAAACCCAAGTGCTATGCCCATAGGTAGAATGATTGAATAAATTGTGGCACATTTATATCAGGGTGTGTTGTAACACCATTCACAAAGAATGTCTTAAACGTCTATGTACTGACTTGAAGGAGCTCCCATCTTCCATCTCTGCGAGATGCAAAGAAATAGCGCATCTGGCATGGCCCAGTGGTTGAGCGTCAACCTATGAACCAGAAGGTCACGGTTCGATTCCCGGTCAGGGCACATGCCCCAGTTGCGGGCTCGATCCCCAGTGTGGGGCATGCAAGCAGCAGCCAATCAATGATTCTTTGTCATCATTGATGTTTCTATCCCTCTCCTTTCCTCTCTGAAATAAATTAAAAGGTATTTTTAAAAAGATGCAAAGAAATGTACAAACTATGATTCCATTGTTGTAAGAGACAGGGAGAGAAATCTACTTAGGTATGTATATATGTACATCTTATTTCATGAGCATAAAGGAAGATAAGAAGGATATAGTCACTCTGTAGGCAAGATTTCCTGGGGGGAGAAGGAGAAGCAGGTGGTACAGATAGAAAAATGGGAAGGGGAGGAAAGAAAAATATGAGACTAGGAGAAAAGCAAAAAGGGGGAAAGGTTAAAAGAAATAACTATTATTTCAAGTAAGGATGATTTTGCGAAGTTATCATGTGTGTTTGAAAAGGGCAAACATATTTCTCCATGTTAATCTATTCAGTAAAGCTTGTTAATCATGATATTCAAATCCTCCCAGTTCCTTACTGGATTTTCTTGACTCCTAGTTCTGTAGATTCCTATATATTAGTTTCCCACAAAGCTGTGGATTGGTTGTTTTCTTCTGAAATTCTATCAGTTTTCCCATCACAGATCTCAATCCTACATTACTAGGCACAGGCAAGCATAAAGGCTAAATTTATTGGTAGGTTGAATATCTTATCAATATATATTTTTGTCTTTTCAAATAATACTGATTATTTTTGCAGGTAAATACAGAAAGTAAAGATTATTAGAAATAAAATCCATTTTGCCTATTGCTACGATTGCTTGCACCACTTGCTCCCCCTTTGCTGGCATTTGCCTGGTATATCTTTTTCTATTTCAGTATTTTGTCAGTCTTTATTACTCTGTTTTTGCTGTCTCATAAAACAGCATACACTTTGACAATTTTACTAAATGCAAGTCTCTATTTTTTTAAATAAATCTTTATTGTTCAGATTATTACAGTTGTTCCTCTTTTTCCCCCCTATAGCTCCCCTCCACCCAGTTCCCACCCCACCCTCTGCCCTTACCCCCCCCCCACTGTCCTTATCCATAGGTGTACGATTTTTGTCCAGTCTCTTCCCACACCCCCCACACCTCTTCTCCCCCCCCCCCCGAGAATTGTCAGTCCACTCCCTTTCTATGCCCCTGATTCTATTATATTCACCAGTTTACTCTGTTCATCAGATTTTTTATTCACTTGATTTTTAGATTCACTTGTTGATAGAGATGTATTTGTTGTTCATAATTTTTATCTTTACCTTTTTCTTCTTCCTCTTCTTAAAGAATACCTTTCAGCATTTCATATAATACTGGTTTGGTGGTGATGAACTCCTTTAGCTTTTTCTTATCAGTGAAGCTCTTTATCTGACCTTCAATTCTGAATGATAGCTTTGCTGGATAAAGTAATCTTGGTTGTAGGTTCTTGGTATTCATCACTTTGAATATTTCTTGCCACTCCCTTCTGGCCTGCATAGTTTCTGTTGAGAAATCAGCTGACAATCATATGGGTACTCCCTTGTAGGTAACTGACTTTTTTTCTCTTTCTGCTTTTAAGATTTTCTCTTTGTCTTTTGCCCTTGGCATTTTAATTATGATGTGTCTTGGTGTGGTCCTCTTTGGATTCCTTTTGTTTGGGGTTCTCTACGCTTCCTGGACTTATAAGTCTATTTCTTTCACCAGATAGGGGAAGTTTTCTGTCATTATTTCTTCAAATAGGTTTTCAATATCTTGCTCTCTCTCTTCTTCTGGCACCCCTATAATTCAGATGTTGGGACACTTGAAGTTGTCCCAGAGGCTCCTTACACTATCTTGATATTTTTGGATTCTTTTTTCTTTTTGCTTTTCTGGTTGGGTGTTTTCTACTTCTTCGTATTTCAAATCTTTGACTTGATTCTTGGGATCCTCTTGTCTGCTGTTGGGTCTCTGTATATTATTCTTTATTTCAGTCAGTGTATGCTTAATTTCTAGTTGGTCCTTTTTCATATCCTCGAGGGTCTCACTAAATTTATCAGCGGTTTCTAGAAAATTATTGCAAAACCTTATAACCGTGGTTTTGAACTCTATATCCAGTAGTTTGCTTTCCTCCATTTCTGTCATTTGTGATCTTATTCTTTATCTCCGCATTTTTTATGCTTCCCTGTGTTGATAGAGTGGCTTTCTGTACTAGGTGTCCTATAGGGCCCAGTGGCTCAGCCTCCCCAATTACCTGGGGTGGACACTCTTGGTGCACCCCTTTGTAGGCTGTGTGCATAGTCTTGTTGTAGTTAAGCCTTGATTGTTGTAGGTATCACTGGGAGGAATTAACCTCCAGGCCAATTGTCTGTGAGAATCAGCTGTGTCTACAGTGGGAGAACTTCTGTGCTGAAGACACCCTTCTGGGGCAAGACTTGCTTCAGTGGGGCTTTGGTGCTCCCTGAGTCTGCCCCGAGTGTGTCCCTTATGGATCTGAGGAGTTGTAATCTGGATGGTCCCAATCTGACCACTGGGTACACAGGCTCTTGGATCTCTAAGGAGGTGCTAATTTAGCCTCTGCCTGAGGCTACCCAGCAGGAGCTATGGAGAGATCTGCAGATTCCTCTTCCTTGTTTGGGGTTTAGAGGTGCCAAGATGAGGCCCAGCTGTGAAGCAATGCAAGCTGCTGTGGGGTCTTGGGCCTTCTTTTGGATGTTCTGGGTCTTTCTGACCCAGCTGCAGTTTGTTAGGTAATTTTAGATCTCAAAGGGCCAGGCCTTTCATATGCAAAAGCCTCTGTGCACAGCCTAGGTGGGGCGGGGTCTCAGGGAATCAACAGGGCAGAGCAAACAGCTATAGCTGATCCTGTCCTGCCCTAAGAGGTCCCGGGTCTCAGTGTCCTGGTAATCGCTGCAAGCACCTCTGAGAGAAAGCCGCCCTCAAGTTCTGAGTTCTGCCCGCTGCCAGACAGTCCAGTTTCTCCCCGTATGAGTCTGGGTCCCCAGAGACTCGCCCGGAACTGGAGTCAGGGCCGTCAGGAGCTTGTGCCTCCCTCCTGATTGCAAAAGACACCGGCATCCTCCATTGCCAGCCACTTTCTGCACGCGCTCGAGCCTCTGTACCTCTGCACTTTACTTCCGCACCTCCTCTGAGTCGCAGTGTGCTTTTCTCTTTCCTTCTAGTTGTAGAATTTCCACTCAGCCAGCCTTCCTGTGGTTCTGGATGATGTCTGTTTTGTCTTTTAGTTGTATTTTTGAAGTGGTTGTGTGAGGCAGCAATTTCAGGTGTTTACCTATGCCGCCATCTTGGTTTCTCTCAAGTCTCTATTTTTTAACAGTGAATCTAACATATTCACATGTATTATTATTATTATTGCCACATTCACACATTTCTTCCCATTTATCATGCATTTTTCTACTAGATATGCTGTTTTTGTGTTTCTTTTTCATCCCCCCTTTTTGAATAGTTGATAGCATTTTATTTGTTCCCAATTAATTTGTATTCTAATGACGTGAAATATATATATTCATTCTCTTCCTATTATATGTATATTTTTGAAACACATAGTTAAGCATATTCTTAATCAACTCTAGAGTTAAATAATATCTATATTTTCCTACTAAATAGAATGGAAATTTTAGCATGCTATTACTTCTCTCTCCTTCCTCCCTTCCAAACTGCAAGCCTCTCCATCCCATTTGATCATCTCAAATTTTAGTTAGTCATTATAAGAAAATATATTTATTCTAGACTTATAAATAAACTGCTGGTTTCCTTACTTACCTCTGCTTCTTATGCCCCATGTTTCTTCCTGGATTCATTTGCTCTTCTACACCAGCGGGTTCTCCACCAGAGGCTATACCACACCCCTTTCTAATGTGGGGTGTTTTACGTTGTCACAGTGAACAAGGAAGGATGCTGCTGGCATTTAGTGGATTGCATCAGTCTTACACAATAAAGAACTGTCCACCCAAAATGCCACCAGTACCCTGTTGGGAAATGCTATTCTACATGGACTCTGAGTTTAAACATTTGAAGTCCACTTGTGTCTTAAAATGTCTTGAAGATGCTCTCACAGTTGCTTGATAGCTTGGTTGGGTAAAGAATCCTAAATTCACAAGTATTTCACCAGAGAACTTTGAAGATAGCATTCTGTCGCCTTGCTTACAAAGTTGTAAATGAGAAGAAAGATTGAGGTCAATCTTATTCTCATTCCATCCTCGATCACCTCTTTTTCCACTCTGTAAGCTTTCAGGATTTCTTTTTTATTCTTCGTGTCCTGAAATTTCATCACCATGTACTTAGATGTAGGTTGTTTTACATCCTTTCTGTCACTTACAGGAATTACTTCCTAGGTCCTCTCACTATAAGAGCTTTGTATTATATTGAATTGTAATAGCAGTCAGCTATCAGACCCAGCAGGGGTTACCTGAGCCTCCTGTGAGACCAACTCTCTGCCTCTAATAGAAGGAGAAGAAAAATGACTAAGTTCCAAATAAATTTCTTGAATTACTGCCTCTCCTTCCTCTGTTTTCTTCTCTCATTCTGTAACTCACATTAAGGGACAGTGGAACTTTTGTATCTGTCCTTCATGTCTCAACACTTCGTTCAGACTTTCCATTTATTTATTCTTTTGCACTGAATTCTGGGAGAATTCCTTAGTTTGATTTTCTAACTCACTGATGAACTGTTCAGTCCATTTTGCTATGCAACCCATCTATTGAGATTTTTATTTTAAAAATAATTATTTTTCTTTTAAAAAGAATCAAACTTGGTAGTTTTTAAAACCTGTAGGTGTTTTAAAAAATTTGATGCAATAGACTCTTTCAGTTGTCCAAGATATGAATGATGCCTATTCTATGGCATGGTTCTATTTGCTCTCTTAACTCAGATTCATCATCTGTTAAACAGGAATAATAATACCTACCGCTCAGCGTCACTGTGATGACTGGAGTTAACATAACATGAAACCTGGCACATAGTGCCCTGAAATACCTATATAATGAAAGACAAAGCAAAATCATACATATAGAATACCTGGCACACACATAGTCAGCGCTCACTGAGTGGAAGCATATTACTATTATTATCATGATCCTCATTATCATTATTCGCTGAGACAATGGCATTCAAGGATTTTACATTCTTGTTTCAGTATGAGAGCACCACCAGCCTTCCCACCCCCAGATCCATGACATGGACTGCTTTGTGACTTTGCAAAGGCACGAATTTGAACTACAAGTTCCTAGGCTGGTGAGTAGGAGTGTGAATGTGCCCAGCATCTGTCTCCAAAAATGGCTGTGTGATTCTATTTAGTCCATGAAGCCAGTTAGCGCTCACCACCCACCCTGAAAGGCAGACGTCATTACCCACTTTCATAGGAGGATAAACGTGAAGCAATGGCAAGCTCTAGTCACAAGGCTGTGGGCTAGGCAGTCAGACAGATGGAGTTTTCTGACTCAAGGAATGAATTCTCTGAGCCTCGGTTTCTTCTTCTGTATAATGGGCCTTATAGTTGTCTTTTTTTGTCAATTCTTTTGAAGTGCTACCTATCACTCTTCTCTCAATGCCAGTACAAATGCACTGTGGCCTCTTCCAAGGGTTAGAGCCATTCAGGGTGAACTCTCACCACATCTCACTACTTCCTCGTCCCTTCTTTCACCAAAGGCACCAGACTTTGCTGGGAAATCAGCTCATTGTGTGTGCCTCCGCCCCCACCACCAGATAGGGAGCGACTTGAGAGAAGCACAGGAGGCGACAATAAGATGACTTCCCAAAAATCTTAGAAATAAGGCTGCCCTCTGATAATTAAATGATAAGACAAAATGGGACGGAAACAGAGATTTAGAATGGCACCCGTGTGGTTATTAAGCTGTGGTCTCTCCGCTCCAAACCCACCTTGCCATCCCCTGCTTTGTGATGCTGGAGCTGGGCTTCCGAGAACTGCTGTGCGTCTTTGCCAGCAGCTCCCTCCCAGCCTCTGCTAATGGGGGTGCTCGTGGGCAGCTGCAAGCCTGGAGGAGGAAACGGACTTGCTCCTTCCTGTTCCCGTGGGAGTCCTATGAGCATCACCCCAGCATCACTTATTCCCCTTGGCAGGTGAATCCAGTTCCGTTCTCCCCACATTTGCAGGGAGCCTCCTTAGGCCCCTGCAGACACCAGTGCAGGCTGAGCAGCAGCCCCTCCTCGGCTGAGCTCCTCACAGGTCCTCCTCTGAGCTCAGAACCCCAGCACAAGCTGGCCAGTGACCCCCTTGGAGGGCTGAGTTTCAGGAACCTCGGGACTGTCTCTAAGTTTTAAGAATTCCTATGTCTTTCCTTTGTTCCTTCGGCCTTAGAGACGGTGGGTATGATGCGTCCTGCAGTCACTAAATCTGTGAAACCAGAGAGTCCTTTTAATCCTGTTTTAGATCCCTACTTAACAACGTGATCCTAATTCTTTATATTGATTTCTCTCTTTCAAATACCTGGTGTCGTTTCTGTCTCCTAGCCAGACCCTATTCAACACATCCCTTAAAGGAGTAGACCATCCCCCAGGACAAGAAGAGACCGTCCACCTGAATGCAGGCATAAAACCTCCAAAGGAGAAGGTGTCCTTCAAAAGGGGTTAGTTGGCCATAGAAGCCTAGATCAATGAGAGTCAGCAGCACAAACCCAGCAGGACATCCTCAGCAGTGACAGAGGGCAAACCATCCCCGTCTCTAGCCCTGATCACAGCCACCAAGAGAGATTTTTTTTTTCAGAATTTAAATCAAATCGTGTTATTGCCCTGCTTACAACTCTAATGGATTCCCAGTGCACAGAGAACAAAAGTGAAACTCTTCACAGCAGAGCTGACAAGAGGCCTTGCATTAGCTGGCTTCTTCCTCACTTCCTCTTCCCTTTGCTTTTATGATCCAACCACCCAGTTCAAGCCAGGATCTCTCTTACCTCCAGATCTCCCCACATTGTTGGAACACCCTACCCTTCACCTGGAAAACTCCTATTCATCTGTCAAGTCTCCACATCATCCTCACCTCCTCAGAGAGGACCTCCATGATCATGCAATCCCTCTGCTTTAGCTGCCAGAATGTAGAGAAGTGAACCTAATCATTTTCCCATATCACAGTCTGTAATGACATATCTGATTTGTTCGGTTTTTGTTTGCTGTCTATCTCCCCTGTGGGGCTGTGAATGCTCTGAGGACAGGAACTACATTTGTTTTGCTCACCACTGTATAACCAGTGGCTGGCTTACATTGAGCACTCAACAAATGTTTATGAAAAGAACAGGTAAACTCTGGGGGTCAGGAGGTCTTCTACAATAAACAGGAGCTTCTCCAGATGGTCTCCTCCCCCAGCCAGACCTCCAGGCCTTCTGGCAAGTGTGGGCCTTCACTTCTTCCATGATGGCTGCCTCAGCTTCTCAACAAATAGGCAGGTGCTCTGGCCAAACCAGTTCAATAAAACTCATGTAGGTGCCTATAGGAGCAAAGAAACCCCCAGCCGCCACCCAGGCTCCGATCTCTCGGGCCAGGCTTACAATTAGAGGGATGTAGGCAAGGGATGGTGAGAGAGAGGGGCCCTGCGTTAGCAAGGTTCCCTCCTCCTGCTCCCTCCCCTCTCCCCCTGTGGCTCCCAGACACATAAGCACACCTACACTCAGAGCTTTAGATGTTGGAAGATGATCCCCTATGCCAGCAGAAGGTGCTGGTCTCACCGGGGGCTCAAGTAACCCCTGCTGGGTCTGATAGCTGACTGCTCACCATGGTCTCCAGTCCCTGCCCCCCACTTCCATCTCTCTCCAGGCCTCTACTCACACAAATATATGATAAGCCTCAGTTCCTGGAAGAACGATCTTCGTAAATTAAGTTATCATGAGTTATGTGAACCCCCCAACCTGCAAGAGCCCATGCTAGACTGGCTGTCTGCCTCCTGCCCTTTGCTTCTCACTTAAAGAGCCAAGTCACCATGAATTTTCTTAATGATACTTTATGCGCCTGTGTTAGTCATTTTTCTTCTCTTTCTAGCAGAGGCAGAGAGTTGCCTTAAGGGAAACAGCACAATGTTGCAGAAAAGACCCAGGCCTTGAAATTAGACAGAACTGGATTTGAATATTGGCTTTGCCACCCCACCAAATAGACCTGGGGAAGTGTCTCACCCTTTCTGTGCCTGTTTCCTCATCCTATATAATAAAAGCCTAAGATGCAAACAAACAAACAGCAGAATGACCAGTCACTATAATGCTCACTGACCACCAGGGGGCAGACGCTCAACCCAGGAGCTGTCCCAGCCTGCAGGCCCCAGGCCAGCCAAGGTGGGTGCCGCAGAGGGAGGCGACTGGAGGCAGCGGTGGGGGGAGGTGGGGAAGGGGCGCATGGGGCCGGTGAGCAGGCGGTGCCAGGCCAGCCAAGGCAGGTGCCAGTGGGGGACCCCCAATCATCCTGCCGGTCGCCCCACAGATCAGCCCTGATCACCGGCCAGGCCTAGGGAACCTACCCGTGCGCGAATTTTGTGCACCGGGCCTCTAGTTTGTATAATAAAGGCAATAAGACTCTGTACCAAATAGGAACATGAGGATCAAATGAGATAAAACATGTAAAGACCTTAGCACAAAGTATCATACAGACAGCCTTCACAAGTGTTTTAAAATAAGAACAATGTGAAGAATGAACTACCCAGGTATATGGGTTTTCAGTGAGTAGAATAAAGAAAAGGACACATACTTTGGAGTCAGCCTACCCATACTTTGGGTACCAGCCAGGCTGTGTGACCTTAGCAAGCACCTTTGCATTTCTAAACCTCAATCTTCCTCATGCTCTATAGGAAGTTGACAGTTTTAAAAGAGTTGATATATTTAACAGTCCCCAGCACAACTCATTAGATACTGGTTCCTTTTCTTTTAGCACATAAACATAGGTTTTGACATTTATGAGCAACCATATCAGAAATCCTTCTTGTAATTTGTTTATTCAATGATGCAATAAATAGGATACTGATCACATATTATGTACTAGATATGCTCTACAACTACGTGCTGGGATACAGTTAGGAACAAGACAGTCAACATTCCTGCTGCTGCGGAGTTTACAACAAATGTGGAAGTCAGAAAACAAAACACTAATATGACATCACGTGCTGTGAAGAAGATTAGAGCCAGCTAAGGGGACAGAGTGGGGCTAGAGGGGCTGGATTAGAGAAAATAGAGTCAGGGAAAACTTCCCTGAGGAGGTATTAGAGCATGACCTACACAGAGTGAAGACGTAAGCCATGTAGTGACCAGGGGGAAGAGCATCCCAGGAGAGGGAATAGCAAGTGCAAAGTCACAGAGGTAGGAAGAAACTCTGTTTGAGGAATTAGAAATTAGACCCATAAGATTCCAGCAGAGTGAGCTAGGGGGAGAACATGAATAGATTAAGTCAAAGTAGTCAAGTGCCAGATGAGCTAAGGTCTTGCAGACCATGGTGAAGATTTCATCATTCTGAGCCCCCGGTATTCTACAGATGGGCCATATTACAGCCGAGGTGGTGCTGATGGGAATGACAGAAGCACTGATGTGATAGGAGCAAAGGGGTAACAGCAAGAGCAAAGTTTCTGAGTAGGTGAGATGGGATCTAGGGGACCCCTGCAGAGTTGCCCTCACAGAGGATCAGAGAAGGCACATTTATGGTAACAGGAGAGAAGGCGGAGCACTCGGATACGGATGCAGGTAGATCGGTGGAGTTGGCAATGAGAAGAGGAGATGGTTTTCTCCTTATTGTTTTTTGTTTTGTAAAGAGATAAGAGAAGGTCATTAACTAAGAGTGAAGAGTCAAAGGCAGAAGAGAGGAGACGATATGAGACAGGCTCTGGGTGAGTGGAAGGTAAACTGACCATGGAAGTAGGTACTGTAGGATTATCGCAGGGTGGGAGGGCCCACTGGAGCCAGAAGGTTCTCTGTTTTTTCTCTGGCCCTAGTCCACGGCTGTGCACATGTGTGGAATAGGCAGTGAGTTGGGGCTGACGCACTGTTGTGATTTTCCAGGTGAGTAGATGGAGAGAGAAGAGGGCATGGGGTTCAGGGTGAACACATTGAGTGATTATAGTGAAGACCAGGGTTCTAAGCTGGGGAAGGAGGGAAGTGAGGCCACAAAGGGAATGATGAACTATACAAATGTGGAAGGTCAGTGGTTTAGAGAACTGGGAGGGGTGTTTCAATACACTCCAGTTTCAGATGTGATTTTAGAGGAACTCAAAATACTACAGATAATTCACTCACACAGTAAGTACTTATTAAAGACCTATTATAATTTTTAAAACCGGCTACAATTTATTGAGCACTTATTATGTGCCAGACATTGTGCTAAGTATACCTTTACTGTATCTCATTTGATCTTTACTATGCATTAAAGTTGGTACTGTTATCATCCCCATTGTGCAGATGAGGAGACTGAGGTTCAGAGAAATGTAGTAACTTCCACAAGAATGCACAGCTGGTAAGTAGCAGAGAGTTCTGTATGGTTACAAGGCCCAAGGATCTTAACTACTGTGTTCTATTATGTGCCAGACACTGTGCTGGGTTCATGTAATCATGACATTCAGATTCAGGTAATTCTCCTACTTGAGCCCAGCCTGAAAACAGGGCACCTGGCCTCAGCTGTTCAGGGGTAGAAGCTGGGAGTGGAGGTAGAGGGATCTGGAATTCTTTCCTTGTGTACAGCCTTGATAGAGCTGTCAATCAAAGTGCCCACCCTCTTTAGCTAAGGGGAGGACATGTTATCTGAGCTCAACCAATTGGACTTGTTCCAGACTTCGACATTGATCAAAGAAAGATCAATAAAGGAGAGAAAAAGATGGAACTGATCCATGTTGGCCATTTAACACCCAAAGTGTCTCCAGTCTCTGTTCTTTTCTGAGCCTAGTTCTCCAGCTTCGTGCCACCTCTGTGAATTCACCACTGGCCTGCCAATAAACTCCTTTCCTGCTACAGTAAGCCAGAATTGGTTCCTGACTTTCAATGAAAGACTCTGCACTAGCATATCAGAAAAAAAGACAAAGTATTGTAAAGCTAAAGTGAACGATTCATTCCTTGGATAAAATATGCACTGAGCAGGGTCAGAACTGGGGTGAGGCAAGTGAGGCACCATGAGCACAAAACTTAGGAGGGCTTTCACTCTCAGGGTTGTGTAAGTGCAGGGCTGGCCTAACAAGCAGGTGTCCCCCGCCCCCCCCCCCCAAAATAAATAAAGGTTAGTGGCTTAAAGAACAGATTATTTCTCTTTCACAGAAGAGTATGAAGCACTCCATGCGACCATTCTGGGACACTGGCACCTTCTATGATGTGGCTCTGCCACCCCCCAGCACATCCTCATCATAAGCTTAAGGCTGGGCCCAGCCAGGGAGAAGGCGAAAGAGCAGGGAGGAGGCAGGGCCTCTGACTAAAGGCCTTGCCTGAGTTTCACACATCGTGTCCACTGGCAAGGACTTAGTTACTCGCTGCAAGGAAGGCTGGGAAGTGAAATTAGCTGGACAGCCATGTGACTGTAAAAGGCATCGGGAAGGGGTTTCAGTGGACAGCTGGCAGGTGCCACTGCAGTCACTATGCACAGGGAACCTATTTCCCAGCAGCTTCTATTCTCAGTAACATTAAAGGCTACTGGGTAGAAGCACCATGGTGGCTCAGGGAGGGAGAGGTGTTCATGGGCTGGTGTAACAGGGGAGAATGTACCTGAGGAGGAGTAACCCCTGGGGTTGATAACGGTAAAATGAATGCAGCCAGTCTCCTTCCATGGGGCAGGCAGGAGATCTGCTACCAGTGGTTCTCAACCTTCCTAATGCCGCGACCCTTTAATACAGTTCCTCATGTTGTGGTGACCCCCAACCATAAAATTATTTTCGTTGCTACTTCATAACTGTAATTTTGCTACTGTTATGAATCGTAATGTAAATATCTGACATGCAGGATGTATTTTCATTGTTCGCGACCCACAGGTTGAGAACCGCTGTACCAAGGGGGAGCTCTCACGTCTGTCTCACAACACACTGTGGGAGACAGAGGATGCGGGGTGAGGGGAGCTGGATCTGACTTCCGGTTCCTGCATTAACCTCAGGCCAGACTTTAACGTTGACACGCCTTAGATTGCTCCTTTTGAAATGATAAGGCTGATAACAGCATCATTAACAATAATAATACATCAATTATAATGAGTGGTAGTATGAATGATAACAATGTGGGTGTGAGGATCCCACAAAGCAATAGTCTGTGAAAGGCTTTGGTATCCAGCAAAGTGTAGACCAGGGGTGGGCAAACTACTGCCATAGGCCACCACCGATTTTGTAAATAAAGTTGCAATAGAACACAGACACAATCACTTGTTCATATGTTGTCAGTGGCTGCGTTCACGCTAAAACGCAAAATTGAGTGGCCGTGATGGTGATCGCGTGGCCAAAAGTATTTCCTATCTGGACCTCTGTGGAAAGGTTGCTGATGACCTCTGCAAGGACTGCAGCCTCAAACTTCCTTGAGCATCATTTTATTCGCCAGTAAACCAAGACTAATAAGAATCACTGTCATTTCTGAGATGTTTTGAGGATCAAATGAAACAACATATGTAAAACTGCTTTGCTGGCTGGTAAGGGCCATGTAAACGGCAGTCATTATTTAGTCCCTTTGCTGAGTATCAATCCGTTTCCTTATTTAGTCTCCACTGAGCATCTGTAAAACGGACAGCTAAATACCTGCCTCCCGGAGTGGTTGAACGGACCCGTGAAATAAAATGGTGAAAGCATAAACTTTGGAATCAAACAGGCACAAGCTGGTGTCTTGCTCTGCCCGTTACCATCTGTGTGATCTTGGCCCCCTCGGAAGACCCGCGTCCTCATCTGTAACCAGGGGCCCAGCATTGCTCCTCCCTCGGAGGTGCTGCGAGTGTAAAGGGAGATGGCAGGAGCGAGGCCTTGGCGCCCTGCCGGCCTTGTTCCCATCGCAGTGGCGGTGACAAATGCCACCGCCCACGGGTCTCTATCAACAGTACCGCTGAGCTGCACCCTCTGCCTCGGCTCAGCGCCCACGGTCAGCCCTGGGTGCCGGTATAATTAGCTCCGTCTCGGTGGCGAGCATGCTCACAGCCTGACACCGCTGTCACCTCCCGCTCGGTTATCCCCACTCCGGGCACGGGTCTGAGTGCCACAGAGGACAAGCTGGCACTCGAAGCCTCTGACTCCTCACAAGGAGTCGAAGCCTCTTCCTTCACTCCCGGGGTGTGCCAAAAGATGAGTTTGAAGGCGAAAAAAATGCTGCCTCTTGCATTTGCTGAGAAATCCGTTCCTCCAGATCCCACAACCCACCGAGGGGGAAAAGGCAGCCTGTTTCTTTAAGAGGCCTCCGCTAGCCGGGCGGAGACCCCCGGCGTTTCCCGCGACAGCTGGGCCCGCCCTTTCTTGAGTGACAGGCCAACAAACGAATTGAAGGAAGAGAGTTCAGCGTGACGGCGGAAGGGAGCAATAGAAGCCCGGGTCGGCCTGCGCGGGGCGGGACCCAGGGAAGGCGGGGCGGGCCGAGGCCGGAGGAGCAGCGGCAGCGGGACCCCAGCGCGGGGAGCGGGGCCTAGGTCCGCGCCCTGGTGAATGCGGGGCGCGCCGGGGGCCGGGTCGTGGCGGGCTGCGGAGAAGGGCCTGGCCCTAAGGACGCAGCAAGGAGAAGCGCGTTCCGGCTGGGAAGGGGCCGGGGGCTCCTGCGCGCTGCTGCCCGGGGGGCTGAGGGGCTGGAGCGGGCGGGCCTGGGCTGCACCGGGCGGGCTCGCAGCTCCTAAGGGGTCGTGGCCCAGCCGGTCCGCCCGGCTCGCGGGGATGCCGAGTCCCTGACTAGGAAGGGGTGTCGGGTGGGAAGAGGGCGGGCCAGGCGGTGAGGAGCGGGGGCTGGGTCGGAGGGAGGCGGGGGAAGGAGGGTGGAGCCGGGGGCGCGACGGGAGCTGGGGGCGAGGAGATGGGAGAGGGACGGGATGGGAGAGGGTCAGTAGGAGAGTGTCCGGGGCTGGGTGGCACGTGTTCGTGCCCGGGAGCCCTTGGCGTCGCGCCCCGCTGCACACTCAGACACTGGTCACCACCCCGCCCGCCCGCCGACCGGCTCGGTAGCCGCGTTCCATTCACTTCCCATCGCCCCGCGCCCTCGCGGCTCAGGCCTCTCTCGCCTCTGGCCTGTCCCGGTGTCCAGCTGACCCGCCCACATGCTCTCGGCCCTCTCCCCTCTCCCGTGGGCCTCGCACCGTGGCCAGAGGCATCTTTTCAAAATGCAGATGAGACCCGGACACTGGGCTCCTGAAAGCTGGCGGGCTTCCCGGCTCTGAAGGGTCAGCCCCGGCCCTCAGCCCCAGGCCCGGAGATCTGGCCCCTCCGGCCTCTCCCTCCTCCCAGGCTGCGAATCCCTCTTGCTCAACCCTCTCCTCCCCCTGGACGCCCTCAGCCCCCAGGGTCTTGACGCTTGGACTTCCTGCTCCCTGGGCCTCTCTTCCCGCCTGACTTAGTCCAGTCTTCATCCTTCAGATCGCCATTCAAGTATCGCTTCCCCTCGGCATCCGCGGCCCCACGCCCCCACCCAGTGAATCCCCACTTTCGTCACCCTGTGCACTTCTCCTTCCCGCACTTGCACAGCTGCAGGGCACTGATTTAGGAGAGCACTCCTGTCTCTCCAGCCGCCAGGCAACAAGGTGCACCAGGAAGAACGCAGTGCCTGCTTTGGCTCCTTGTGCCTCCAGCATCGTGCACAGGGCCGGGCACTGGATATATTTATTTAAAAAGTGAATGGAGGACTTGGCTTTGGCAGGAGGAAGGGTGTGGTCCCTTATGTCCGACCAGTGGGGGCAGGAAACCAACACTGGGATACTCTGTGTGTGCCTGGCCCTGTGCTGCAGCAGTGCGGTCCAGTAGAAATACCATGCAATACGTATAATTTAAAAATGTTCAGTCGCCGCATTGAAAAGAAACAGGTGAAATGAATTCTTGTAATGTATACTTACTTAATATATTCCAGAATATTATTTTGACATGTAATCGATATAAAAACATTATGAATTACATAGTTCACGTTTTTGTGTGTATACCGAGTCTTTGAAATCTGGTGTGTGTTTTGCACTCACAGCCCATCTCAGTTCGTGGTGACCATATTTCAAATGCTCAGTAGCCACACGTGCTAGGGGCTGCTGTGTTGGGCTGTGCGGTGCTAGGAGCTTTATATACCTGTGACATTGTGTCCCTTTTTGAGTCTAGAGGCGGATAAAATGCCACAGGTATATAAAGTATTATCTGCACTTGACTAGCAAAAATGATGAAGCTCCTAAAAGTTACTTTGCCTGCCAGCAGTCATCCTAGAATGATGAGAATGAGGACTCCCATCTGTTAATATGGAGTCTTTCAATACCCTATGCTGCCTCTAGGAGGTGCCAAGGAGGTTTGAGGGTACAGGAAGTGGGGACTAAACTTATTGGAAACAGTGGTATTTCGGGCATATTGGGTGTTCTAACTTGTTCCATGCAGAGATAATGTGTCTGAATGCATATTTGATGCAGTTGAAGGAAAAATCTGGCAAGTCCTTCTTTGACTCAGTCACCAGACCTCAGCACAGCCTGCACCCACTCAGCCTGGGCCCAGGATCTGGACAGAACAATGTGCACCCCCTGCAGCATCTCAAAGATGCTGGGAGTGCTAGGCTTGAGTTAACAGTCAGGCTGTTCAGTTTCATAATTGCTCGCCGAGTGAGGTCCTCACCACCGTGAGGCCAGCACTGTTCTAGGCCATTTAGGATGACCAGGAGTATAAGTCACAGCCTTCATCTTTATGATGCTTCTCGTGTAGTTGCAAAAACAGTGATCACAGAATGATTAGATGATGTGCAAGACACCGTGGTGATGAAGAACCAGGATCAGTGATGTGCAGAGACTGCAAAATGGCTCTTTCTAAGCGAAACAGTGCAATGCGCATGAAAGTGTTTAATTTGAACTTCTTTATGCAGGGCGGGTACTTTGCAGTTTGCCACTTGACTTATTTACTTACTTAGCTGGCTGCTTAAGGTATCTAGGGGTTTGGATGGTTTTTTGGGGGGGGGTGTCTTTTGTTAATCCTCACCCCCCAAGGATATTTTTTTTCTAGAGAGAGTAGAAGGGATGGGGAGAGACACAGAGAGAAACATCGATGTGAGAGAGATGCATCGATTGGTTGCCTCCCACATGGGCCCGACCAGGGCTGGGGATAGAGCCTGTAACTAAGGTACGTGCCCTTGACCAGGATCAAACCTGGGACCCTGTCGTCTGCAAGCTGACGTTCTAACCACTGAGCGACTGGCTAGGGCATGCTTAAGGCATATGAATTTGTAACCCCATTAGACATGCTGGTTTTAGAAGAGAGTTACTGGAAGGGATTTGTTGAGCACCTATTATGTCCCATTGTATTGGACACAGCTCTGGAACTGGCTGTAAAACTCCCCAACATTATTCTGCTAGAAGAAAATAATAATAATAATAGAACAACACACCAGCAGTGCTTTGCCTTTTATATTGATTTTTCTCCTTTTCACATATGTTCCCTCATTTTATCATCATTATACTTCAGCCTAGCAAGTAGGGCCCTTTTATGCTGGTGAAACATGGTTACAATGTTTTTGCAACTTTTTCAAGTTCATAGTTGGAATTCTGCTTACTCTGTGTCAGGTATTATGCTTAAATGGTTTACATATATTATCCCACTTATGTTTCCAACAACTTTATAAAGTAGGATTGATGTTAATCCCCATTTTATAGCTAAGGAAATTTTATAAGTAAGGAAATCCACTCCAGAACACATGCTCCTGTTAAGCTACACTGTCTCACTAGAAGGTCAAGGTTGGAAGAGACCTCAAAAACATCTTGTCCAACCCCCTCAGTAGATCAGGACTTGAAGTCTAGAGAGGCTTGTGCTTGTAGGCAGTGAGGTCTCCTGTGCTCCAGGGGGGAAGACTAACCCCAAAATGAGGGCCCACGCCTTCTTTTGTCCCTAACTGGTGCTGTGGCCTTGCCAACTTCTTTGGACCTCTGTTCCCTTATTTGTAAAATGAGAGGGCTTGGCCTGATTTTACAAAAACAATGCTGTGTTGTTATGGTTGGTATTGAAGGAGTCAGGCCCACAGCCCAGATTTCAGGCCTAACCCAGGACTCTTAGCTCCCCACACTCCTTCCCTTACACAGCTCTGCCTCCCAGTTGCAACCATGGTGGTCTGTTGAAGGAAAACCGTCTCTTAAAGTTCATCTGTATTTTCCATCTCAGTTTCTGTTCCTTTGATTGCCAAAGACTGAAGCAAGTGGTCTGTAAACACTGACCCCTTCTAAATCCGTTTTCTCTGTTATAGTTAGGGGTTCACAATTCTAGGCAATGAATAATCCTCTGTCATTAGTGTTTATATTCTATTTTAAAGGCAGTTAGGTGGAGAGCCATCCTGAAGGGTATTTTTGGTGTGGAATTCTGTGGACACAACTGTGTACTGGGCATTGTGCTATGAATTTTGGGGACTAGGCACAGGCTTGATCCCCAAATTGCTGTGGCTTTCAACCCAGGCCACCCATTAGAATCACCTGGGAGAGTATTTCCATGACTGTGGGGTGGGCATTGATGCACAACTAGAGCCACTGGTCTAGAGCTGCTTCTCAGACTTTGAGGTGTACATGAACCCCCTGGATGGACCTTTTTGGAGGCAGATTCTGACTCAGTGGGTGATTTGTATTCCTGCAGCTCCCAGGCAAGGCCCGTGCTGCCAGTGTGCAGATCACACTTAGAGTAGCAAGAGCAGACACTGCTCATAGGGAAGTCACAGTCATTGGGATTGTGAAGGTGTGTCTAAAAGACGAGGAGAGCAGATGAGGGAACGGGGTGCAGGACTAGGAAATCCACTTGGGAGAGTGATTGTCTGAGCTAGGCCTTGAAGGATGAGTAGGAGTTTATCAGCTGAGCATGGTGAAGGCAACAAAAGTCCAGACTTGGAGGATGTTTGAAGGAACAAAGTGGCCTGATGTGAGGGATGTAGCATCTACAAGGGAGTGTCTGAAAGCCACAGGAACTGGAGTAAGGGCATGCTCTGTGCAGGAGTGTCAGCTCCCTTATGTGAGTACAGGAACACGGCAGAAGGTTTCTAAGCAGGATAAGAGGAGACCTAGGTGATTCTTAGGGTAGGTGTTAAGCGGAAGAAGTCCAGTTACCCTGTTGCCACACCCTTCCTCACCACACTTGGGCTTTATCTAACTTAGTGGTTTTTAACCACATGTTTGAATAAGTCTTGTGTCCAAGAAATTTCAACAAAAAGGAGAAATCTCAGCTGCCTTTGGTATGAAGGTCCTTCGCAGCGTTTCTAGCAGTGAATGTCAGAACATGAATCTCTGCCCCCCGAATTCCCCTCTTCTCTACCTCAGAGCCTCCTCGTCACTTGGTGGTCAGAACGAAGGGAAGTTGAGTCACTTCTCAGATGAGAAGATCTCAGGGAGCAGCCTCTATTGAGATTGTGTTCTTGATTAGAATGATGGTGTGACCTCTAGTTGCCTTCCTGGTGTGGCTATTCTGCTGCAGGAAACATAAACCAAACTTACCCCTGCCTCCCCCACTGAGTGGAAAGCAGAACAGAACAAAGAGCACTAGGCAATCCTATCCTAAAAAGAAAGGGGGAGGGGGGAGCTGGAAACCTCTGGCATTCTTCATTCTGAATTCCTTACTAATCGGAAAGATCATCTTTCACTTCCTTTCTTAAGATGGGCTGTCCACCCCCTGTCAGAATCCAGCTCCACGAAGGAGTCACTGCTTAGGTGATTGATGGGAAAGCTCCAAGGTGCTGATTTGATCAGCACACCTTCCAGAAGCCACTGAGAGAATGCTTCATTGGAGACACCAATGCTGCTATTTTTCTCTTGTTGCCCCAGCTTTGCCTTTGAAAACCTGGACTTTCAATCCTTATAGAATTATCTTCTTCAAATCAGTGTGTACCTCGCTCCTGTTCTTTGGCATTTTGAGTTTTCCATGTCTTCTTTATAGCCTTAATAGTTCCGAGGGGATGGGAGGGCAAGGGATGGAGAGCTGTGTAATCAATCGGAAGGGGCATTTTCCTTCTCTGCCTCTGGGCCTGCATGTAGAGCTGTAGCTCCCTTATCCTGACTGTTTGCTAGTGAGTCTATACAGTTGCTGAGTGGCGGAGTAAGGCTATTTATAAACCCGAGAATTTTGCAATGTTATTGAATTGCTTCCACCTAATTTCCACTTCCTTTCTAAAATGAAAATGAAAAGAGTAAGCAAACAAGTGCTGGAAGAGTTCCCCACAAGGAGATCCTTTATCCTGGGAAAATGGTCTGGAGAATGTTATTACATCCATTCTCCTATTTCCCGATGTTTCTATAGGGAGAAAAGCGGAGGGATAGTTCCCCCTTTCTTTTAACTGGAGTCAGGGTACTAAATCTGGTTTTCCAGTGAAATCCACTCTAATGTTAGAGTGGATTTAAATAATGGAAATAAATAACTTTAACTAATGGAAATACTGTGTAGTTGGGAGGTTGTAAGACTTGACGGGAACATCAGGCAACTAAGACAATTCATGCCAGTCCCTTTCCATTTAGAACCAGCCAGTGCATAGGTGTTGAAGTCAGAGCTGGTGGATTTAAGCAGACACGGCTGCTCACTGAACCACAGCTATATGCCTGGTGAGACCACAGGGGTGCACCTGCCCTGGAGGAGAAGCTAGTGAAAAGAGAGGTGTTTTTACTAAGGAAAGGTAAGGAAAGCTAAGAATGGTACAGAGAGGAAGTGACATTTGAGCTGGGCTTTGAAGCTTGAATAGGAGTTCATTTGACAGTCAAGGAAGGAAGAGAATGTGAAAAGGTACAGAAGAAATGAAGGAACATGACCTACCTCATAAAAATAGCACGTAGTCCAGGGAGATCTGGTTGGATTGTGCAGGACTGAATAGTTTTCAGTAGTTCTCAACCTGTGGGTCGCGACCCCTTTGGGGGCGTCGAACGACCCTTTTACAGGGGCCGCCTAAGACCATCAGAAAACACATATAAAGGGTGTCCCAAAATTCACGCAAGAAGTAATTTTGATAAAAAACACAGGTTTATGATTAAAAATTATAAATTTTTTATTGATTCATAAAGTATACAGTATAGGGTTGTGTATGGAATAGCATATCGGGTAAATGGCCTCCACGGCTTTGCTGGCACATACGCACTCTTTTGTTGAAATTTTCCATGACCGTTTTGCATAAATGTGGCTGAATTTCGATGAGGCTCATTTTCATCTTGATGGCTTGGTTAATCGACAAAATTGTCGTATTTGGGGTTCAGAAAATCCACGAGTGATTGTTGAGAAACAAATGCATCCACAACGTGTCACTGTTTGGTGCGGATTTTGGGCTGGAGGCATCATCGGACCATTCTTCTTCGAAAATGCGGCTGCTCAGGCAATAACAAAAGAGTGCGTATGTGCCAGCAAAGCCGTGGAGGCCATTTACCCGATATGCTATTCCATACATAACCCTATACTGTATACTTTATGAATCAATAAAAAATTTACAATTTTTAATTATAAACCTGTATTTTCTATCAAAATTCTTCTTGCGTGAATTTTGGGACACCCTTTATAATTACATATTGTTTTTGTGATTAATCACTATGCTTTAATTATTTGTGACAATGAAATTAGGGGTCACCACAACATGAGGAACTGTATTAAAGGGTCGAGGCATTAGGAAGGTTGAGAACCACTGGTTTAGATGGTGGAGTACCATTATCTGTTAAAATAGTGAATTGTTGTTTTGTGGGTCTCTTAGCTTCAGTGTATTCTAGCTTCAGGTACAGCAAACTAGAATTCTCCCCTGAGCACTTGCTATGGGCCAGGCACAGGGTTCCTGTGTTCGCATGGCTTTCAGACAACACCAGTCTGCCTAGGATCAAGTTCTGGCTGCACCACTTCCTTGCTGTGACACTGAGCATGGAACTTAATTTTTCTGTGCCTCCCATTTTTTTATCTGTAAATAAGGGTAATAATGTACCACACAGGGTTGCTGTGTGGATTAAATGAGTTAATATTTGCAAAGCCCTTAGAACAGTACCATAGCACTATGTAATTGTTAACTAATGTCATCATCAAAGGGATTCTTACGTAGAGGGAAGAGAATGAATTTTGAAGTCCTAAAACCTAGCCTTGTGACCCAGTTCTGAGGTGGAGGCTTATGGAAGACAAGTTTCTCAACTCGTCCGAACTTCAATTGCCTCACCTATAAAATGGGGGTGATTTCAGGGTTTTTGTGAGCATCAGCTATAAAAATGCTGTTGTACCTAGGCTGTCTACTTATTATAAAGAGGCATCTACACATAACTGTTATGTACAGATGATTGCTATAAAGTCACCATAAAACTGCTCTGTTTTAAACAAGCCAGACTTCTCTAAGTGGTTTCTACTCTTCATTAATTCAGCCAGTGTTAATTAAGGGCCTTCTTGATGCATCATCTTATGCATGTTATGCTGCGGTCTGTTCATACCTCCATATTAGAGCTGCTTCAAAGCTTGGGTCAATCTTAGTCTTAGGCTTTTTAGCTGCAATGAACAGAAATGCAGGCTAGTTTAATTTCAAGTTTTATTGGCATGCTACAAGGGAATTCCGGTGCCGCAAGTGTAGGAGGTGTAGCCATGGAATCTCAAAAGTCCTCAGGCAGTGGCCTCTTCCATCTCTTCCGGGACTTTGTGGCTTCTGGTTTCTGGCCTCCAATCGTCTGCAAACTTCTGGATTCTTTCTGCAGAGCAGCTCCCTCTGCAGGGCTCTTGGGGTTTGCTTCTCTGTACCTTTGGCTTACGAATGGCCTGGGCTTGCCATGATACCTGTTCTAAAGCTGACTGTGACCTTTCTATTCCAGGGCCATTGCCACCCAACTCCCTTTTAGCCTGTGTCTGTAAGTTCAAGAGGAAGAATTGGACTAGTCCAGCTAAAGTTGAGTGTTCACCGTGGTGCCATCAGCTATGGCATAGTTGGGAAGAGGTCATTCAACGCACCGGGCTGCCTGGGCTTTGTGGGAAAGGGCGGAGTTGCTGAGAATGGGGGTTTATAGTATCTCTGGAATAGTCTTGGTGGTTGCAAATCTCCAAGCTGTAAAATGGTTATAAATTCTTGGAACAGTTGGGAATCACTCAGGGCTAACTTTAACAAGGAAAGGGACAGTCGACCTAGGAAATGCCATATGGGGTCAAAGTCAAGTGGAACTGTAAGTTAATGAGCTTTAGCTTGTTTATCTCTAATAACAGTACCTAGAAAAGAGTTCCCCCAAACCCTATTTGTTTCTTAGCAGCACCATCGAAATAAGGGTATAGCTTCTTTCGGTAAGGACTTTGAAATGGGCAATCTGCATTCAAAGTTTTAAGTTCCACTTTAGAATCATGGACTTTTAGACTTAGAAGGCATCTTACACATGCTTTAGATTAACAATCACATCTCACAGTAGAAAACAAACTGAAACTTGGGTAAAAGAGACATGTGCACATCACCCAGACACTTAGTGATGGAACTGGGACTAGGTCCTGGGTTCTTTGGCTCTAAATCCAGTTGCTACTTCAGCAGGGAAAGTCATCCCAGCAAGCTGCTCTTCCTGTTATACCTAGGCTGTCTACTTATTTTAAAAATGAACTAAATAACAAATGTTCTAAGAAGGCATACTGTTCAGTTCCATGTATATAAAGTACAAAAACAGGCAAAGTGATAGAAGTCAGAAAGAAGTTGCCTCTCAGAGGGCTGGGAGGTAGGGGATTGACTGGAATGATGGAGGGAATTTTCTGGGGTAATGAAAATGTTCAAAGTCTTGTTTTAGATTAGAGAGATGTGGGTATTTCCATTATACGTATATATAATATATTTACATTATAGAAACATATACACAGTAGAAATACATATAATAGAACTATATATAGAAGCTCTGTGCATTTTATTGTATGTAAATGACATCTCAGTTTTCTAAAATGATCTCACAACTGACAGTCACACCCCTAATTAGGACAGATTTACCGATAAGGGTAGGATGCCTGCCCTAGCACCCAGATATTTGTGGTACCGCCCCTGCTTTGCTGTGTCACTGGAGCAGAGCATTTCAACCACGAGTTAATCTCATGGGGCCAGTTTCTATTCAGAGGTTTGCTGTGTGTCTAGGCACATAAAAATTACACATGAAAAATTCTGCTCGGAGCTGCCAAAGTTGTGGAAGCTTTAGGGGCCATCAGGCCATCCTCCTTAAGTCCCTTTAGGCTTGATTTAGTTGCAGTGAACAGAAATTCAGGCTAGCTTGGGCGGGGGGTGGGGGGGGGTGGGGGGGTGGTACTGGCTAAAGTTAAATCCAACTTCTGTCCCCTTGACTACTTATTAGCTGGGAGAACTCGGGCAACTTAACCCGAGCTTCATTTTGTCATCTTCACAGGGAGGTAATAATTCTCCTCTGCCTACTTCATACGGCTGCTGGGAGGACTCAACAACTAAGTGAAAGCACCTTGAAACCATCTCTTTTACATTGTCATGTTCTGGAAATGCTTGTATTTGTGACCATTGACTTCTGAAGCGGCCCATCCTAGTCAGGAAATAGTCATGAAAGCTTCCCTCCGGTGAGGCCTCTGGTTTGAAGGGGACGGGACTCTTAACCCTTTCGCCATGCTCACAAGGTTGGGACAACTGAGCTTTGTGTTTGGGCTGGAAAATGGATAGCATACAGGAACTACAGCTCAGCAGCAGCTCTGTGGCATGTTCCAGGGGAGGCAGGCGGTCTCCATCAATGAGGAGTGAATTACGGGTGAGGGGCTAAACCTGGGGGGCAGGAGGAAAGTCTTTTTCATTAAGAGAAAGGCCTCTCCTGAACTTGTAGGCGAGGAGTATAAATACACACGAAACTATCCATTAGTCTAGTGCAGCCGTGGGCAAACGGGCCGGCCCGTTTGAAATGAATAAAACTTAAAAAAAAAGAGACCGTACCCTTTTATGTAATGATGTTTACTTTGAATTTATATTAGTTCACACAAACACTCCATCCATGCTTTTGTTCCGGCCCTCCGGTCCAGTTTAAGAACCCATTGTGGCCCTCGAGTCAAAAAGTTTGCCCACCCCTGGTCTAGTGACTTCCCTTTGTCAGACCTTGGAGAGAGAATGCTTTAGCTGCTGCTTGGAATACCACTAAGCTAGCAGAGTTGCCTAGGGTATCAGTCACATAGGCGCATCTTCCAGACTTGTTCAAAATGATTTATTTTCCTTTGTTTTGGAGAGAAGTGGGGGAAGGGGTCAGAGGTACTTCAAAACCTTGTCCTTCTCTAGAGGGCTCTGTGTGAGGGTATCCTCAGCTCCCTACACCTGAGTTCTCAGCAGCTCTTGCCCTTGGGAATAGCTGCTAAAATAGCATTTCCTGTCTTCTTTCTCTTCCCCATATTCTGAACTCTGCATCATCCCACACAGAGGAGGCTCCACATTGTGTCCTTTGAGGGGGAAGGAGTGGCAGCAATAACTAGGGAGGAGGCAAGAGAGCATGTGCCAGGCCCTGCTGATGCTGGGATTTTCCTGGATTGACTGCACAACACAAGTGGGCTGGCTCCTTCAGCTGACTGCCCAAGCAAGAGAAGGCGGCGTCTGTTCTTACCCATCTCAGAGCATATGCTTCTCCCTCTCTGGTCCCAAGACAGGAATTTGCAGTAAATGTGTTCTTCTGCCACAGAGCACTCCTTACCCTTAAACTGAAGTGCCACGTTGGCAGATCTTCCTACTGGCTGATCTGCAGTTGATAGACAGGATTGTCCTGTTTCTACTTGCTGATTTAATCCAGAGAGACAAAAAGCCCAAGGAGAGATTGTGGTGTGATCTAGAAAAATTCAAACTAAGTAGTTCCATGTGTAGTAGTTCGGCCGTTGGACAATGTCTGTCTTCTAGTTTTCCAAAATATCTTACAAGAGTGAAAGTGAAAGCAAACTCTGACTTTTTCCTTCTTTCTGATTCTTTCTCCCCAGGCAGCCGTATCTGTGTGTGCATCTTAGAGAAGTAGGGCCCATTGGGAACAATGCCACCACCATCAGATATTGTCAAAGTGGCCATTGAGTGGCCAGGTGCTAATGCCCAGCTCCTTGAAATCGACCAGGTAAGCTCCTGAAATGACAAACAGTGATGCGAGCAGAGGGATCTGGGAAGTGTGTGGCAGAGGATGTCTTTAGGGATGAGGACCACTGGCATCAGGAGTAAGAACCAGCCAGAGGGAAGCTGAGGCCTGTCCCCCGCTACGGAACGTTGGTCCCCATGGCTTGAGAGAGGCTGCCTCTCAATACAAGCTATCAAGGGAGAAGTCCGTGCTCAGACCCCAGGTTAATCCTGCTTGGCAGCCCCTGGTCAGAACCATGGCACGAGGAGATGTGGTTGAAGGACCTCTCTCTTTCTTTCAGAAACGGCCCCTGGCATCCATCATCAAGGAAGTTTGTGATGGGTAAGTTGAAACTCCCTTGTTTTGGATGATGGCAAGCTAGAGACTAAAGGAGCACTACCAGGTCTTGACAGGACTTCTGCTGAAGGGTCTCCAGTTAGTCAGATCCCCAGTATGGGCTTTTGTGCATCGTTGCCTTACGCAGGAAGTATAGCTAATGAGGATGACCCTTAGACCTCTTATCAATCTTCAGTTTTTCCTTTAAGTCCAGGAATGCCCTGCCTGAGGTCCTGGTGGGATCTGAGGTCCACGGTGAATTGTATGTACCTCCTTTTGTGCTGTCAATCTTACAAGGTTCTTTGTAATCTTGAGGAGGTTATTTTTGAACATCTCAACCTAAAGCTTTGATTTTTGTCCCAGTCCTTTAAACATGCCACCTGATCCCTTGAGCAACTCTGCTGAAATTATTTATTTGCAGCTTCTAGATGGTCCAGAGGCATAGCCAAACGGGCTGTACTATTTTTCTCTTACACAGGTGGTCGTTGCCAAACCCGGAGTATTACACCCTGCGTTATGCAGACGGGCCCCAGCTCTACATCACTGAACAGGTCAGTACTGGGAGAAGCAAATCAATATAGGCCTTGCCTTGCAGTGCGCCACCCAAGGAGGCCACGCCGTTCACCTTACTCACATCCGGGTAGCTTCCACTCACTGGGAGAGCTGCTTCCTGGCTGGAACAAGGTGCGCCAGCCCTCGTTCTCCACTACTGGCTGGAACACCATGGTTTCACTTCCTGAGAGCCCAGGGCTTAAAGAGGACGTTAGAAGTTCTGTGCCAAGAAACAAGCAGCAGGAGAAGAGGGCCAGACTGAAGAGTCTCTGTTCCAACTCCTTTAGAAATGACAGAAAGTTCTTGTTGACTCAACAGCTTGTACAATTTTAATATTTTATTTTAGTTACTCTTTTTTCTCTTTGCTCCCCAGACTCGCAGTGACATTAAGAATGGGACAATCTTACAGCTGGCCATCTCCCCGGTAGGTACTCTGCTTTCCTTAGGAATTAATTTATTTAACAAACATGTATGAGTATCTATCCTGGGCCAGACTCTGTTCTAGAAACTAAGACTGTGGAGATTAACAAATCAGTCTTTGCCCTCACAGTCTGCTTGAGATTAAACCAACAAATACAATATATGGCCTTTCTCAAGGGTCTTGATGGAAAGTTGCTTAGGGAGTTGTAGGAACTCAGAAAAGGGACCACCTGACTCAACCTGAGGCTTCCCAGAGAAGGGAACGCATAGCCCGAATGTCGAAGACTGCGCAAGAATAGCTGAAGAAAGAAGAAAATGAAAGTGTCCCAAGCAGAGAGATGTACTTTGTCTGGGGAAGGCGGGATGCAGGATGGCTAAGGCCTGTGGCCATCAGTGAGAAGCCAGATACTGAAGTCCCTGATGGTCTGCTTATGGGTTTGGATTCTGTCTAGAAGGGAAGGTGGGAACACTGAAAGATTTTGAGCAGGAAGTTATATTACATTTAGATTTATATTTTAGAAAGATCACTTTAGTGATAGGGTGGAAGATGGGCCAAGAAAAGGAAGATAGGTGGCAGACAGAATCTCTAAGAAACTAATGAGGAATGTTAACAGCCCCTGAAGGCAAATGGCAATGGAGACGAAAGGATGGTCATAAAAATATTTAGAGGCAAACTGGATGAACATGGTAACATACTGGATGTGGAAGGAAAGGGAGACTCCAGGATGACCCCTGTTTTCTGCAAGAGCAGCCTTTAAGGGTAACTAAGGGAGCTACCACAAGGGCAGGAAGAAAACCAGGAGCATGAAATGGCTCAGGAGCCGAGGGCAGCAGAGTGTCAGGACAGAGGGAGGTGTCCACAAGGAGCAGAGGGATAAAGTAAACAGAGCAGAAAGGCTGGCTGTTGGCCTGTTACGTCAGTCAGTCACTGGTGAGCTTCCTGCACACTGTTTTGGTGGTGTGACATCCAGATTGTCATGGGTTGATAAAAAGAAGTGAAAAAGTGAGAACCTCCAGTTTACCACATTATCAAGAAGCTTGGTTATAAAAGGAAATAGGTGGAAACGGTAGTAACTCAGAAATGTGGAGTGCAAAAGATGTGCTCTTTAGAAAGAGGTAAAACATTCAAGTGTTTAAAAAAGCAACAAATTTTCACAAAGATACAATGAAAGGTCTCCCTTCTACTACCCTCCCTCATCTGCCCAGTTCCCCACTTCCTCCAACCCTTCAGAGTTGTTAACTAATGTTGCATCTTTTTATGTGTCCTTGAAAATCTTGTTAAGATGGACAAGAGGAAGCTGACAGTGCAGAAAAGAGGGGGCAGTGAATGGAACAGGACCCTCCTGGGTCAGAACAGGAGGAATCCAAAGCCCAGGTGGAGGGATGTGCCCTGGCTGCTCGGCCCAGGAGGAGAACAGTATATTTGCGGAAGGGCCACCAGAAAATTGAGGGCACCTGTTTTCTTGACAAAGAGAGAGACTTGTTTGTCTGCAAGGAAGGGAGGCTCGAAGTAATAACCGCCAACATTTCTTGAACACCCATATTTTGCTAAATACTTTGCATAGGTTATATTCTTTAATCCTGACAAACACCCAATGAGATGGGCACTCTTAACAGCCTCATTTGGCAGACAAAGAAACTAAGCTTAGAGAGGTTAACTTGTCACTTGTCACAGTGCTACAGGTCTGTTAGACTCTAGGCCAGTATGCTTATCGTCCCATTCTTCTGCTTCCCTCTCTTTTCCTGAACTCATCTTAAGGACTTCGTTATTCCCCCCTCAGCTCTGCTAATTTAATATGACAGTCTTGGAGTTAATCACTTTTATAGACTCACGAAGCATCCTACAGACCTCTCTCACGGAGCAGTTGACTTTCCCAGGAGCACACCTCTCTGGAGCAGGAGGCAGCCACCCAGACACGCTGTCTCAAGAGGGAAATTGACATTTGGAGTTGGAAGTTTCTAAGTGTGAAGTAGACCAATGCTCTTCAAATTGTTCTCTCCTGTGACCTTTTCTCCTGGGGGACGTTTTCCCTGCTGTGGAGATCTTGAAGGATTTCTGTATCATTGAGAGCAGTGTGCTGTTAAAGGGCCATCTATAATAGTCAAAGAGGAGAGGCAGAAGGGAGGGAGATGAACAGGCCTGACTCCTTGGCCGGCAAGAAGACTGGGCTTCAGTCACTTGCTTAGCAACTATAAAAAAACAATAAAGACTACAGAAGCATTATTGCTCTTGAGATTCTTCCATTCCAACTGAGAACATTAAATGCACACACCAGAAATAGAGAATGATGAAACGGTAAATTGTGAGGCATTGACTATAAAGTTAATAAGTTTAGCAAAAGGAAAGATCAGTGAACACGAGAGCAGGGACTGTAGCTGTAGCTTGCAGAGTGGAGACAAGCATTCTGCCAGGAAAAGTTCCCACGCTGGGAGGCTTTGTCACCAGTCTTCATCTTCAAAAAGCTATTTTGAAATTAGTTACTTCCCGCTCCTTGATATTCTTAAAGTTTCCCCAGGACTATCACTTTGAGGAACAATGATGTGGACTTGAAGAGAAAGTTTTAAAAAAATTGTGAGGCTTCCCCCATTTTCAGATTGAAAGGGATCTTCAGGGTCATCAGATTAAATTCTCCACGCAGGCATCCCTTCTATTGCATCTTTGATAGATGGTTGTCCAGATTCTCCTTGATTGCGTCTAGTGACTAAGAGCTTATTACTTCAAGAGACAACCACTTCCATTGTCTAATGGCTTTAATTAATAGAAAACTGCCCTATGTGGAACCAGTATCTGTTTCTCTATGACTTGCTAGAGTTAGTGGGCTGTCATCTACCAGATATCTCTTGTATTCCCTGGGTGGGAATTCCTTTAATCCACCAGAGTGGTACACAAAGGATACAGATACTACAGAATTGGTCTGGGCATATTGGTAATTCCCCGATTTATCCAGTGAACATTTATTTAACAGCTTCTAAGCAGTGAAAAAAAACTAGTTCTGCCTCAGGCGTGGATGTTCACAGAAAGGGCCTCAGAGCTATCCACAGAGCAGTCACCTGCCATAAGGAACAGATGGCAAATATCTTGTTCCTGCTCTCACAGTCCCGGGCCGCACGCCAGCTGATGGAGAGGACCCAGTCATCCAGCATGGAGACCCGGCTGGATGCCATGAAGGAGCTGGCCAAGCTCTCTGCCGACGTGACCTTCGCCACCGAGTTCATCAACATGGATGGCATTGTTGTGCTGACACGGCTCGTGGAAAGTGGAACCAAGCTCTTGTCCCAGTGAGTATTATTGAGGTCTTGTCTGGGGCCTTTGGAGATCTGTTCCTCTCCACAGGGCATCCTATTCTCATTTCCATTGAGTCAAATGAGGTTTTTGAAAACCGTCTGCATACAGAGCAGTGTGCCAAGCACAGGAGTCCACACAGAGGGATATAATTCACTATCGTGGTCCTAAATCTTATAGTCTGCTTGGGCTCTCACAAAACGGTACTGTGCCAAGTGAGTAGTAAAAATAGGGGTTGCTGAACTCAGGAAGAGGGAGGTCAGCTCAAGACAGACCTGTACCTTTATGGAAAACGATTGGTCTGATGAAGGTTAGTGTGCAGACTATCCATTATAGGCTAGAACAGGTGTCTGTCTATTCTTAACCACCCCCTGGCTCCCTCCCTGTCCAGTCACCTCCCCTCTCCACACACACACACACACACACACACACACACACACCTTTCTCTGTGTTTATCATAGGTTACCCCCTACCCGTGTGCCATCTCCCTGCCACCCATTTTCACAGGGCAGAGAAGGTCCAGAACTTTGAGATACACCATGAACATCTTTACGCTACTCCAGCGTCAAGATGAATGTGGTGGGAAACTGCCTTGTCGTGATCCACAGTGAATAACATGTTTAGTTTGCCTTCTGAGCCTGTGGAGCCTAAGCTGGCAGAGAAGGAGTCAGAAATCTTTCAGCCGACAGATCAGCTATTGAAATTTTCAGCCAAACCAAGCAACTAATCATGGGTATTTGTTTAAGTCCTAGAAAATCCTGAAGCTTTCGCTGTCATCAGCATTGACCCCTCAAGAGTGCTGCAGTCTCCCAGGAGTACAGGATTAGAAGGGCCTTGGTTTCTTCCTCTCTAAACGGGGGATAATGCCCCAGTATTGTCATGAGGAGCATTGTAAATGAGAATGGATCTGAGCAAGCTTTGTCCATGGGAGTATAGTTTGTTAATTGCAAAGCACTCTACAGAAGTATAAAGGATTTAATGTATAAACAGGAGAGACAGAGGGAAGAAAACATTTTCACCCTTATTTTCCATCAGCACAATGCTAAGGGCTTTACATTTATTGTCATCTTGCCCCCACCACAATCCAGTGAGATTAACATGATTTTACAGAGGAAGAAATTAAAGTTTGAAAATATAAAATTTGCACAGTTAGCAAACAGCTGAACAGGAATTGAACCCATGTCCAAAGTTTGTATTCTCTGCTCCTCCAGGCCTAAAGGTGAACATGGTACATAAGCTTCCTTAGGTACTCCCACAAGGTATTGGGGTTTGACAAAGGTCTGCTGTGGTTTTGTTCTTGGGAAATGGATAAGTGATTCTGTTTCCCTGAGATGAGGTGACATGGAGAAGGAAAGCCTAATCCCCAACAGCCTTTATGTTTTCAGTGATGGATACCTGGACAGATCTGCTCCATGTCTGTGTAGGTGTGCATGCGAGCGCTGACTCAGAGTTGCATCGACTGATTGCTCATGTAGTGCCTACACTGAAATCCTTCCATTGTGGCTGCCTTCACACCTGTTCCTGGTTTTGAATCTTTGTATTGTTGTGTGTGTGTTTTGCACATGTCTCAGCTACAGTGAGATGCTGGCATTCACCCTGACTGCCTTCTTAGAGCTCATGGACCACGGCATTGTCTCCTGGGACATGGTTTCCATCACCTTCATTAAGCAGGTGAGGCCTCCAGCATTCTGTCTTTCTCTCCTTCCTCAGTCCCCCTTTGTTCTCCAGGCTAAGGTGGGGATGCAGTCAATACCGCATTCTGGTATGGGCGGCTTTCTATCTCTGAGGCCAGACTTTCATCCTGGAGCTCTGTGGTTCCTGCAAGACTTACCCTACTGTACTCTCAGGACCTGCACGGAGATGAACTGGGCTCTCCGAGTGAATCTGCCCAAAGTGGCACTGGATTATTAGTGAGACTTGGGAGAACACCAGCATCAGCCAGTGCCATCCTTGAGTCTTCCGACCTGCTTCCTGACTTTCCCTTCTCTTTGATAAAAAGTGTTCATTTCATTTGCCTTATATTTATAAGTCTGCCTTCTGTTTACAAATCTGCCAGGTAGCCTGTTTGGACTGTCAGATTGACCTCAGTCGGTAGGAGTGGGGAGACTTCTAGTTTTGCCCTCCTTTCTTTTACAAGAAGGGACAGCATCAACTCGGAAAACTGAACTAAAACCAGTGAATAATATGTCCTGACCTGCCATTGTCTTGGGACTTTGGGAACCTCCCAGTGCTAAAGCTATTTTGGCAAAAGTGACCTGGCCATGTGTTAAGGATATTATAATAGGGATTGAGGAGGATTAGATGACAAGACTTTGAGATCCTGTCTACCTCTCTAAGTCTCTCTGTTCTATGTGTGTACAGGGACACAGTGCATGTCAGGAGAAGTGTACCTGGAAATAAAATAATATCCTAGTATCAGTAAGATCCTCTGCTTTCTATAGTCAGCTTTTTCACACCCGAGTCCTTATTTTGAAAATGAAGTATTAAGCCCTTAGATTTTGAGGACACACAGTTGACTGGATACTGTAATTTGAAATTGAGTTTTCCATGCCTAGGGAATCCCTGGCATTGGCCCTGGTAGCCATAAAGAGATAGCACTCTCCAGCTCGGGACACCTGCCCCAATGTGGTCAACACACCTGAGAGGAGAGAGCCTGTGGGCTAGCAGCAGAAGCCTAAGCCGTCCAGCTCCCATGGGCCCTGAGCTTCCTACCTGATTTGTCCCTCTCTGCCTTTAGATTGCAGGGTACGTGAGCCAGCCCATGGTGGACGTGTCCATCCTTCAGAGGTCCCTGGCCATCCTGGAGAGCATGGTCCTGAATAGCCAGAGTTTGTACCAGAAGATAGCAGAGGAAATCACTGTGGGACAGCTCATCTCTCACCTCCAGGTGTGAGTAAGAGACTCTGCCTGCCTCCCTGCCCTGTCGCTTCTCTTCTCCCCTCTCCGTCTGCGTAAGTCTTCCCATCCTCCTCCTGCTTTGCTTGGATTCCAAGCTGCTGGTCTGCTTGTTCATCCATTCATCGCCTCTTCTACATGACTGCCAGGTTCCTTCCATAATTCAGACCTGATCATGTCATCTCCTGTGTAAAACCCTCTGTAACTCTCTTGCCCCTTCGGATGAAGTGGTTTTCCCCAATCTCCCTGTACCACTGTGGTACCAGACAAAATGAGATGCTTTCTTCTCTATGGGTCAAACAATCTGTTTGTACCTATGGCAATTATATTTACATAAAATACTCTAATTTTTATTATCTGTCTCCCATTTTATACATTTTAAAAATATATTTTTATTGATTTCAGAGAGGAAGGGAGAGGGAGAGAGAGAAACATCAGTAATGAGAGAGAATCATTGATTAGCTGCCTCCTGCACGCCCCCTACTGGGGACCGAGCCCGCAACCCCAAGCATATGCCCTTGACTGGAATCAAACCTGGGACCCTTTGGTCTGCAGGCCAACACTCTATCCACTGAGCCAAACCAGCTAGGGCTCTGTCTCCCATTTTAAACTGAGCTATCTGGGAACAGGGACCAATCATTTTTGTATCCTCTGCTTGGATTTAAGCAAAAGCCCAATTAGCATTTGTTGAACAAATACTTTTAAAATTGCTTTTGAGGCTTAGCCCCCTGTTATTATTTGACTACAATCTGTGAGTGATTTCATGAACCATGTCTAAGTGTCATCTTGCTGGTCATTCTTCTAATCTCCTCTGCCTTCTTTCTTCATTGACACAGCTCCAACCAGGAAATTCAGACCTACGCCATTGCCCTGATTAATGCACTTTTTCTGAAGGCTCCTGAGGACAAGCGACAGGTCTGTGGCTGCCTTTCCAAGCTTTTCATCTGGGCTCTTCCAAGAGAAGAATTCTCACCCACTCACCCTTTGCAGACAGCAGAAACCCAGCCATTTTCCCAAGAGTCCTTCCTCCTGTCCCTCTGCTATCAGAGCCCATTGAGTGGCTTTGCTAAGGAAGACCCAGGGGAGAACGAGCTGGGAAACCAGCTGGGGTCTTAGGTCAGAGCAGGGGCCTGCAAACTTGTTCCTCTAAAGGGCCAGAGGGTAAATACGTTTGCTTTGTGGGCTATATTGTCCGAATGGCAACTATCCACCCTTCCTGTTGTAGCCAAAAGCCAGCCACTTCAGACAGTAGGTGAACGAATGATGTGGCTGTCTCGCAATAAGACCTTATTTACACAAATAGTTGACAAGCCTAATTTGACCTTAGTTTGCCGACCCCTAGGTTAGAGCATCAAGAAGGGAGAGGAGATTGAAACAAATGAAAGCCTTACTTAAGGAAGCAAGAGTGGAGGCACTTAGCACGAAGTCTCGTGTGTAAGCTCTGATCCAGATTCTAAACTTCCTTCTCCTATGAATTATCTGTGTGACATTATGCAAACAGCTCTACCTCTCTGAACCCCCATTTCCTCACCTGTAATATGGGAGCTACCACATCTGCCCCGTTTACTTCACAAGGATGTCATGAGGCAAACCAGACCCCCGATTTACACGTGAGGACACCAGGAATCGGATGGGCAGGGGAACAAGCTCTGACCTAAGAGTCCAGGGCCTGCCACTGGCCGGACACATGCTTTAACCTCTTTGGGTCTCAGTTTCTCTTTCTGTCAAATGAAAGGGCCAGATTAAAAGACCCCTAGGGGCCCTTCCAACACACTTTCTAGATTTCTCTGGTAAAAGCCCAAGTGGTGTGCAGAAGAAAGACTTTTTAGTTGTCTGTCAGTACCCTGGGCTCAGGAGGTTGAAATTCATGTGGGATCAGGTAACAAGCCCTTGGTGGATGCCAGTGGGAGACCAGGAGCATCTGTGTTTCTGTCTGTCCTGTCTTTCTTGGATGGCTTTGCTCCATTAAGCTCTTCCTTTCTGGTCCTGTTCTGAATGTAAACTGAAAGCTCATTCTTCCATCTGCTTCTCTCTGTGCTTTTGCTTTCTGCCGGCAGGACAAGCACCTTAATCCTCTAGACCTGCCTGCCACTGTAAGTAGCACCGCTCTGTGGAAAGGGCCCCGCTCTCATCCAGGTGGGGAGGTCACAGCTGGGCAAGAATCTCACCTCTGATCTAAGATGTTCAGGGAACTCCAGGACCAGGAAAGGTTGTGTGCTGTAAACCTCATATGTCAGGACACTTGAAGACTTCCTGCAGAGTAGAGCCACATGCAGGATTAAGGTGATGCTTGTCCCAGGGAATGTGGCCCAGTCTTTCCTTTGTAACTCGCCTTTACGTGGGTCTGTGGTTCAGCCAGCGAAGTTCAGATTCAGAAATAGCCTGTGGCTCTCATCTAGATGATACCATGGCGCATCACCTCCCAACTTGATACAGCAAAGTGTAAAGGTCAATCCATGTTTACCTAGACCGTGGGCATTTGAAAAGGTTTGGACAGTTGACAAGAGGGGATTTGGATGCTCATTTTTCCTAAGAGGGATCTTAGGGAGGTCAGCTCTACAAGGATCTGGAAGAGGATGAGTGCTTCCCCCCACAGAGAAGCTTTTAGTCTAAGGTCTTAATGTTCTGGCAGTAGACCACTGCCTGTTTCCCACTGTTAGTTGTCCACAGAGAGATCTAATCTCAAGCTGACCTCCTATAGCTATCAAGAAGTGTCTAGGCCACCTCCCTCCTCCTCCAGGTGGTGTGTATGCTCAGGGCAAGCATAGTAAAACTTAATGTTCCTAGCAGCACCAGCCACTTGGAATATGGCCAGAAATCCAGGCGTGAGAGAAAGGCCATTGAGCTCTGAGGACATTGCTCCATGGGAGAGGTGTGACAGCTCCCTCAGGCCGATGGACTTAGAATTCTCTGTAAAATTAAACTAAGGCAGCAGTTTAGAAAGTGAAGTCATACCAGTTAACATTATAAGAAGTGATGGCTGACATTGGAAGGCAGAGACAAAAGAATTCTAAAAAGCTGTCAGAGAAATGAAAAGCATGGTAATCTGGGACCATTGTGTTTAGGAGAAAATAGCTTCACATCTCAATAGCTCCTTGAGGGTATTAGTGTCACAACCCAGAAAAATAAAGGATGGTCTTTATAAAGCCAAGTCCACGGCAATGATTAAATTATCATCATTGCAGTCTCTGCTGACATAGACATGTATTTTTTTTTAAAGATTTGCATAAGAATGGTCAAAGTAATGGTTCTGAGAGGACCCTTAAAGCTTCGCTCCCTGGAAGATTCACTTTAGGAGGATACTAAATACATAAAGTGTTCCTGTTAAATCAGAACCAAATATAATTTAAAAAGTAACCCTATTATGAAAATTACCCCAAAGCACTCAACACGTTCTCTCCACCAGTCGGAAGTGAATGGGAACTCCTCACTGTTTCAGGGGATCCCCACCCAGCTCTCTCTGCTGGTGAGCCCCGGGAGCCGTGCGGGGCCAAAGCCCTTTCCTGGGTTTGGAGTCCCTTCCAACCTAGGCAGTGGGTGCCTGCCTGGAACAGTGAACAGTGCCTGCGGCTTGGGGACCATCACGCTGCTCTGTGCTCCATTTACGTCGTCCATCGCCCAACGTCCTTGTAATACCATGTCTTGTCCTGAGGCGTCTTCGTCCCTCTTTGAAGATGGTGTGGTGGATTGTGCCATTGGGACCAGAAACCCTATTTGTTCATTTGCACTCACATAGGAAAAATGTGAGGGAATTTGTTAGAGTGTAAGATACAGGTGATGGTTCGTGGATTTTTTTCTATTTGCCCACTTTTCATTTGAAAGGAAAAAAATGTGAAAGAAAAAGCCCCAGAGCTGTGACATCACCTTCCTCTATGGTTGTCACAGCTGTGTCCTGCCACCGTGCCTCATGTTCCTTATTTTCTCACTAGGACATGGCCAATGCATTTGCACAGAAGCACCTTCGATCCATAATCCTAAATGTAAGTTTCCGAAACAAGCTGTATTTTGTTACTATTGTTTTGTTACTATTAATAACAATTATTACCATTATTATAGTTGTATTATTGTTGAAATTACTATTGAGTGGGTTGGGCACTCAGAGAGAACTTACCAATAGGCACTAAACACTCTCAAGGTGAAAGCTTTTTTTGTAATCCTCTATAGGCAGAGTTGTCTCTAGGAGGCTGCTGGCCCACCAGGGATTGCAGAGCCTCAAAGGAGACACAGGCCAGCTGTACTGTTTGTTGTCTGGCAGATCCAAACTTGTTTATCTAGAGGGAATGTGTTAAAATGAGCACGAAAAAGGAAGGTAACTCGTTGAATTAACACGGGTCATAAACCAGAGTGTGTGGGGCACCAGCAGGGATGAATAAGACAGTGTGTTTGCTCTCGAAGAACTTCCAGTCCAGTAGGAAAGACGAGTGGTCATGGCACCTGTGGTCAGGTTCCGTAGAGATGCGTGTCTGGGAGACTTCAGAGGAGGGCAGTCAGTCCTGTGTTGGAGGAGAGGTGCCAGGAAGCTCTAGAGGACTGTCTTAAGGGGAGGCTGAGGACAAGCAAGCAGACCAGAGAGAAAAGGAGTGGGGGGTGGGGGCCCGGAGCCAGACGGAGTGTGTGATGGGTAGAGGGTGAAGCAAGGAGCAGATCTGTGGTGAGACTGCAGATAGCAAAAGACCAGATCAAAGTAGGGTCTTAGTCTTTTTTCCTAAGGGCAGTTGAGGGGATTTAACCAGGATCATGAAGTAACCAGACTAGCATTTTAGAAAGATCATGCTCCAAAATCTGTGTGTTTCCCGGGGGGTGTGTTAGCGAGGAAAGTAGAGTAGGAGGTGGTGGGGAGGGGGAGGCATCTGGAAAGAGGTCTAATTCCTTGTTACCAGGGTGGTGAAGTGGGGTGGGAGGGAACCGAGGTGGGAAATGGGGACAGTGGGAGCGGGAAAGAACCAAGGATCTAAATTAAAAGACGGCCATTTTATCAGTTGTCAAAAACAAGGGAGAACTGGGAGAGCACAGTGAAGAAATTCGGAGTCAAGTGTGAAAGACTTACTAATTCTGAACATGAACTTTGGAATCACCAGCACCCACTCTGCCATTAGCCAAATCTTTGATCTTGAGTAATTCACGTAACTTCTGTGGGCTTCGATGTGCTCCTCTGGACGTGAGAACTAAATGAGCTAATATATATACAGTGCTTAGCAGGGTGCCTGGCATGTGGTAAGTGCTGTGCTTATATGGCAGTTCTTTGCGAACAAGATAGAATAGCTGAAAGAATTCAAGAAGTAAGCTCCGAGTACTTGTGAAGTCCAGTGATCAGCTGATCTAAACACGAGGAGCCTGTCAGACTTCACTGCAGAACTAGCTCTTGCCTACTGGCCATTCCCTGGTCACAGCCCATGGGCAGCCCACAGGAGGGACCTGAGCAAATGCTCAAGCACTCTGCCTGCAAGTGATGGAGAGCACACAGTGCCCACACCTTCTCATCCACATTCCTCTTCGTGTGTGGGAGCAAGGATGCCCCTGTGAGGGAAATTTAATGAATTTTGAGACTTTTTATTTACTTGAATGAGGTTATGACAAGCTAAGATTCCACTACAGAAGACAGTTCAGTGTCAGGGACTTAGATAGTCTGCTAGGAAATGGTATGCATGCTCACTTAAGTCCAGGAGGTTAACTGAGTCCAGCCAAAGAACATAGGCCTGAAAGTGTCTGACAGCAAATAAGATGTCAGGTAAAACTCACCCAACTGGAGCTGTACTTCTTTGAGCCATTGATGGCTAGAGTATTACCTTCCCACAATGATGTGTCTGATTTTGAGAAAGGGGATTAAATGAATGAAAACCAACATCACATTAACTTTAACCTCTCTTTAAAGTGGTTTATGAGTTCTGGAGAGGTGAGGCGGAAGGAGTAGGGATAGACAGGTGGTGAGAAATTGGAGTGGTAGAGTGGGGGAATATAGAGAAAGGAAGAGGCTCAGAGTGAGGGGCAAAGAAGAGGTGTCAGTGGGACAGTAGAGCAGTGACAGAGAAAGAGCCTGGGCAAAGAGAGTCTGGGGGGAGAGAGGGAAGGGAAGCTTAGGGGGAGAGCAGAGAATGAAAAAGTAAGCTTGGGGAGATGGAGACAGACACTGAGACTGAGCTGAAAGGAGAAACAAAGAGGAGAAACATGGGACAGAGGGAGGGATGAGGGCGTTAGCACACCCTCTAGCAAGAGAGAGGGGCAGCTTTGTCCAGTAGAAATTTCTGCAGCTGTGGAAGTGCTGTCCCAAATGGTAGCCACTAGCCACACGTGGCTGTTGAGCTCTTTAAATGTATCCAGTCTGACTGGGGAACTTAATTTGTCATTTTTTAAATTTAATTGAAATTGAAATGTGGCTTGTGGTTACTGTTTGGGCTGTACAGAGCTAGAGAGAGAAAGAGACAGGAAGGAAAAGCACTCTGGCATCTCACGGTGTGGAGATGAGGCCTAGCAGTGCCGTCCAATGAAAATATAGGGACCGCTTATTTTATTTGATACTAGAAGCCTGATGCACAAAATTGGTGCAAGGGGCTCGGTCCTCACAGCCCTGGCTTCATCCGTCTGGAAGGTCGTCTGGACAGTCGTTCTGCTGTTGTGCCATTTGGTCGATTTGCATATTACGCTTTTATTATTATAGATGTTCTAGCGGCAATGTTGAAAAAGGAATAGAGGAAATTAATTTCAATAACATTTCATTTAACCCAGTCTATCTAAAACACTATGATTCCAACATATAATCAATAAGAAAATCATTAATGAGATACTGTACATTTTGTTTTTACATACAGAGGTTCTGAGGTCTGGTGTGCCTTCATTGACAGCATGTCTCAGTCTGGACTAGCCACATTTCCAATGTTCAACAGCCACATATGGCTAGTGGCTACCAGAGTGGACTTCACGGGTCTAATAAGTTTGCTCTCCAGCCGAGCAGGCCCTAGAGAGCTGATCTGAAGTTAGAGGGAGCTCGAAAAAGATACTGATCTAGAGTTAGAAGCTCTATAGAGCTGTCTGATAGAACTTTCTGTGATAATGGAAATGTTCCATATCTACCCTACCATCAGGTGGCAGCCACTAGCCACATGTGCCTGGTGAGCTGAAAATGTGTCTAGTGCTACTAAGGACCTGAATTTTCAACTTAAATTCATTGTAAGTGACTTAAATGCAAGTAGCCCCATATGGCCAGGGGCTGTCACATTGGACAGCACAGGCCCCTAGAGACACAACTAGACTGAGTAAGAGAACACAAAGGATACAGGTGGTTCGTGTGGGAAACTGGGCAAGAGTCTCATTTGGCCGAGAAAAGAGCAAGAGTGACAGGATTCAAGATGGTCGTGAGATAAAGTGGGGGAGCGAGAAATACAGGAAGCAAGCAGGAAAGAGCAGGCTCTTGTGGGAGTGAGAACAGGACAGCTTGAGACAAGAACATAACCAGCATTGCTCAGCCCGGAGCGTGTGGGAAAAGACAGAGCGAGCATGAGAATAGGAGAGGGGTAGGCATCAGAGAGACAGAGGGAGGAGGTGATGAGCTGAGGGGGGACCAGGGCCATGGAAAGAGAGCAGGGAGAACAAGTTAGAGGAGGGAGAGGGACATAGTGGGAACACAACACAGGGAGGAGAGAGAAAAGAGGGACAGTTGTAGGAGACAAAGGAGGGAGGGGCGGGTGAGGAGGGTTGGACAGGAGCATTAGATGCCCCCCTTTATGTAGGTGTCTCCATGTCATTTAAAGAAAATGATCTTTTCTAAAGCCTCTCTTCACCAAAACATTTTATTTTTCTAAGGGAAAACAAAGAACCATACTGTCCAATTCCACAAGCAAGTCTTTCTCCGTGCCCACTAGCTATTGTCTTGGATTGTCTTGGATCTCTTTAAACCTGCAGTCCAATTTGGTAGCCACTAGCCACATGTGGCTGTTAAACACTTGAAATGTGTCTAGTCCAAATTAAAACGAGTAATTACTTACCTGATTGGAATAAGGTCCAGCCGCTGACCTTATTCATATCATAGTCTTAGTGGGGTAAGAGAAGAGGATGGTGCCCGCTGGCCTGCAGTGAATCCTCTCTGCCTGAATCAAGCCTATTCATGCTCCATTCCCTTCGAGAACACGAAGTCCTTGTGTGTGGGAGGAAAGCCCTGTTCCTTGCCCAGTGTACTTTTTCACCAGCATGGATGTGTCTCTTCAGTAAAAGAAAATCAGTTCAGCCCCCTGCTCCCTGCCTGTGCTTTTTCCAGCATGTGATCCGAGGGAACCGCCCAATCAAAACTGAGATGGCCCATCAACTGTATGTCCTACAAGTCCTGACCTTTAACCTTCTGGAAGAAAGGATGATGACCAAGATGGACCCCAATGACCAGGTAGGCGCTAAGTGGGGCAGAGCTTCCCTGGCTTAAGCTGTGTGCTGTTGGATGTGCTGCGCTCCACCCTCAGGCTGTGTACTGAGCACCTGCTGTGTGCCAGGGGCCTTGCTTAGATGTGTCTGCACAAACGGTTTGGTCTGCTCTGAGAAATCTAGCTGTGTGCCTCCCATGTCCTCTTCCTGCTGGTGACCCTCTGTGCCAAGCCCACCTCTGTCCTGCTAAGGAAGAGGTGATGCCTCTTCAGACATCCATCGGGGCCAGAGTTCTGCCCAAGCCCCACCCACTCTTTTCCTTGCTTCCCTTGGTTAGCTGATTCACCTGCTGGCTGTCTGTTTCACCTCAGGCTCAAAGAGACATTATATTCGAACTGAGGAGGATTGCATTTGATGCAGAGTCTGACCCGAGCAATGTCCCCGGGAGTGGGACTGAAAAACGCAAAGCCATGTATACCAAGGACTACAAAATGCTGGGATTTACTGTAAGTTTCCCAAAGCACAGACCTGCGTAGGCCTTCTGCTCTGACAGGAAGGCAGAGGGCCCACCCAAGTGAGTCCTGGGCACGCCTGCTTCATAACAGTGGCCCTGGAGTAGATGATACTGAGAAGCTGGAGGGCCTTGATGCTCAGTTTGCTTATGCAATGGCAGAGTCACAAGTTTATGTGCAGCATTTGGCCCTGTGAAAAAAGCCATCTGTGAGCAGGTCCGGGAGGTCAGCCATATGGATGGAGAGGAGACCTCTCACCACAGCAGCGAGGTTCTTTGAAAAGCAGGCGTGGGTATTTTGTGATAGGATACAGCTTGAGGATGGAGTTAATTCAATTAAATATTTATTATGCACCTACTCAGTGCCCAGCAGTGTGCTATATGCTGGGGTTACAAGGTGAGTCAGCCCAGTGGTCAAGGGCTCACAGTCTCATAGTAGCGACGGGCACGGAAAGAGCTACAATAGATGTAGATCTGCAGCGCTAGCAGCATTCAGATGAGGGGCAAGGGCTTCCCCTCAGGTGACACCGCACACAGAAAGACCGCCAAGTCTAAAATCAGGTTTCTTCTTCCTCCAGAACCATATCAACCCAGCAATGGACTTTACGCAGACTCCTCCTGGAATGCTGGCCTTGGACAACATGCTGTACTTGGCTAAAGTCCATCAGGACACCTACATCCGGGTAAAGGCTGGGGCCAGCTTTCTCAGCCCTGGTACCACATCTCTGGCCTCCTTCCCCCGCCTCCCTGGTCCTCTCCTCCCTCACCTCCCTTTCCTCTCCTCCCCAGATCGTCCTGGAGAACAGCAGCCGCGAAGACAAACATGAATGCCCCTTCGGCCGCAGTGCGATTGAGCTTACCAAAATGCTCTGTGAAATCCTCCAGGTTGGGGAACTACGTAAGTCTGTACAGCAGCCCTGTAATTGGGGGCTGAGTGAGCTGTGATCAGCTTATCCTTGTTAATGGGAGTCTTGGGTATTGCTTTGTTCAAGCTGGCAGTTTGAACATGTTCAAAAGCTATGCCACCATCCACTCCCAGGTGCAAGGACTGGCTGAGTCTGTCACAGGGCAGAGGTGGACCAAGAGCAAGTGCCCTGGAGAAAAAGGCTCAGGAATTGGGAACGGCCCCTCCTACACTCATCACTAGCCCTGGTCCTCGTCATGGTTTTGTTCTTCAGGGCTTTGGTGCAGAGGATCCAAAGTTTCTGGACATGAGCACCCAGCTCATCCCTTTCCTGCCTCTTTTCTCCCATAGCAAACGAAGGACGCAACGACTATCACCCGATGTTCTTTACCCACGACCGAGCCTTTGAAGAGCTGTTTGGAATCTGCATCCAGCTGCTGAACAAGACCTGGAAGGAGATGAGGGCAACAGCTGAGGACTTCAACAAGGTCAGTGTCGCAGAGCTCTGAGGTCCAATGGGCTGAGAAACATCACCTGACAGCCTGTGACAGCTGCCAGAGCTGGGGAGATGCCTGCACTGGAAACCAGCCTGGTGTGCAGCAATGCGTCACAAGACTGAGGCATTGTCCCCTCTGGTTGTGCTTCCTCTGTCACCATGAGCAGATGTCTTCCCCTTGGTGCCCTGGGCCCCTCATTTGCCCCTGGAGCCAGTACTCACCCCTCCTGTCTTCCTTAGGGGCCAGGAGGATAAGCACAGTAATAGCTGTGGTTGCTGAGCACTTACTGTGTGCAGGCACTGTTGCTGTTTGTGCACTGGAAGCATCAGGGAGAGGTTGGAGTGGATTGGCATGATACGCAAGTCATGGATACCTACTCAGAAGTCATTCCTCCATGCTTTCTGAATACCCGTCTCGTGAAGCACACAGGGCCCTCAAAAGCTGGTACTCTAGACTTGAGTGTTTTGAAGCTGATCATCTCATTGTAAAAAGTTTGGGAAGAACTTTTAAGTATATTCAGTATAAGGAAGAAAATGTTTGCTATAATTTCACCACACAGTGATGACCATTTTTTATGTGTTTCACTGTAGTCCTTTTTTCCTGTAGATTTTTTCTTCATTGATGGAGAGCTGACCGGATGTGCAGTGTGATATTCTGTTTTTCCTTTAACTGTTGTTCTAGGGAAAGTAACACCTTTTTTTGAACATATCACAGTGTGCCAGGCACTGTGCCTCCATATAGCATCTTATAATCCTTCAGGCAGCACGTATCAGAAGATGTGTCTTTCTCCCTTTAAACTGTAGGGGGAGGGTGCTAAGTGACTTATTCAAGGAACAGATGAAGGGACAGAGTCAAGATCTGAATCCATTCCTCTCTGACTCCAAAAACCTATGCTCATTCCACACCGTTGACTAATTGAAATGTATGAGAAATAAGGCATTTGTCACCATCAGTCATTTGTCCTAATAACCATCCGAGGAGGTGTTCCTTAGCATGTCGGTGCTCTGTTCCCCAGCACACATCTGTAGTCCTGCTGTGCTCAAGACCCGGGCACGGGCCAAGCCTTGGTGCCCAGAGGCAGCCTGTCTGTGTGGCAGAGCAGGGGTGAGCTGGCTGCCTTCTTCCTTCCCCCTTAGGTTATGCAGGTCGTCCGAGAACAGATCACTCGTGCTCTGCCCTCTAAACCCAACTCTTTGGATCAGTTCAAGAGCAAACTGCGCAGCCTGAGCTACTCTGAGATTCTGAGGCTGCGCCAGTCCGAAAGGATGAGCCAGGATGACTTCCAGTCCCCGCCAATTGTGTAAGTACCATCCCGTAGGGGGCAAGGTGGGGGAACCCAGCCCCACTCTGTCTTCCTTCCAAAGCTTCACTGTGACCTTCTCCTTCCCCGGTACATGGCCACCTCAGGGAGCTGAGGGAGAAGATCCAGCCCGAGATCCTGGAGCTGATCAAGCAGCAGCGTCTGAACCGGCTCTGTGAGGGCAGCAGCTTCCGGAAGATTGGGAATCGCCGAAGGCAAGGTGACAGGGGCCTGGGGCACTGCGAGGTCCTACTGCCCAGAGCCACTCCACGGGGAGGGAGCCTGCCTTGGCGGGCCTGCAGGGAGCAGCAGGGAACACAGCATCCTCTGCCTATGTGTGCCCAGGCCTTTCCCAGGACTGTCCTTGCTCACCTGTTTGGCTTCCCTTGTGTTCCAGAACGTTTCTGGTACTGCCGCTTGGCACTGAACCACAAGGTCCTGCACTATGGTGACTTGGACGACAACCCGCAAGGGGAGGTGACATTTGAATCCCTGCAGGAGAAAAGTAGGTTCATTTCTCTATTGCTGTGACTTGGTAGCTGGACTCAATATCAGGAGAGTTCTAGTCCTGGCTGTTTCAAGCTGATTGTCTGGTCTTGGGCCAGATATCTCTCTGGACCTGTTTCCTCATCTGTCAGAGGTCATCTCTATCTGCCTCCCTCACAGGGCTGTTTGGAGAATTCGGTGAGATCACAGAGGGGTATGGGCTTTGCAGATTGTAAATGGTGATACAAAACAAAGTTGAAAGGTGGTGGTTAAGAGCAGACTGCTTGGATTCAAATCCTGGCTTTGCCACTAATTCTAATTAATTCTGATTAATTCTAATTAATTTCGAGTTCATTCTCCTCTCTGCCTTTTTTCTTCTGTCAGAATAATAACCATATCTCCCTCATAAGAGGATTGAATGCCTAGTCTATGTAAAGCACTTAGAACCAATAGCAGGTGAAACTGTTAGCTACCGCCACTGCTGTTTGCTGTGGTGGTGGTGTCACTGTCATTACTGTGACGTTAAAGTGAGGTGAGTGTCAGAGGCCCATGCCTGGGGAAACAATCCAAAAGCCCAGTCAGATTTGACACTGCCCTGCAGGCCATGGTTCATGGCAGTGGCCCCAGAGGGGGAACAATACAAAGCCACACACCCTGAGCTGATACAGCTCTTTGAGTCTGGGGGCTGAGGCTTCCCTTCGAGCACCCGAGCAAGGACCAACTTGTACCGTGAAGCTCCCAGAAACTAATTCCCTTCATTGATCAGTTCCTGTTGCAGACATCAAGGCCATTGTCACTGGGAAAGATTGTCCCCACATGAAAGAGAAAAGCGCTCTGAAACAGAACAAGGTGAGTGGAGAGGCAGTCCCGAGTCTGAGCTGCTGTCACAGGGATTCCTGGGTACAGGCGGTGGTGGCAGTCTTTTAGGTGCATGCTCTCGCTCGCATCCTTTCTCTCTCTAATGCCTGAATGTTTTATTAAGAATAATTTTGAAGCCGTTACCAGTTTGGCTCAGTGGATAGAGTGTCGGCCTGTGGACTGAAGGGTCCCAGGTTCGATTCCGGTCAAGGGCATGTACCTTGGTTGCGGGCACATCCCCAGTAGGGGGTGTGCAGGAGGTAGTTGATCGATGTTTCTCTCACGATGTTTCTAACTCTCTATCCCTCTTCCTTCCTCTCTGTAAAAAATCAATAAAATATATATTTTTAAAAAGAATAATTTTGAAGATACAGAAAAATAGGTAGAACCCCCATATATGCATCACCCAGCCTCCACAGCCATGGCAAAGTACGTGTTTACCTTCCTCCCCTTTGTTACTTTGAAGAAAACCCTAAGTGTTACATCATTCCATCTGTCAGTATGTAGAATGTATCTCTAGATTATGAGGACTCCTTTAACATAATCACAACAGCATTATCACATCTAAAAAGAAATAAAAATTGTTATTTAATGTCAACTATTCCATTGATGTTTGAACTTCCACAATTGTTTTATAAACAGCATAATTTCTCTGTATAAATATGCAAATGCGATACGTATAGACATACAAACACTCAGCCCCATTTTGTTTGTTAAGTCAGCATCCAAAGAGAGGCTACCCTTTGTGATTAGTCTTTTAAGTTTGGTTTTTTTAAATGTGGAACACTTCATGAATTTGCATGTCATCCTTGCGCAGGGGCCATGCTAATCTTCTCTGTATCGTTCCAGTTTTAGTATATGTGCTGCCAAAGCGAGCACCTTTTAAATTTCTTAATTCATAAGTTCCCCCTCCATCTTTTCCACCTTTATTTCTCTTTGCAGTTTATTAGTTGAAGGAACCAAGTTGCTTGTTTGGTAGTTCCCTGAGTCTGAAATTTGCTGATTGTCTCCCCACAGTGCAGTTTAACTTGCTCCTCTGTCCCAGATCTGTACACTGAGGGAGAGATCGAGAGGCTTGATCCAGTTCAGGTGTGACCTTTTTTTTTTTTTTTTAATAAGACTACTTCCTAAAGGTCCTATGTTCTATCAGAGACACATACCATGTGGCTGTCTCTCTTTTTGTGGTGTCAGTTCCCCGAATGCTCAATGCCTCATTCCGCTAGTAAATTGAGGCTTGATAGCTAGTGATATTCTAATGCAGCCTGTCCTTTTCATTTATTAGCTGAACTACTTCTCTAAAGAGAAACTTGCTGTCACCTACTGTTGGTTTCCCAGTGGTACAGTTTATGTAAGAAAGGAGGGTAAATGCTGGATTCTTTCCTAGTGTGTACCTAGAGTTAGTTCCCTGTTATCATCCAACAGTGACCAATTATGTGTATGTGTCTTGTTTTATTTTCCAGTATGATTATGAACTCAGGGTTTAAGCAAATTCCATTTTTTTCAACCCATTACAGTTATGTTGTTGATGCTCACATTTCCCCATCTTTGGCCACAATTTGTTTTCATTGTTGTGGTTTTAAACTGTGAACACCTTTCAGTTTAATTACCAAGATACATATTTAAGGTAATACACAGTCATGGACTCTGACATTCTGAAGCTTCTGAGTATTGAGTAATAACTTCTCTCCAATCTTAAAAGTATCACCACATCATAGGCGTGACTTGGGTACGGAGGGGTGAGTTCAGGTTGATCAGTCACCACTGGGCCCCATCTCCAGCCACTTGTGTGCACGTGCCCTGGGGCTGGATGGCATCACATGTGAATCAGCACATTTGATGGTGCCAACTCACCAGGACTTTGGCCAAGATCTTGGTGTGCAGGGCCCAGGCCAGTCGATTGCTCCACTAACAGAAACCTTTCTCCTTCAGGAGGTGTTGGAATTGGCTTTCTCCATCCTCTATGACCCCGATGAGACCTTAAACTTCATTGCACCTAATAAGTATGAGGTGAGCGGTGTGACACTGCCTTGCACAGCCCAGCCCTCTCTGCGATTCTTTAGCCAGAGGGCAGAAGCGGGCACAACAGGAACGTCCTGTCCCCCTAAAGCAGGAGGCCATAGCCTGTCGTGAAGGCTGTTTGACACAGGGTCTGCCACCCGGGGTCCTTTTCCCCTGAGCCGGGCCCTCCGGGTCACTCTTCAGCAGTAGCTGTAGGTTGTCATTAGCAAGACAGGGCCAACTAGGGCTAACTTATTTGCTGGGACTGGGAAAAGTTTCCTCTTTTCAGTTTCTGTGGCCACCTACCTAGGGAACCTAACAGATGCCCCTCCTCAGGGCTCCTGGCCATATTAGTAGATCTGGCCTGGGCTTTGAAGCCAGATGGCCCTGGTCCTGCTGACACCGGCTCGCAGTTTCAGTTGCAGCCCTGGAAGATACCAGATGTTACCTGAGTCACTGCGGTTGAGACCACACGTGTCTGGTGAGCTCTGAGCCATCAGAGGAAGCTGGAGGCGGGGCTTCTGGAAGAGGAGACGTTAGGAGGGGCCTGAGCTGCCAGCAGAGCTTTATTGGGAGGAAGTGAAGAACTAGCAGGTGGGGAGGGAGACGGAGCAAAGGCACAGAGAAAGATGGGGCAGGAGGCCAGGGAGGGCTGAGAGGGCCCTGTCATTCCCTCTCATCGTGAGGCCTTCCAGTTCAGTTTCTCTAGCACTTAATTTCAACATTTATTGACCGGGTGGGGTTTTTGTTGTTGTTTTTGTTTACTTTTTTAAAAACAAAAGTGAGTCCCACAGTGGTTCCTTTTGTGTCCTGTTCTTTTCACCTAATTGTATTCTCCCCTCCCCATTACTAATTTCAGGTAGTTGATGCCTCAGTTCTCAGGTCTGGTTTTGCTGTGTTCTTTAATTGTATTTTTTAAAATCATATTTTATATTATCTTAAGGAGTTTAAATGTCAATCTCCCATAAAAGCCAAAAGGTCGGGCCTCCTGGTACTTACCACAGGCTGTGTTCTTACACTGACTGTACAGAAATAGGAGGCAGAGTAAACCCACCCCATATACACCTCAGCTCAGGCTCTTTGCCTGGTCTGTATTGTGAGTGGGGAGACATTGAGAAAAACAACAACACAAAACCCAAAAGGTCTTTTAAGAAAGTGAGCAGCTCCCAGTTTACCTTTGCTATTATCCCAAGTCAGTTTTGCCTACACTGAGTAATTCCAAAAGAGACCAGAGTGAGTCCTAGGAAAAGGACCTTGGCAGGACCTCCCGCTGTCCAGGGCCCCTGCTGATGTTCTGCAACTTGCTCCCCCAGTACTGCATCTGGATTGACGGCCTCAGTGCCCTTCTGGGGAAGGACATGTCCAGCGAGCTGACCAAGAGTGACCTGGACACCCTGCTGAGCATGGAGATGAAGCTGCGGCTCCTGGACCTGGAGAACGTCCAGATCCCGGAAGCGCCCCCACCGGTGCCCAAGGAGCCCAGCAGCTACGACTTCGTGTATCACTATGGCTGAGCCTGAGCCAGAGGCGACGGCACCCAGGAAGGCATTTGGGACCCCGGAGAAACACTCACAGTCTGGTGCCTTGTCTTTTACTTGTACAGAATCCGTAGGGACCGTGGTGGCCAGTAAATGCCAACCATTCCTCCAGGCCACCTCTGACCACCCAGAGCTTCCTCTTGGTCCCCATCCACTATGAGTCATGAAGGCAGGTGCTCTGCCCTCCCCATCACTGTGGAGCCTGGCTTCAGGCCATGAAGAATGAACAGCAAATGCCCTTGCTCTTCAGGCCAAGAGACTGCTTTTTGAGCTGGATTTAACAACAGCCACTCACCTTTTCTTCCTGAGCCTGCTCTCCAGTGGTCAGCCGGCTCCCATGTGGGCAAGAGCTGGCCCAGGAAAGGCTGCCTGCAGAGGACAGGGCTGGGCATGTTGAGAGCCTTGCAGAGACTGCCTTTGGGTGACCCCGTGCCTGTGTCTCAGATCTAAGTAGAGGCCTTGCCCTTGCTTTTGCTGTCTTTGTGAGGGCTCACTCCGGTCTCAAACAGCGCCAACATACGGCTGCTGCTGAGGTTCGGCACTAACATCTCATCTCGGGATCCACCAGGTCTCTCTTGCCCGCGCAGTTGTCTGGGCAGATGGAAATGTCTCCCTACAAGCTCACAATCTCCCATCCTGGCAAGTCAGAGACATGAAGGCTGAGTCCCACCCTCTTAGTCTCCAGACTCTGCAGGGAGAGCCAGGGTGAGCCTGGGCCTAGCCTGTGGTGAGGTCACTAGAGTCACCTCCCCTCCCCTCACTTATATGTTTCCCTTCCTCCGGGAGAGACCTCCCACCTAACCTGAAGTGCAGCCCTCCAGGTGGCTTTCCTTTGGCCTTCCAGACCTCGGGAAGTTTGGCTTCCCTTCCTTCCCATCCCAGTGCTGTGGTTCCTGCCATTGGCCATGATTTCAGGGAGCTGGCTGGAGGCCACAGCTGTGCCAATGGCCTTTCCTGGTGCTGCCGCACTTGCAGACCACACGCACAGCCTCTCTCCTTGGACATATGTGAACACAGTGGCATTCAGTTTTGGTAGCCTGGCATGGTAGGTACTACCCAATGAAGAGTGTACTATATATTTTCTTTACTATAGGCCATACTTATACAGACGTGTATATATATTTATATAAGATCTACCTATCCTAGGATGGAATGTTTGAGGGATTATAAAATTGGAAGCAAAAAAAAAAAGTAACACTTCCAGTTGTGAGCCAAGATTGTAACGTGCGAGCAGCCAGGAGCTTCCTGTCAGAAACATGTTTTCAATAAATACTCTTTCATGTACAAACTGATTCCTACTTCCTACTAACAGCTCTTTCTCTGTTACTGGCTTCCTGCCCAAGGGAACTTTCACCTTGACAAGCCTTCATTTCTTTGTGTCTGGGAGACTTGAGAGAGCGCCAACCGGAGTCCTCAGCCACCTTCCAAGGGCCCCTTTCTCCTCTTCAACCACCCTGCCTCCACCCCACACACACCTGCTGGGTAAAGATGCTCACAGATTGTCACATCAGGACAAAGTGTTTTCTGCTCGGGCCTGCTGAGTGCATCAGGGAAAGACACTGTACACCCCTATGAACACATCCTCCCTCTTCCTGCCAGGGACACAGCCAGGGAACAGTTTGAGTACTTGTACCTTACAAAGAAAACACGTTCTTCACCCCGTGTGTCGCCACGCTTAGTGCCCAGCCTTCCAGGTGACGTTGTAGGTTGTTGCTCCAAACCTCAGCCTTGGTAGTAGGGAGGCTTGAATGAGGGCCGTGATGAAAATACTTCTGCCTTGCCTCTGAGAGAGAAGCGGGCAAGGACAAGCTCTTTCAAACTGCATAAAGTGCATGCAGTACAGGCCTTGAGGACTGAATAGACAGACCTTGGGAGCGATGGGTGCCATTGTAAGTGATTAAGCGCAGAATGAACTCATGCCTGTGAAATGCCAGCTGCTGGTGGTGAGGGCAGCAGTGGTTTGCATAATAAACCGCTGACACTCTGGCCTTGAACCTTGTGTCCAGAGCAGCCAGGGAACCCAGCTGAGTCACTTGTAAGGATCCATGTTTGCAGCCAGTCTTAGAGCCAAAGCCCAGGAGGGGATTGGAGTCAGAGGGGGACAAAAAGCCCCAAAGTGGGCCTCAGTCTTCAACCCTACCCTGCTCTGTCCCCCTAATGGATCTCCCTGTCTGCTCTGATGGCTCTGCCCCTTTCAATCCATCCTGCGAGATGAATAAGATCTAAACTCCACCGCTGGCATTTTTGGACCACTGCATCCTGTGCCTTGGCTATTTTACCCACCACAGTTTTTGTTCTCCTTATCTTTCTCCTCCTCTCCTTGTCTCCCTTTACTCAACCTATTGAAATGGAGGTCATTCTTATAAAGTTTCAGGAACACAGAAAATGGTTCACAAACGTTTATTATTTACTACCTTCCATGGGCCTAAATCCTAAAGCAATAGTTCTCAACCTGTGGGTCGCGACCCCTTTGGGGGTCAAACGACCCTTTCACAGAGGTTGCCTAAGACCATCGGAAAACACATATATAATTACATATTGTTTTTGTGATTAATCACTATGCTTTAATTGTGTTCAATTTGTAACAATGAAATTGGGGGTCACCACAACATGAGGAACTGTATTAAAGGGTCGCGGCATTAGGAAGGTTGAGAACCACTGTAAAGTGTAGTGCCCTGACGCAGCACTCCCCAGCTGGCTTGTGCAACCAGAAGAAAAAGCCCGTGAGAGTGATCTCTGCAGTTCCTTCCATGATTGCCCAGCACGGGCTTGGAACAAGGTAAACAACTGGTTCAATAGAAGTAAATAGGTGGCACTTTTCTGGGTGCCCCGACTCTGCAGCCAGCAGGCACGGAGGCTCCAGAGCGAGACCCGGTGATCACAGCACGAGGGGGTGCCGGGCGCTGGACTGCGGAAGGGGTGGCGGGGAGGCTCCCCGGGAGGACACGCCACGCGGGGTCACGGCGGACCCGGGAGAGAGAACCCAGCTCCCAGGCCCGCCCCGCCCCCGCGGCAGGCGCCCCGCCCCACCAGTGGCTTCGGCGGAAATGCTCTTCCGACCACGCAACGCCGGCCTCGCACTTCCGGCAGGAGGATCGCGGCCGGGAGCGCCCGGGCCGAGGT
>NW_005871138.1:2854686-2865476 GCF_000147115.1 Myotis lucifugus
GCGCGCGCTGTCCCGGGCATTTCCCGGGCCCCGCGAAGCTGGCCAGGAGCCCCGCGTCCCTCTGCCCGGGTCGAGGCTGCGACCTGCTGGGGTGGGAGTGAGGGTCCGCGGAAATCTCGTGGGCAAACCGGGCAGCGTCAGGTGGTGGGCGGTGCTGTGCGGACGCGGAGGCCCTGGAGGAGAGCTCAGCGCGCAGGGGTGTGTGGAACAGTGTTCCTGGCAGAGGGAACAGCAGGCGCAAAGGAGGCAGCTGACGTGCGTGACCCACCGCCGGGGCCAGCGTGCTGGGCGCCGAGGTGGAGGTGGGAGTGAGGTTGCAGCCGTCTTCCGAGGCCAGATGGTGGGAGGCGTTTCCGGGGACCTTCTGTGGAGTTGGGGTTCGCCCGAGGGCTGCTGGGCTGCTTTCTGTGCCTAAGCCCTCTCTCCAGGCGGGGGGATTGGGGGAGCGGAGGTGTGGGGACTGGAGACGTTGCAGTCAGTAGTAAAAGGTAATTGTGGTTAGACTCGATGGTGGAGTAGAGAGAAGCACAGACGGTGGAGAAGTGTATTGGAGACGGAACTGACAGGACAGGGTTGGGGAAAGGGTAGCTTCTGCCACGGATTTGGGGGGTTCGGCGTGAGGAATCAGCTGTGCTGTGCTGGCATTTACTAGTGATATTGGGGGCGTGACTCAAGGAGTCGGCTGGGGGCACCGTGAGTGTTAGGTGTCTTGAGTGGAGCCCAAGTTAGATGGACTGGCCTGGAGCCAGTAGGAAAGGGTGGGGCTGATATAAGGAACTTAGAAATCGTTGGCACGTGGCTCAATGGGATGAGATTACGCAAGATGAGAATCAAGATAGAAAACAAGCCAGGTTCCAGCGGCAGGCTCCCGGTTTGTATAGGTTGGGTTGACCAAGAAGGAGCCCAGAGAAGCAGAGGAAACTCTGCAGAATGTGGTGTGATATCCAAGAGGCTGTACAGGGAGGAGGATGTGGTCAGTCGTGTAAGTTGCTGGTGAGACTAGAGACTTGGCCCTTGAAGGGACAAGTGACTCGGTGGGGCCATGGGGACAGGCTGGGGACGGTTCACGGACCGGGAGGGGTAAGCGCCTACCGCGAGCCAGCACCCCGCGCTCTACCTGATGCCACTGACTCCCCTCCCAGGAGGCTCATGATTTTATCCTCCTTTACAGTTGGGGAAACTGAGGTCCAGAAGTCAGTAACTGGGTCATGAAATAGTAAGGAGAGGGGCCAGGATTGGATTCCAGGTCTTTCTCACTCCTGAGCTCCACACTTCTGAGCCCTGAGCTACATGCTATGGTGATACACCAGCTGATGTGGCGACTGCTCCGAGCTGCGCTGCCCCTGAGGAAAGAAAGGCAGAATATGGGATTCCTTTCCTGGGCAAGTGAGATTTGAAAAAGAGCATTTGCCCTTTTAAGCCTGGTTTCCCTTATTGCAGAATAAGGGTGGAGACCTTATTGGTTACAGATTTCTGTCTCCAGTGCTTGGTATACAGGAGTGCTCAATAAATGCACACTGAGTGGCTAGGTGATTTCCAAGAGCCCTACTAGCCGAGGTCTGTTGTGTTTGGGGTTAGGCGACCTTCTGGAAAGTAGTAAGAGAAGGAGTGCTGTTAGCTTTGGGACAGTGCTCCCTGTGAGCCTGGGTAGTCATGGGGCCTTCCTAGCGGTCAGGGACCTGCACCAGCTCTTTGAAGGAAGAGGGGAGGGTGGAGGGTATTAGTGTTGGAGCAGGAACTGCAGCAAAGGCAGAAGGTAGGAGTTGATTCACAGAAGAGTACAGACTGCCCTAGCTCGGAAGCCATGGGTAAGACCACGGGGAGGAAGTGCTAGAAGAAAGATCTCTTGGTGCCAGCATGCCCTGAGGGGCCAGGATGCCACAGGCATCTAGTGGTTAGAGATCAAATGCTGCTAAATGCCCTACAGTGCACAGGACAGACCTCCAAATGTCAGTAATGCCAAGTGGAGAAACCCTGGTCTAGAGGAAGGAGTATGAGCCTTGAGATCTGTTGGACCCACTGCCTAGCTGTGTTAGCAGAATTCTGACTGTGGGAGGTGCAGGGAGAAGGAGAGAATCATACAGGAAACTAATGCATCGGGTGGGGGAGAAAGGGAATGGTGTCTGGATGGTAGTGGTGGAGGTCAGGAAATGTGACCATATTTGGGGTATTTTTTAAGACAGGTCTGACAGTACCTGTTGATTGAATGTGGGCTGAGGGGAAGAGAGGAATCAAGGATGAGAACAAGGTTTCTGGCCTGAGCAGCTAGCAACTAGTGACTGGTGGTGCCACCTCAGGGTGGGAAGAGGAGCAGGTTTTGAGGGAGGGTGGAGGACTCCTGGAGAACAGAAGTCCATTCTGGACAGGCTGGGTGTGAGGCGCCTGGTGTTGGACATCCAAGCGAAGAGGACAAGGAGGCAGTCGGGTATCCTGTGTTAGCCGGGGAGGTGAGAGGGGGCGATGCACATTGGGCCATGTCGGCTTACAGAGGCATTTCAAGGAATGGGCCCATGTTAGGCAAAATAGCACAATGGCTCTCAACCTCGTGGATGCTACGCCCTCTTTTTAATGACAAATATTTTGGTGATAACTCCCCCCCCCCTTATTATCTTAAAATGAAACTTATGGTTCAAAAAACTACCAACACATAATTTTTTTTAATTGGCAATGCCCTACCCATAATGTAAAAGAAATAAAAGGAAAGTAGTTGGTAATAAAATGTTTCAATACGTGAGTTCCTGAGCACAGGCTACTAGAAGCTACAATGACGCAGCCCCTGCCGGCACCACTCCTGTGGAACCTGCAGGCGGTGACGGCCACAGGGCAGCCTGCCACAGCCCGTGGGCAGCTCCAAGCCCGTGCCTGCCGTGGCTGCAGGTGGCTTTTCCAGACTGGGAGCTCGTGGTACCCTTTTATCAAAAACAGTTCAGCCTCCCCTCAGTGTACATAGATCCTAAAACTTAGGAGAACCTTGGGAAAACTGCTCTGTTGCCTGGAAAACAGAGTTGGGTTCTTTATAAGCAGATCTTTAACCTACAGGAATCTCAGAGTCATGCAGGCTGCAGAACAGTTCTCAGTTATGTGCATGCCCCCCTCAGAGCCCCACTCACTAAAAGGTAGGAGTGTCCCTGCAGAACAGCACATGGGTTCCCAGAGTCCCCCTGAAGAGAACCAGAGCCTGAGGGTGCCCCTTGGGACATGAGCCTGTGCCAGCTCCCAGTTTGCCTTGGGGGAGGGGAAATGCCACCTCAGGTTCCAGAGTACAGAAACAATGTTGATACTTCCTGCAGAGAGGACTGGGAGGGGAAGTTGGGGTGCCTCTGATCAGACGGTTCTAGGAAGGCTTCAAGGCAGTGGCATTTCTGTCGGGTGGGAACGTATCAAAGGAGAAGACAGGAGGAGGGACACAGATGAAGCAGCAGGTGGGATAATGCTGGTCTCGGGCGGAGGGGTGGGGGGGGGGGTCTGCCTGGTCTCCCCAGGGCCTGGCATGCTCTGGGCACTCACTGGGGTTGGCTGGGTGATAGGCAGCAGGGAGTGGTTTAGCTGGGTAAGACCCTGTGGCAGGCTCCATGTCTGTGACACTGGCTGTTAGAGTCGACGGCAAGGTTGGTGTTGGTTTCCTGGTCCATTTTACTGATTATTATTATTATTATTATTATTATTATTATTATTAGAGAGAGGAAGGGAGAGGGAGAAACATCAGTGAGAGAGAACATCGATTGGCTGCCTCTTGCACGCCCCTCACCAGGGATCGAGCCTGTAACCCAGGCATGTGCCCTGACCGGTGGCCTCTTGGTACATGAGTCGATGCTCAACTACTGAGCCACACCGACTGGGCTCCTGGTCCATTTTAACACCTTAATGACCAGATTGGTCCCCTGAAACCACGGGCCCACTCTCTTGCAATGAGTCATCACCGTATGGAGAACTTACAATGTGCCAGGTGGGGCTGTAAGGCCAGCACGGACCTGGCAGGCCCTGTCTTCGTGGAGCTTTCTGCCTCCCATGGACACAGATCATCATGCCCTGCACAGGTCCGATGGAGGAATCATGGGGGACCTATGAGAGCAGCTTGTGTGTCGGGGGCACCCCTCACATTGGGAGGGAGGGGTTCCTGAGGAAGCAGCATTTGAGCTGAAGATGAGTAGATGCGCTGAGAAGGTATGGAGGGAGGGCAGAGCGCCGGCTCCTCCAGGTGCAGGACGGAGCTGAAGGTGGCTGGCCGGTGGGACTGGGGCAGGAGGGCCGCAGCTGAGCTGAGGCCGGCAGGAGCCCGATCCGGCCTTTTTAGCCTAAAGAAGGGTTTTGATCTTTATCTTAAGAGCACTGGAAGCTGCAGAAGGGCTTTAAGCAGTGGTCTGACATGATCAGATTTATGTTTTAAAAAGGTCACTTTGGTAGCAATTCATGGAGAACAGCTTGAGACGACAAGAGAGTGGATGTGACCAGGAGCTCGGCTGCCAGCGCCCGTGCTGGGGGTGGGCTCCTTCCTGCTCCTGTCTGCTCCCATCTCCCTGCGGGACAGGCCTGGGTGGGTGGGGTTAGATGGCCCTCACTGCCCAAGCCACCAGCGCTGCCTTTTCATCCTTCTAGCCTCAGACCTGGGACCGTGAGCCCTGCATCCGGTAACCATGGAGAGGATTGGCTCGGTCCACCAGCCCCTGAGGTGAGGACTCCGCCCAGGCTCCGATAACCGTCCTGATCATGGAATGAAGAGAACTCCTCTAACCAGGCCACGTTCTTGTTGAAGTCGTGGCGCAGGCCCAGCGGCTCTTCCTGCCCGTCTTCAGGAGAGGTGCCTGCCCCCGCCGACCCCACCTGGGAGCAGCTGCTTCCACAGATGGGGAGGTGGGCCCTCGACGTGGCCTTTGTGTGGAGGGCAGTGTTGACCCTGGGCCTGGTCCTTCTCTACTACTGCTTCTCCATCGGCATCACCTTCTACAACAAATGGCTGACAAAGGTGACTGGGGGGCCTGCACCGCGGAGCCGGGAGGGAGGTGGCGGGGCCACAGTGCCCCTCATACTTAACAACAGGAAGGCACGGGCTTCAGCCAGTCACGTTAGTGATGGGGCAGAACCCCACAGCCAGCACTGCCATGCCAGGGATTCTCCCGAAATATTTGCATCGAGGGGAAATTAGGGGGCCACGGGGATGAGCTGGGGAGACTTGGGGAGCTTAAGCAACAGCTGTGGACCAACAGGTAGAAAAGTAGTTCAATACTCTAATAGCTGGCACAGCCATCCTGGCCCACGCTGCTGTTCCTTGGGTGTGGGCCATGGGGAGGGGCTGGAGCAGGTAGCTAACAGGCTGTTGAAGGTGGAGACGGCACTGAGCTACAGTTGAGCCCCATTTGTCCACCTGCTGCCGGTGTGACCTCCAAATTGGGACTAAGTCTCTGATGCCAAGTGCTTGTACTGTGGGTGAAAGCCCCTGCAGAGCCCTCAGCAAGCACCGAATTAGGGCCCCTGCCACCAGGGGGGGAGCCCGATGAAGGCTGCTGTCTAACAGCACCTGGCCGGCCGGCTGTGCTTTGGGCCCCATACAGAGCTTCCACTTCCCCCTCTTCATGACGATGCTGCACCTGGCCGTGATCTTCCTGTTCTCCGCCCTGTCCAGGGCGCTGGTCCAGTGCTCCAGCCACAGGGCCCGCGTGGTGCTGAGCTGGACCGACTACCTCAGAAGAGTAGCTCCGACAGGTGTGTTCCTGTGGGGAGGGCCCGGCAGGAGGAGGGCTGCTTGGGAAGCCATAGGCCTAGAACGAAAGGAAGTCTTTCTGGCCTAAAGCTTAGGCCCCTCTTTCCCTGCCCCACCCATGTTTCCTCACTCCTCTCTGCCTGCCCTCCCCGCCCCCACATCTGCCCATATGTACTCTCCATCTTCCCGCTTCCCCCACGCACACCACACAGAAGCCCCAGTGCAGCAGTAGCCTTGTAATTCCCTTGACCTTGAACATGCACACTGAGCTGTGTTTCTAGGCCTGGAGGTAGTGGTGAGCAGAGCGTGTAGTCCCTGCCCTCGGTGCTAGGCAGGGAGGGCTCCCCAGAGCAAGGGCTGAGTGGGCTGAGACCTGGAGGGCAAGAGGGACCGGGCGGTCCGGGGAGGGGAGGGGTTTAGTGCATGTGGGAGTCTGCAAGGGAACTGAAAGTATCTTGGGGCGCTGAGGACTCAACATTGGTGCGAGGAAGTGAGAGGGTGGAAGGGGTCAGATCCTGGAGGGCCAGGTCCTCCTCCATGACCACTCTGAAGAGTTTGCAGGATCAGATTATATCTGTCAGCAGGGGGCATGCAAAAAATCAAGCAAGTGGGAAGGACACAAGCCCCAGCCAGTCAGAATGCACTATAGCCTGAATGTGGAGCAGACCCCCCCCTTTTTTTTTTGAGTTAACCTTTTAGTTGCTGGGTAGAAGGGAAGGCCTAAAGGCCCCAGAGAAAGTGAGGGGACTCATGGAAGTGAGTTCTAATCACTGGTGCCCCCATGCCACCTGCCCTTTCTCCCCGGCGTGTCCGGTGGGCGCCCTGTCTCCACAGCGCTGGCTACGGCACTTGACGTGGGCTTGTCCAACTGGAGCTTCCTCTATATCACCGTCTCACTGTGAGTACCGCCTCCTCCCTCAGGCGCACGTTCTCTCTGTCTGTCCGGCTGGCTGTCTGCACCCCTGACCGACAAGCCAGCCACTGCACCACTCTCTGGGACCAGCCGTCCTCTCTGAGCTCCTCCCTGACACCCAGCAGCTTCCCAGAAACTCACCAGCCTCTTCCTTACTCTGGGCACAGTCAATGCTGGGCCCGCTGCCGGGCGGCCTGGGGAAGCCAGGGGCTCAAGCAGAACGGGCGGCCGTGGCCCGGGAGGAAGGCATGTCCGCGTGCAGTGCACGCAGCTGCAGAGGGGAGGCCGGCGGTGACTTCTTACCTCCGGGGCTGTGCCTCAGAGAGCACGGTCCCTGCCTCCTCTTTCTCTCCTCTCATCCTTTCTTCCTCGTCCTGGTCTCCGCTAAGGGCGGGTGATAATAGGCCTCAGTGAGCTCAGTGTCAGACCTGCAGCCTTTCCTCCTGCTGATAATTACAGGCCTCGGAGATTCCTTCGATTAAAGGTCACGAATCGGCCAGATGACTCGGGCCACCTTCCTTTGGTCTTTTGTGCCCAGATTGTCCTGCTGCCCTGAGCAGAGCCCGTGGCCCTCAGGGAATTCAGGAAGCTCCCCCTTTCCAGCCCACTGGCTGTACTGTGGGGTCCGTTCCGGATGGCGGGTCTGAGCCCCGGGTTCCAGCCGTGCACTGTGGTCATTTCGCTTCCAGGTACACAATGACCAAATCCTCAGCCGTCCTCTTCATCTTGATCTTCTCTCTGATCTTCAAGCTGGAGGAGCTGGTGAGGCGTGCACTGTGGTCATTTCGCTTCCAGGTACACAATGACCAAATCCTCAGCCGTCCTCTTCATCTTGATCTTCTCTCTGATCTTCAAGCTGGAGGAGCTGGTGAGGCCCCAGCATCCCCTGAGTCCCTCCTCCCCCCTCAGGTGGTAAGCATGAGAAGGGGGTCTGAGCAGCGGCTCGTCACTGTGACAGAAGAGAGGAGCCCAGCCCAGGAGCAGAAGCTCCCGACAGAACTGAGGAAGGACCAAGCACTGGGCACTACCAGGAAGTTTAGAAAGCAGTGTGGCGGGGAGGCGGGGGGGGAGGGGGGTAAAGGCCAAGGGAGGAAGGGTTCCAGGAGGAGGGGCCGGGTCAGGTCAAGCTGGGCCGAGGCGCCTGCTGTGCGAGGCAGCACCTTGGTTTCATAGTGGGGAGGGGCCTAGGACAGCATAGGGAAGCACCTCAGTATGTAGGGCAGGCAGGTAGGGTGTTGGGGACATCCAGCTGGATGCAGCCCTGCACACCTCCATGGGAAGGAGCTGGCCAGGGCCTCCCAGGGTGGTGGGTGGGGAGAGAAAGGCCAGCCAAAATGGCTGCCGACCCCCAAACTCCAGGTGGGATGAGCTGGAGACTCCCCAGTTAGCTGCCACCTGCTCCCCTCCTCATAGCGGGCGGCGCTGGTCCTGGTGGTCCTCCTCATCGCCGGGGGCCTCTTCATGTTCACCTACAAGTCCACGCAGTTCAACATGGAGGGCTTTGCCTTGGTGCTGGGGGCCTCGTTCATCGGCGGCATTCGCTGGACCCTCACGCAGATTCTCCTGCAGAAGGCGGATCTTGGTGAGAGCAGGCCCGGCACCAGGGGGTGGAGGCCGGTGGCCAGGCTGACGGCTCACCATGTCCCCGTTCCGTAGGGCTCCAGAACCCCATCGACACCATGTTCCACCTGCAGCCACTCATGTTTCTCGGGCTCTTCCCCCTCTTTGCCATATTTGAAGGTAGGTTGGGCCGTCCACCTCGGGGCACTTCAGTACAGCAGGCCCCCAACCCCCCCTCTGAGCCCAGCTGCAGAGGACACAGATCAAGTGCGGCCTCCCCTAGCAGTGCCTGGTTTGTGTGTCTGAACAGACACTTAAACCAAATGGCTAGAATCCAGCATGATAAACGTTCCGTAGAAAACGTATGAAACATAGTAGACGATAATGACAGTGCACGTGTCCAGCCCCGGAGGTAGGCCAGGGCTGTTCTAATCGTTTTACATATATCACCTCTATAATACTCCCCAAAACCCCATGGGGCAGTACTATTAATATCCTCACCTTGCAGGTGAAAGAAACTGAGGCAGAGAGAAGTAGAGATAACCTTGCTTCGGGTCCCATGACTCCTAAACGAGCCTGAGCTTGGATCCAGGAGCTGGCTCCAGAGTCCCTCCTCTTAACCATTCCGCTGTGTTCTGCCTCTTAGGAGGAGAGGGTCAGGCGTTGTCTCAGGGTGGTAGGGTGGAAAGGCTTCCCAGACAGTGTATCTGGGAGGATGAATGGGACTTGGACAGGCTGATGGGGGGTAGGAGGGAGCATCCTAGGAAGTGGAAACAGGTTCAGAGGAATGGAGTGTGAGCTGGATTGCAGGAGTGTTTATTAGGGGGCCAGGGGGTACAGGGAGTCTGGGCAGGTGAGCAGTTCCCCTCCACTGTCATCTCCCAGAGAGAAGCGCGGGGAGCATTGTCTAGGCTGGGAGGTGTACCACATCCTCCTTCCTCTGATGTTTGGGATTAGGCTTTGTCCCCTGTCTGTGTATCCTTCCTCCCAGAGTCCCTTCTGTCCTCAGGGTCATTACAGAAAATCCTGTCCCGCATCCACTTAAGTTGCAAGCAGTGAAGCGTCTCGAACCTCTGAGAAAATTATTTGTGGCCCCGTTGTCCGGGAAACTTCTGTTCTGCAGCCTCATTTTCTCTCTTTTTACAATCTCTCCCCATTGCTTCATTGTGTCCCCGGTAAAAACGCCACACTCTCCTTCCCTCCCTGGGTGTTTACACGCTCCCCATCTCTGCAAACCCTCCCCCGAAAACCCCTGAAAGCCCCTGGCCGTCGTCACTTAGCAAAGCTGCATGGATTTAGCTCCTTTAATCTTTTCTGGTAAATTAATCCCCCAAGCGCCTTCATTACTTATGTTGCTTTCCCCGAGTCCCTTCCATTTGCCCATGCCTTTGCAGTACTGCTGAGCCCAGCACCAGGCAAGATGTCCTACATTGGAGGCTGTTTGCCTGGGGTTGGGGGGGTGGGGGGCTGTCACTCTGTGTTTCTATGGTGCTTCCCTCCAAAAATCTCAGGGTCCTTAGCCAGCCTCCTGCCCCCCCCCCCCCAGGTGTGTCCTTTGTGCCTAGACTGGGCTCACCTCGCATCCTGTTAATACTCCCGGGGGCCTTTCCTGAAGGGAGGGACCCCAGTGTTGGAGGGTCAAGAACCCTCTGAGAGTCTAAGCAAGTTCGCTGCCTGGATGCCTGTGTGGGTGTCTGGAGCGGGGGGCCGTGGCTTTTGTCGAGTATTTATATGCAGTGTGTGTTTTTTTGAGAACTGTTCATCAGATTATACCATCTGTTTGAGAAACATTGGTCTAGTCCCAACCGGTTCATTCTATTAGTGGGGAAACTGCTCCCAAAAGGGGGCGTGTCTCGGCCAATTCCCACTGCTGTGTGACAGTCAGGCCTGGATGAAGATGAGTTTTGCCCCTGTTTATAGGTGGCCCGCCTGAAATTGAGAACAGAGGACTCCCCCGCAGCCTCCCCCACCATTGCCCGGGGGCTGAAAGTCCTCACGTGATGCCTGCCCACCTCTCTTGGGCCCATTGGTTATCACAGCTGCCAAGGCCATAGGAAGTCCACCCTCACCATTCGCACCGCAGATGGGAGGGAAACACCATGTGGAAGAGCCGGGTGCTCCTGTGGGTTGTCTGTGTGGTGCCGTCCCCTGTACCTAGCGCAGGGGCTCCGAAGCCCTCCTACCACTCCCTGGGCTCTGGCAGCCGTCCTTGCTCCCTGGTTTACCCACGTCTCGGGCCGTCTGCCTGAGCTTCTCCCATCCTTGTTGTCTTAGGAAGTGTGCCCCGCGCTGGGGCAGTTCTCACCCGGCTGCGAGAGGGTGAGGCCGCCCGGCAGGCACACCCAGGACATGGTCGCCCCTGTCTCCCCCATTGCTTTCAGGTCTCCATTTGTCCACATCTGAGAAAATATTCCGTTTCCAGGACACGGGGCTGCTCCTGCGGGTACTCGGGAGCCTCTTCCTTGGCGGGATTCTTGCCTTTGGTTTGGGTTTCTCCGAGTTCCTCCTGGTTTCCAGAACCTCCAGCCTTACTCTCTCCATTGCCGGCATTTTTAAGGTACAGACTCAGGTGACCCCCGTCCTGTCTCAGAGAGGAGCCCTGAGGGTGTTTCTCACCAG
>NW_005871138.1:2865576-2874917 GCF_000147115.1 Myotis lucifugus
CTGCACCCAGGGCCTATAGGGAAGAGAGGCAATTACTCATTAGGGCGCTCAGTGCCATGCTCTCATCTGTACACCCCCCCCTCACTGCAGCCCTGTGAGGTGGGGATGGTCATGAGACATGAAGAGCTGCTCCTACCCAGGAAAACAGCTAGTGGCCGAGCTGGGGTGCAGAGCCAGGTCCGACTCCACTGGGCTTGGGACGCATTTACATTTACTAGGAATGCCAACTCGTCCTGTGGCAGCGGCAGGGAGCCATGGATTGAGAAGCCCCCATTCAGACTCATCAGTAACAAGTTCTGTGATTGATTGGTGATGTCTGCCATGGGCACAGCCAGGGACAGTTAAGTCATTCGTGCCCTGTGCTTGCCTGGCCTGCCTTTACTTCTCCCTGGCAGCGTTCTTGCCTCTCCTCTTGTCACTTCCCTCTTCCCTCCACCCCATGCTGTGGGGGAGTTTGCTCTTTGATCCTGGAGCGGTGCTGCCTAAAAGCAGAAACGTAGGGGCTCCCCAAGGGTCTTCTGGTTGCCAACCAAATGATGAGGCAGAAGCCATGGTTCTCGGAATGAGTCATTTCACAGTGCCATTTGCAGCCATTGTGTGCGAAGAACCCCGGGACCAGTGCATGTCCCACAAAGCCCTGTATGACGCTGCATTCTCCCCCGGCAGCTGAGGGCTCCCCACCTGTACCTTCCGGAAGGGCTCTCCTTTATTCCTGTGGACACAGCTGCATTTGGTTGGTCTCCTTTTATCCTGGCAGTTCTGTGAAAGCATCTCCTTTGTTTCATCTCAGTAGCACAAAGGAGGAAAGCATTGCAGCAAGCCCCATGCAAGCTTCTCTTTGCCCTGCAGGCCAGCCGCCCTGGCCTGGGAGTTTGGGCGAGTCTGGCTCTCTCCTGTGGTTGTGCTTAGTGCCTGGCCCTCTTTGCAAAGGGGCCAACTCATCCCGCCGATCACTTCCCCTTCCTGCTTCTCTGCCCGCAGGAAGTCTGCACTTTGCTGTTGGCAGCTCATCTGCTGGGCGACCAGATCAGCCTCCTGAACTGGCTGGGCTTCGCCCTCTGCCTCTCGGGAATATCCCTGCATGTCGCCCTCAAAGCCCTGCACTCCAGAGGTAACCTGAGCCCCTTTCCTACGCCTGCATTCAGAACATTCTCCCCATGACTCAGCCCCTCTGATTTCCTCTCAACCCAGCCCTTCCGGGAAGAGGCACGTGACCCTCGGCTTCTCCAAGTAGTTCCAGTCTGCACCGTTCAGTTGCCTCTGCAGGGGCTGCTGCTCTCCTCAGCATGCTGGAGTCATCCCTGAGGGACTGGGGAGGGGGGCCCGGGTGACGGCACACACATCAGGGCACAAGACGCTGATTGGGGCTGTAACTGGTGTCTCTTCATCCCCAGGTGATGGCGACCCTAAACCCTCCAAGGGGCTGGGCTCCAGCCCCGACCTGGAGCTGCTGCTCCGGAGCAGCCAGCCAGAGGAAGGGGATAATGAGGCGGCGGAGGAGGACTTCGTGGCCCAGGGATAGCAGCGACCAGCCCGGGGAGCAGCTTTGAAGCAGGCCGCTCCCAGTCTTCATGCAGACGGAGCTCAGGGACCAGGTGGTTTCTCACAGCAGCTGGGAGCAGCGGGCCAGCAGTATCCACGCTGGGCCTCGGGTAGCACGGGACCCATGGTGGGGCCGAGTCGGAGAGTTGGCCCGAGGGGTGAGCACCAGGCCAGAACAGGCCCCACGCTGTGCTGGAGTTGCAGCGGAGGAACGGAGGGCTGTTCTCAACTGCTTGCCAGGCTCTGGCTGCCAAGATCATGATTTCAGAGGCATCACAGGGGTTTAAGGGGCCTGGGCCTGGACTGCAGAGCAGTTGGGAAGGGGAGATGGAGAGCTGGGGGCTTACCACCTGGACAGCTCTTTGCTCAGAGAGCAGATCTATTTATAGTTTGGAAATAAAGGGTTTACAGTCCACTAGTCACTTCATGTTGCCTGGAGGGGTGGGGGCAGGGAGGGGCAGTCGGCCTGGCCTCTCCTTCCTCTGCCTGGGCCCTCGATGGTGACTGGCCAGACCCCAGCCTTCCCATCACGTATACTCCTGCCTGAGCCCAGGACCCTCTCGGGGCCCAAGCACACCTGCAGGCAGGAAAGTGAATATGCGCTGAGCACCGTATTCTGGGGACCTTAAAGCTTTCACAGCCTGTCACTTACCACCCATGACCTGAACCAAGTTACTTCACCTCTCTGTGAAATGGGGGTAATAATTGTCTCAGAGTTGTTCTGAAGATCGGAAACAGTTTAAATATCATATTAGTGTTTATTTTGAAAATCCTTTCAACAACCATGGATCCAAGTCCCTAAATGAGTGGCCGACCTACGGTTCACAGCACCAGTGTTTGTCCGTGAAACACATGTGGACGGGTGATGGGCCTCCAGGCCTTCCCATCACCTGCCCTGGACGAGTCACACAGACTGCTGTCTTTATCAAGTGGGGAGGGAGGAGACAAGCACCCGGCTCTGATATGCTCTGGTTCTGAGGCCTGGCCTGCTCCTGGGAGCCGGTTCCCCTGGATTGGGAGGGGCTGCTGGCCACGGGGTCACATCCTCCCAAGCACAAGTGCTTGTGGGCCTTCACAGCAGGTGGCGCCATCGCACCACGAGGTGACGCCAGCACTGGGAGAACCACCACCACCCCCCCAGCCCAGGCAGGAGGGTATGGGGGTCTGCGCGGGGCGGCCTGTTGGGAACTGTTCTGATAGATTGGAGCCATGAAAGCCCCTTTTAAGCCTAGGAGAACGTTGGTGTTTGAGGAATGGGACCGGCAAACTTTGGAAAGGGCTAGATAGTAAATATTTCCCATTTGGGGACCATCTGGTCTCTGTTGCAGCCTCAAGTCTGCCGATGTAGCAGGACAGCCGCCATAGACAGATCCAGAAACAAACGGGCAGGCTGTGTTCCAGTGGAACCTTATTTACAGGAATAGGACTCGGCGCGTTGGCTGCAGTTTGCCAACTCCTGCTGAAGAAGAGACCTTAAGAATTGTTGAGTCCCACCCACTCCCAGTCCACGGAGGCAGGGGGTAGGTGCCGTGACTAGTCTGAGGTCCTCTGAACCTCCCGGCTCGAGTTGAGCTTCACCGCAGACTTCTCCCGTTCGTGGAGGTGTGACACGAAGGTGCCTTATCTGGTTCCTGCACCTCTGCTCCCCTGGATTCTGCAAGCTCAGGCCAGGATTAAAGGAAGCTCATGTTCCACGAGAGATGATGTGGGGCGAGCTAGCAAAACGGAGGGGCCAGGACCCCTCCCTCCTGCCTCTGCTTGGGAGGCGGGTTGGGATGCAGGATGCTTGGGCTGCAGAGAACCTGCCAGAATCCCCTGGCTTAGGTGGGTGAGAGCTTCCTGCCTGCCCCTCCCCACACCGTCCCCCTCTTCCCACACAGGGAGCAAAAGCTGCTGTCTGGTGCAGTAATTACAGGGTGCAGAGCAGGGGCTGGTGCTGTGCCGCCTGCATGTTAGGTTCAATGACAGCCCCTCACTTAGCAGCAATTACCAGCTGATCCTAGAGGAGGGCTCCCTCCCTTTGCCCCTCCCCGCTTCCTGCCAGCCCTATTGCCTGGCCTTCCAGGCCAGACCCTATTCGCCTTCAGCTTGGAGCCCTAGAAGCACCCATGCTGTCTGCAGCCATTGCATCTCAGGGTTGCATCGTTGCCATGGTAACTCGGTGCTTGCACAGGTTTCAGGAAGCTCAGGCTGTGACTTGTCTCCAAGGCTGTGCTGTCTGTCCCCAGGAAGCCTACAGCTCCAGGGCTTCTGCAGAGGAGGGAGGAGGGAATGTGGGCTGACCTGCAGGTTTGAGTTTTAAGTGCTTACATGCCCACCGTCTCTCCCGGGAGCCTACCACGGAAGGAAGGTTATTGCCCCCAATATATGAGGATGTCTGTAGCTGAGGTCGTGGTGGGGATGAGAACGAGCTGGAGCTCGCCCGTGGGAGAAACCCGTGGTGGCAGGCAGGGCCTGGAGTGCCTTCATCTTCATTCTGGTACCCTTCTCTGCTGTGAGGGCTCAGGGCATCACCTCCATCTGTTTCTGCTCCATTCTTCTGAGGGAAAAAAAAAAGGAAACTCCCAGTGGCTTGAGAGTAGAGTTACACAGAACCAAGAGAACTGTCTGTGATGCCTGCCACTGCTTGCTGCATCCTGGACTACTGATGGGCTGGGTCGGGTCCCCAGTGTGCAGAGAACTGAGGGTGGGGATGCAGATCGTCCATTTGGGTTGACGGCATCCCGGGAGTGCTGATCCCATGCCAGATACTGAGCTGAATTTGGGATAGACAGTCCTTGGAGAGATGGCAAATGGGGCCATCTTTCCTCTCAGCCCAGGGAGGTGTTGAGGCAGGGGACCAGGGAAACGGGGAGAACAGAATGGACCGGTCACTGGGCACCTTCGAGGCCTCTCGTGTTGACTATTTAATCCCTAAATCCCAGTGCAGTAGGAATTGACTGTACCCATTTCACAGCTGTGGAAACTAAGCTCACAGAGGTTAAGCATGATGGTGGCTGAGAACACACCTCAGAGACTCCACCAGACCTGGATTCACACCTCTGCCCTGTGACAGCGGTGTGTCTTGGGCATGTTGCTGATCTCCTCTGAGCCTGTTTCCTTGTCTATGAAGCAGGAACCCTAATACCTCCTAATGAAGCTGTTGTGAAGATGAAATGTCTTAAACAGCAGCACAGTGCTGGGCACATAGGAATCGCCACTTAGTAAAGGTCAGCAACGAGGATGTGACATAACTTGCCCATGTGACGGAGCAAGTGAGAGGAGGAGCAAGCACGGAGTGCTGCCTGCTCCAGTGCCTGGCCCAGCGGAGGCCTGAATAGATACTTGTTCTGTGAAGGAATTTCCAACAGTGGGAATTGGGATTTTTTGGGTCCCGGGGACCATCCTAACTTCTAAATGATTTGTCCTGCAACGACAGGACAAGCTGTTCCCCACCTCCACCACCCATTTCCGCCAGCCCCTGGCCCCCCAGCCGTCCTGAGCCCTCACCCTGACATGAGTCAGGCCTCTTGGCCCCTGCTTGGCAGTACCCAGTTAGCTTGACTCCTGGTCCCATGGTTATCTGCAGTTTCGTTGGCAACTAGTGCCTTTCCCAGGAACAAACCCACAGCCTTGGATCTGCTGGCATCCTGCTGGTGGGCTGTGCCTTTCTCCGGGATGTCTGATGAGAACTCTCCTGCTGGGACGACAGAGGGACCAAAGAGAGAACCAGGGGAAAGTGCATTCAATGCATTTAATAAATTCTAGAGCAGTGGTCGCCAACCTTTCGGACCTCACGGACCACCAGTGAGGTGGCGACTACTGTTCTAGAGCATCGACAACGCGCCCTGCCCAGTGAGAGCTACTGGAGACGTAGGAGTCATTACGACGCTGCCGCTGCCGTTGTCCGCAGGCAGCTTCTGCGGGACCTTTTAACCAGTGGGTTTCCTGGACGCGGACTCAGGAGATTAGGGTGCGGGATGTCATTTAGGAAATGGTCTTGGGAAAAACATGTGGAAGGGAGTAGAAGGATGCAGGTTTTGGGAGCAGGAGAAGCTGAGTCCCCACAAAGGGCTCAGGACCCCACAAGGAGCCCTGGAGCTGAGCCAACCCTTCAGACTTGTCCCAAGGTGGGCTGCGGCCTGTGCATTTCCACTCTGATCTGCCATTGGAAGTGGACCTACCCCCGGCAGGAGCTGTGACTTTGGCTGAGGCTGTTTTCTTCCAATGAGAATTTCGCTGAGGACCGACTCCCAGTCCCACTGCAGCAGGGGAACCACTCATTCCCAAAGGGGATCGGAACAGCTCATCACAGCCTCCACCACACCCAGGGCCACTGCTGGCTTCACGGATGACCAGGGGTCCCTGAAGCAGGGTAGAAATCACCTCTGACATGAACATGCATGCGTGCATTTGCGGGGGACGAGTGCCTTTGACCCCCCAAAAGATTAAGAACCACTGGTCTAGGGAAAGTGAAGCTTATCCACAGCTTAAAAACCACATGATCACGGATGAACACTATAGGTGCTCAGTATAGACGATGGATGGATGATGAGTGGATGGATGGATAGACGTCATAGAATTATTGGGAGACAGACTGCAGAGCTTGTGCGGAGAAACCAATTCTGCCTGGGGCAGGAGAGCAAAGATTTTCAGGAGGAGCTGACCATTTTGAACTGAGTCTTGAGGACTGAATGAGCGTTGCCAAGCAGGCATAAGGGTAAAGCATACCAGGCGGGGCGGAGGGGGGGTGGGATGAGGATGGGAAGGACAGAGGCACGAGGATGGTGTGTTGGGTACTGTACTAGGAGTTAGTCCATCTGGGTAAGAGGAGGGAGCAAAGCCCCCAAGTCCCCCAGGAGGTACCCTGATAGGAATTGTCCTCCCAAGTTGCTCTCAAGCAAGCAGGTACCTCTCTCCCCACCCCCAACACTCAGCGGTGGCCAGTGCCTCTGGGTGGGGGAGGGGAGGTCTTAAAGGTAATAGCGCACCAGTGACAGCATCAGCTCACTCCTGCAGCCCACCCCTGGGAACTCGGTGGTACTGGCTGGCCCATCCGGGTGACAAACAGGAGCCGCTAGCCAACTTCCCAAGGTCACTCACCTCACTAGCTCCCAAGAGCAGCGGGAGCCCTCCCCGGGGCTCACCCCCACCCCAGTGCCCCGCACAGGGCTGTTTGGGATGCCAGCTCTCCACCCTCCTGGGATTGGGCTTCTCTGGTTACGAGCATAAGAGTGTCCCCCTGTGGTGACTGAGGGGCGGCAGGGGCAGCATCCCGCGGGCCCTATTTTGCTCTGGGAGGAATCCCCCCTGAGCCAGAGCCTCGTCCTGTGGCAGGGCTGCCCCATGAATTAAACATGCCCCCGTGGTTAACTCAGTAATGCTTTTATTAATAGTTAATTACTCAGTGCGCACTAGGGAAATGAGACTCACTCAGGCCTCGTAAATTAAGACAGTGATCTCGTGAAAAAGCCAATGGGAGTTCATTACCCAGCCCCTCCCATCGCTGCACCTCTGGGTTTGCCATTTAGCGGCGCTAAAGGAGATGCAGGGGTGAGGGGTGCGGGGACAGGGACCTTCCCAGGGTGGAGCTGGGATGTGGACAGTGAATATCACCAGTTTCCTGGGAGAGAAAGGCCGGGGGGGGGCAGGGCGGAAGTGTCCGCTGGAGATGTTTTTCCTGCAGCTGGTCACCAGACTGTGTTCCTCATCACTTCTGGGGACTCAGCACAGCCTCCAGGGAGTCCCCTACCGGGCAAGGCCACCTGGCTCAGGTGTGGGGCTCCCTCCTGCGGCCCAGGGGACAGGAGCACCCCCTCCCTGCGATGGCCTTCCTCATTTCACAGTGCGGAGACGGATGTCCCCTCCTCGGCTTTTGTTGTGGCTGAAGCCAGTCTCCCATCCTGCGTTTGCCGCTGAGCTGGAAAGGGGGCCGTTCTGACCTGGTTTGGTTTTTCTAAACGTAACTTCCTCCCACGTTTTGTTTCCCAGAAGACAGGAGCCCCTTGGTCATCGTCCTGGGACACCAGAGCCAACACCTGCTTCGAACCTACCATGTGCCAGGACCTGGCCCTCTGGCTCATGCTCCTTAGCTCCGATTCTTAGCTGTGTGGCTTTGGGCCAGCAACTGCACGCCTGGGCCCATTTCCTCGCCTGGAATTAGAGAGAACAGCAATACCTCTGTGCGGATTATTGTGATGATTAGACGAAGTAATGCACGTCGAGTACTGGGTACACCGCCCACCACAAATCCTCCCTAAGTGGCAGCTATTATGGTCTTCACACCATGCTGCCATTTTACAGATCAGCAGAGTGAGGTTTTAGGTGCATTCTGTTGCCTAAGGACACATAGCCCAGAACTCCATGTTGCCAAAGCTCATCACTTCCTCCTAAGGGGGCAAAGTGGGGGGGTCAATTGCCCTTAGAAGAGCACATTGACCAAGTCCGGACACAGGAAAGATCTGCCCTCTGTGCCCAGGCCCCAGCCCCACCCAGGCAGCCTGGTGGGCGACGCCAGCGTGCACAGGCTCTGCAGTCAGCCTGGCCGAGTCCAAATCCTGCCACACCCCCGACCTGTCACAGGGACCCGGAGCCTCAGCTTCCACTTCTGACAGTGGGCTCCCGATTACACCTACCTCCTCGCGCAATCAAAGGATTTCTGTTTGAAAGTGCCTAACGTCTGGTAGCCTTGTTTCAGAACTCTGCACCTGGTTTCTTTATATGTAACCCGGGGATCACAAAAAGCCTCGCGCGCTGGGCTGCTGGAGCCCCGCGGAGATAATGGGCATCACTCAGCCTGGCAAGCGGGGACCTGGAAACTGGCGAGCGGCAGGTGTTCCTGGTCAAGGCCCCTCCAAGGGCAGGGATGTCGGGGAGCCTGGGGGGCGGGGGGAGTTGAATGCTGTCCCCGTTGGATGCAATGACCCTGGAGGAGGGCTCTCCTGGGTCAGGTGATGTGGAGGGTTGGGGACAGAGCACCTTCAGAAACCCACACTGGCCACCAGGTGCTTTGCAGGTGGAGGTCAGCCTCTCTGCTGTGATCCCCCCCTCCCCTCAAGCTGCCAGAGCCACATGTAGGCAGCGAGGAGTCCTGGGCGGGAGATTGAAGCCTCCCCGGGAGAGAGTGCGGCTCTGGGTTCATATATAATATGTAACGTCAGATTTAAATGTCACTGCTGCAGGCGGCTGACCCGGGTCCCCACACAATGGGCCGCGAGGGGCGCCTCCGCTGCCTCTTCATCTTCCTGGCAGTTGCTGACCAAAAGAAGGGAGATTTGGTTCCTTAAAAAACTAAACAGTGTTGAGCACTCTGGTGTTGCCTGGGCAACAGCTGAGGGGGAGAGAGAAGCATCTTATTGTTTAAAGTTATTCTTGTTCCATTTCAAAGGCCTGTTCTGAAAAGGACTGCATTGTCCAAGCAGCCCGGCTGGTCCTCTCTCTCCTCCGGCCTGCTGTGCGTTCCCAGTCCTGCTTCCCCTCAGCCCTCAGCCGCACTGCCCAGCCCCAGGCAGTGGGGATGGTCACAGCCGTGCTGGACAACTGGGCACCAGAGACAAGTTCCTTCCTGTGCTCTCTGCCTTCTCCCCCAGGCCCAGCAGGGCTCACGCCACATGGAGCATCCGTGTTCCCTGGGCCTGGGCTGCTTTTCCAGCTCCCCCCCAGCCCCGCCTCACATGGCCATATGCACAGGAGTGTGGCTCAATGACTTAGGGGTCAGCTCACAGAAGTGCCTGATCCTGGGGGCCATGGGGTCAGCCATATAACAGGTGGGCATCTTGGTTCTGAAGCCCAGCCAGGAGTGAGATGAAGGTGGTCATGGT
>NW_005871138.1:2875612-2878924 GCF_000147115.1 Myotis lucifugus
GAATGGATGGTTGGAAGAATGATGGATGGATGGGAGATAGATGTATGAATGGGTGAATGAGGTGAGTGATGGATGGATGAATGGATGAATGGATTAGTGGATGGGTAGATGGATGGATGGATGGAGGGCTGGGTGGGCAGGTAGGTGGATAGGTACAGCTCTTCCCCCGCCCCCCAGATGTCTGTGTTCCCCAATAAGAAGTTCCTTCAGAGAAAGATGGCAGATCCAGCATTAGACATGTTGAATCTCAAGGGTCTATGTTATTCAGATGGAGACATCCAATAAGCAGCCGAATTGTGGTTTTATCAGATAAGAGTTTTATTCTGCTGCTAACAGAAACCCAACTACAATGGCTTGAATCCATTTTCTTTTTCTCAGGATGAGAAGTTCTAATAGAGGTATAGCCCCCAAGGATATCAGGGTTGAGGTCACTGTGATGCCCTTGATCTTTCCCTCATGGTCTCAAAAGAGCTTTAGGGGGAAGGAGCCTCACCATCAAGTCTGTGTTCTAGGGAGGAAGAAAGAAGAAGAGAGGCAGAAGGGTGAGTCAACTTCCTATAGAAAGCCTGTTCCTGGAAGTCCCACCCAGTGACTTTTAATTATATCTCCCTGGCAACTCCTAGATGCAAAGGGGACTGGGATATGTGGCTTTTTAAAAAAAAAAAATTATTGATTTTTTACAGAGAGGAAGGGAGAAGGATAGAGAGTTAGAAACATCAATGAGAGAGAAGCATCGATCAGCTGCCTCCTGCACACCCCCTACTGGGGATGTGCCTGCAACCGAGGTACATGCCCTTGATCGGAATTGAACCCGGGACCCTTCAGTTCCCAGGTCGACGCTCTATCCACTGAGCCAAACCAGCCAGGCATGGCATATATGGCTTTTAAGGTGTGGACATTATTCCCAGATAATATTGGGGATCTATTATATTAGTAAGGAGGAAAGAGGAACTGGGTAGAGTCAGCAACTAGCTGCCTCTGCTACCTGGGTGGAGAGTCAGAGGACAGTTCTGGGCCTGAGGATGGACACAGCAGGAAGGTGCACCCAGGGAAGAGCATATGCTAAGGCACAGAGCGGATTGTTATTCGTTTCACATTCCGGCTAAGTCCTGTTGGCTCCAGCTTCTAAACTTCTCCAGAAAAGAACCACTTCTCCCCTCCTGCCCTGGTCCAAGCCACCATGATCTTCACCTGGATCAGAGCAGCAGCCTTATACCTGGCCTCCCTGTTCCCTCTGACCCACTGCCCAGTGCCCGGTTCTCTGTCCAACATTTACAGTGACTCCTGATCCATACATTGGAGACTGGCTCCCTGCTCAACACCCTACAGTAGCTTCCATCTCACTCCGAATGAGACCCCAAGCCCTCACCAAGGCCTGCAAGGAGTTACTTGATGTAACCTCTGCTTCCTCTCCTGTAGATGGCTGGAATGGCACCAGGTGTCTGACCCTTGGGGTCAGACCAAACCTGGGTTCAGCAACCTCAGTACTTGGGTTCTGGCAAGGAAAGAATTCAGAGTCTAGACCCAAACTGTAAGAGAACATTTATTGGGTAAATTACAGTGGTAGAAAAAGTAAGTCCTAGAAGAAATGGTCTTAGCAAACAAGTTCTAGACGTAGAGGAAGGGCCCTTGGAGCTGGGGAGTGAGGAAGCTAATGGTCAGTGCCTGGGGCAGGGAAGGGGAAGGGGAAGGCGAAGGCACAGGTGTGCTCCCAAGAGGGAGAGGCACTGGGTCCTCCCCCTAAGGGTTTTAAGGGTGGAGATTTTAGGGGAGGTCCCAGGGGGAGATCTCCATAGAATATTCAGCAGCTTTCCAGGAGTGTCCTTTCAGAGTTGTGGTCTCCACCGATTGATTGGTCAGCACCAGGGCAGGGGTGATTATTCAATGCAGCTGGTCCTGAGTCTGGTTTTGTTGTTTTTCTGGGCTTGGAACTGAAATACAACTGAGGCCTAGATGTTATCTCTAGGGAGGAAGGGTCAGGAGAGTCACCCTGGGGGTGAGGTCCCACCTACAATTGATTGTCAGTTGCTCGGCACCTGGGGCTTTCCACCCAGGTGACCTTCTGTACCTGGCCCATCGTCCTTGCTCTGCTCACATCGGTCTAACTGCCTACAACTCCTCTGTCTCTCCCCGTTGGTCACTTCACTCCAGCCATGCTGCCTCTGGCTGCTTCCCACGCCACTAGCTGTTCACACTACGGTGTCGGGTGAATTTCCCGCCAAAATATAAGATGGCGCGTTAAAATGCCTATATCTTTTGAAGTATGGGTTCGATTGAAATGAAATATTTGGTAATACGCAGTTACAATCGGCCCGAGTTTACACGTTTCCCGCACTCCACCGCAAATCTATATGAACCGAGTTTAAGACGGCTCCCGCGGAGTACGCGCAATTCACGCGAGCCGACTTAACTCGTTTCCCGCAACCCAAGTGTTCACACGCCCGGAGTGAACATCATTCAGAAGCTTCACGTGGAGGCTCCTCTGCCTCCTCCAGGTCAAATATCACCTCCCCCGGAGAGGCCGCCTGACCATTCTACCCAGCCCCCTCCTCGCCATCACTCTCTTCTCCAGGATTTAACCCATTTGGGACCACAGGCTCCTAGGCCTCTGGTGAAGCCGAGAGACCCCTTCCCAGATGCGGGGAAGAAAATATGTAGAATTACAAAGGAAATCAATTATATTGAAATACAGTTTTCAAAACATTTGCAAAACAAATGTGTGATGTAGTGCTACAGTGCTTCTTTATTAATGCATTAAATAACCAGATCCGGAGGCAGCTCTAGTAACCACCACAATTTTGAAGCAATGATGAGTGTCAGTGGTATTTTGAAACATCCACAACAACTCTAACGTGATAGGAAGTATCTGATTTCTGCTGGCGACAGTCACAGGCATTGCTAATACGACCAAGGTGTGTGGCCAACATTTATCATTGGAGAGAAACGCTGTATTTCAGTTAAAGGTTAATGTAACAAAAAGCTAATTTCCGCCCCCCCACCCCCCTAACTTCACCAACTCCGTGAATTCTGTCTATGGATCCCTTGGGGGGAGTCTGGGTTGTTGTGTATTTTTTAAGTCTCTTTCTTTGCTTGACATTACACATTTATTTGTTAACTTGCTTACTGTCAGTGTCTCCCAGGAGAGTAGAGATTGGATCTGTTCTGCTCGCTGCTGTCTCTCCAGTACCTAGAACACTGCCAGACACATGAGTGATCAATAAATATTTTTTCTTTTTTAAATGAACAAGCAAGAGAGATAAGGCTGGAGAGACAGGGAGGCTGGAGCTAGATGTGAAGGGCCTTGAATGTCAC
>NW_005871138.1:2879312-2882501 GCF_000147115.1 Myotis lucifugus
GGCTGGGAGAGAAGGGGAGCCCCAAAGCTCATGGCTCGCCTTGGGGACAGCTCCCCGCTACCGCAGAGGGACTGGTGTGCCAGACCCTGAAGCCAAGGAGGAGACCAGCCCCCCTCCCAGACTGAGCTGGCTATTTAGGGCCGTGGGTTCTACGGCGACCCGAGAACCCGGGGGAAGAGCAAACTTTTGTAATCAGACCGACTGGGGGGAATTCTGGAATGGCCACTTGCTCTTTAATCGCAGGCTCTCGTACAAATCACCTAGCGCTCCATACCTCTCCATGTCTGTAAATGCGGGTGCATGAAGATTCAATGGGGAACATCCTGGATCTAAAGCAGCCGACTCAATGTCAGGTGCGTGGCAGACAATCAACAAACGGTTGCCCTGTCACTGTTAACCTATAGCAGATGACTGGACAACGGGGCCAGTAGTCCCTCTACTGCTAGCTGGCACTACTGTAATAATAATCCACTTGATCCCTTGGAGCTGGGAGTGGAAGCTGGTGGCACAGAAGCCAATAAGACCAGAGTGGAGAGAAAAAACAAGCTCTGGAGACAGCAGATTGGGTTCAAGCCCAGCTGTGTGACCTTGAGTCAGCCGCATCACCTCTCTGAACCTCAGTTCCAAAAACAAGGATGGTGCCTTCTTCCCCTAGTGCCCACGTCTGTCTGTGGGGATTATGGGACAGGAGCGATGTGTGAAAGGCCGCAGGGAGAGGGCCTGCCCCGAGGTCCACACGCACCACAGTGCCCGCGAGTACAGGATCGCAGTCCCAGCCCGTGCAGCCGTTCACACGCTAGAGAGCCCTCCTTCACACCCATCATCATTGGAGCCTCACTCCAGTGCTTCAGGATGGACAGGGCTGCATCTGATCCACATTTGACCACTGGATGCAAGAGCTCAGGTGGGGGTGGACTCACGGAGCTCTCTGCTTGGAGGCCACTCAGCCGTGAGATTCTGGGGAGCTGGGAAGCCAGGTGGCTCAGTTGCTGTCTCTTTTCAGATCAGCCGCTCGGGTGTGTATTCATTCAACTTGGATTCCCCGAGCTGCGCCCCGGGATGCGGCAGTGACTGGGCAGACACGACGCTGCTCTCGAGGAACTTGGAGCCTGGCGGCCTCAGGCTTCTTCCCACTCCACTGATCGCAGGAAGACCCATGTCTGCTCGTGGTGACAGATCAGGAAGTGCCCCGCGTGCAGGTCCCGGCTCCGTGCCCACCTGGGGCAGCGAGCAGGTCACAAACAGAAGAGCTCTCTGCCCTTGGGGATAAATCACTAACAAACCCAGAGGTAGACACGAGGAGCCTAGCATGAACAAGAACTCTAAAATGAAGGATTCTGTGGCCAGAAGCGTTCAGGAAAAGCCACTCTGAGAGTCAGGCCGCTTTGGCACATGCTACAGGCTCTCAGGAAAGCCAGGCAGGAAAGACCTGCCTCACCCGTGCTTCCCACACCTGCTTGACCAAGTGAACCTTTACTTCAAGCCACACCTACTCACTTCGGACGAGGCCAGGGCAGTGGGAAGGACATAGTGCCTAGAGCCAGGGGCCTGGGTTCGAAGCCCAGTCTTAGATGTGATTTGCACGTGATAAACCGTCAAAACATTATAACCCAGAGGAGGGAAGTGACTTGCCCAAGGTCGCTCAGCACCAGGCCCAGAGCCCAGGCCTTCGAGTTACTGTTAACGTGAGAGGCGTCCTGTGCTTCCCTCTGAGAGGCATAGCCTGACCCCCTTGCTGGGGGGGTTAGTTCGGGTCTCCTAGCCACACAGGCCCTTGAGCACATTACAAAAAGGCACCTCCTTCTCAGGGGTCAACACATCCCTTGTCAGGGCACGTGAATTGGTAAAGCGTTCTGTGGGCTGGATTTCAGCCCCCAGTTGTCCCCTGGGCCAAGCATCCCATGGCAACCCTTGTTAGCCCATTTCTCCTCCTTCCCCCTCACCCCTTCCATCCCACGGCACCCCCTTCACCTGAGCCGCAGCTCCCCGCAGGGTCCCAGCTTCAGCTGCCATGGGAACCACCCAGTTGTTGGGCTGCATTTCCCAAGCCCCCAAGTGGCAGCGGCCAAAGGTGCTGACTCAGCAAACTTTAATTTATCTCACAGGCCAGGGGTGTGCGTGAAGCAATTAGTGAAATAATGGTTATGTCGCACTAAAAATTATTTATAGAGTCACCGTGCACACAGCTGTGATTAAATTAGACAACCAGGGGGACTTTAACTGCCAATGGAGCCGGCATCCAAGGCTCAGACTCCAGCTGGTTGGGGTGGGTGGGGTCACTTCTCCCCCTTCACTCACCGCCCCAGGCAGGCCAGCCCACCCTGACTCAGGCAGGGATAAGGAGGGTCTGCATGGGCAGGGGTGTGGGGAGTGGTCCCATCCCACGAACGCTGAGCTGTCAGGACCCTTAAACATAGACAAGTCAGGGGCTTCACACATATCTGAGGCTATGAAGCAGCTAAAACACCTTCAAATCAAGTCTTCCCCCGCCACTCAATGAGCAAAAGGGAAGTGGTCTGGGTGAATTAGACAAGATGATCCTGGAGCCCCATGGGCTTGGCAATGACCCCAACGGTGGACCCCGAGAGCCCAGAGCCACGCTGTAAACCGTAGATCAATCCAGCCTTCTTTTACAGGCGGCAAACTGAGGGCCAGAGATTTCGCCACTTTTGTCCCCCTGGCAGGTGTCAGGAGACCTTTGTTCCAGCCCTGGGTCAGGGGGAAGCCCTGGAGCCTTCTCTGGACCCAATGTATCCCCGGAGAGTTCGTTAGGGGGCGTCTACAGGAGTGAACAAATGTTTCTTGAGCACCTATTGCATACTGGATACTCTTTCTATATTTATTGTCTTATTCATGTTTAGGTTTATATTTCTATTTAGCTCCTTAAAACATTACTGTAAGGTAAGTACTCCTGTTCCCATTTACAGATGGAGAATCTGAGGCTCAGAGAGGTTAAGGTATTTGCCCACAGCCACACAGCAGGTGAGGGCAGAGCCGTTTTCTACAGGCCCATCTGACTCCAGCGATGGAGCATTGTGGTACTTTGAGCATTTTAGGGCACCTTCTGGGTGCCCCACATTGTGAGGGATGTGATGCTGAGAAATGATAACGGGGCTTCTTTCACACTGGACCCTACACAGACACTGGACATGCACCATCTCATTTCAGCAGCAACCCTCAGGGGCCCAT
>NW_005871138.1:2884104-2892746 GCF_000147115.1 Myotis lucifugus
CGCACACACACCTTCAAGATAATTCAGAACGTCTTGTTGCACATCTCAAATTCACATATTATCAGCTCCAGAGACCTTTTAACCCATTGTATGCCATAAGCGTCTGTAGACGCAAGCAGCGGGACCTTCCCCACACGCCACGTGCATCTATAAAAAAAAATGTTTTCCCTAAGTGGCAGCCCTGACCAACTTTCAAATCATTTGTCATGAGAATTTTCAGCTGAAAATATTCATGAACTCCCAAATTGTGAGTAATATATTTATTTTTATAATATTCATTGCAAATTGATTTTTTAAATTAAATTCAAAATATTGTGGTGTGTGGGGATGGTTTCCATTTTGGACACATGGCAGTTAACTGGTTAATCAAACCCCCATTTTACAGGTGGGGAAACAGTCCAGGGAGGGAATGAACTTATCCGAAGTCACATGACGAGGAAGCCCCTCTATGCCAGCAGTTCTCAACCTGTGGGTCGAGACCCCTTTGGGGGTCGAACGATCCTTTCACAGGGGTCGCCTAAGACCATCAGAAAACACATATATAATTACATATTGTTTTTGTGATTAATCACTATGCTTTATGTTCAATTTGTAACAATGAAAATACATCCTGCATATCAGATATTTACATTACGATTCATAACAGTAGCAACATTACAGTTATGAAGTAGCAACGAAAATAATTTTATGGTTGGGGGTCACCACAACATGAGGAACTGTATTAAAGGGTGGCGGCATTAGGAAGGTTGAGAACCACTGCTCTAAGCCCAGCCAGTCCTTCCCTCCAGGGGGACCTCCCGGAGAGCCCCCACCAGCTCCACGACTCTTCCCAGACTTTCCAGGTTCTTCCGGCCACCTGCTCACCTGTGCCTCCCAGACCTGGCCAATGGCAGGGCCCCGAAGTTAATAAATCAAGGTGACTTTAGGGACAAGAATGGGCCTCTTTCTCCCTTGTCCCTCCCATTTGCATAATCCTGGCTGGCAATATGATAATGATGTTTGTTAAAGACAGAGCACAATAAATTAATACCGTTAAGTTGTTGCTGCAAAATGCAAAGCAGGTAATTTACTGCCAGCGAGGAACAGAGCCTTTAAACTGTAATGGATTAACTTTCCCAGCAGCAAATGTGTCCCTGGAGGGAGAGAGTTGGGAGGCAGGGGCGGGGCGGGGCTGATGCTAGGGGGCACCTGCTTGCTTCCCAGGGCCCGGCCTGGGGTGTCCAGGCCCCAACCTTAGGGCAGGGGCTGCAGGAGGCACGGTGACCTGGGACTTCCTGGGATAGCCCAGGCCCCTCTAGAGGAGGGGCTGCGATGCCCCATTTGTGTACCCCTCTGCGACCCTCAGAAGGCACTCCTGTTTGGACCCTTCTTTCTTAAGGATGACTAGAGAGGTCCCCCCCCCCCCCGCCCCCCACACTCCCGAAGTGACTGAGCCTTCAGCCTCAGAGTCCGTTCTGGCCCAGGCCCTGCTCCTCCCAGGGTCCAGGCACGGCAAGGAGGGAAGGATCCTGGGTTTGGGTAGAGGAAGGGTGCGCCAGAGCTGAGGGTCAGCCCCTGACATGATGCCCTTCCTCGTTCCCCCCAAACACCCTTGCCCTCAGGTACTGGAGGGGAGGGGGAACCAAGAGGGAAGAGGCTAATTCTGTCTGTGGGGGAGCGAGGGGGTGGCTGAGGCAGTGGGAGGGGGTGTGGTGGGAAGGCAGCTGGTGGGAGAAGCTGGGTGTGGACAGAACCCTCACCAGCACCTCTCAAGGGGCAGCCCCTCCATTACGGCTCAGACAGCCATGCCTTCCCCCGGAGAACTGCAGCCCCAGTGCAGGGCGGCCCCAGGCTGGTCTCGAAGACCCCAGCAGAATTCTAATTTCCCATTTATCTCTGCAGCTTCTCCAGCGATGTTAAAGGGGAATGCTCCACAGTTGGCTCCCAGGCTAATTGGATCTGGGCTCCTCTCTCTCTCCTGGGCAAGGTAGGTGGGGGGCGGGGCGGGAAGGATGGGCTGAGGCAGCCCTGATCGGGGAGGAGATGCTGGGGACCTGGGCTGGGCTGGGCTCCGTGTTGGTGGCTGTGGTCTTGGAGTCCAGACCCCTGGTCACAGTGACTGCCATGTGTCTCCAGCAAGCCTCTGCCCCGCTCTGGATGCCCACATTCCCTCATCTGCCGTGATGATGACGACGACAGCAACAACACACCCATTGCTCACCAGCCTTTCCTAGGCACCAGGCAGTCTTCTCAGTGTGACACATGCCAGCTCTCCTCTAGTCCCCGCAGCAGCCCAGCGCGGTAAGGATTATGTCCCACTGTCCCGACGAGTGAACTGAGGCACAGCGGCATCAGTAACCTGCCCACTAGACAGTGCCCACCATGAATCTTTCAAAGTGCCCGGAGTCCCAATTTTTAAATCCTAGTTACACCCTTTTAGACCCGGGTGGAGTGTGGAGAGCTCTCTGTGCCCATTTTTCAAACAGGGACCCCGAGGCCCGGTCCACAGCTACTTGAAGTTTTGGTAGGAAGTTCCTCCCATGCAGGCTCCCTGCCATTCCCTCCCACCTCAGGGCCCAGGGTAGCAGGCTGGGTTTTCAGATGGTGCGTTTGGTGCCAGGATCTGAGGTGGGACAGGGGTCCACACTCCCAACACCTGCCTCTCCTCCATCAGCCGGGCCGCTCTCCTTGCCTCAGGCCTCACCCCAGCATCCTCTAGGCCTGCTGGGGCTTCTTGCCCCACCTATGCTGAGCTGGAGGGAGGGCCTCACTTCCTGAGCACAAACCCACCCCCAGATGCAAAGCCCAAGCCTCTGCAGATCCAGAGTGGAGAGACAGAGAGGAGAGAGAGCCGACCTCCACTGGAGCCTGATCCCTAGCGACCCTAGAACCAGGCCCATTTTACAGACAAAGAAACGGAGGCTCCTATGCAGAGCTGAGTATAAGGTCTCACAGTGAGGACCTGGTTGAGCTGGGATTCAAACCCAGGTTTGTCTGATCCCATAAGCCTGAGCTCTTAACATTGTGCTCTCCTGTGCCAGAGGGAAGTCAGGACTTGGAAGTTCCAGCGATGGAGGCCCTGGACCACGGCCCCAAGGACATGGCGACAGTGGGAGGAGTTCCGGGCTGGAAACCAGGGGACCTGGATTTAAATCTCTACTCGGCCCCAAACTCGCTGTGTGATACTTTATTTCTCTGAGATCAAAGGCAATGGAGATAATAATAGTACCTACCTGAGGGGTGGTTGGTTGTACGGAATATGACAGGAACTGTAAACAAAGCACTTATCACGTGCCTGACACATAGTAGGTGTTCAGCCCAGGCTGGTCATCGTTTCCCTGGACAAAGTCCACACCAGCCTCCCAAGACTTCGGAGCAGCACATGGGAAAGCACCGCGTGCAACGCCCTCTCCTTTCAGATGGAGAAACTGAGGCCCGGGGTTGCAACGAGTGAGTGACAGGGCCAGGACGCAGCCCGGGTCTCCCAGCAGCCTCGCTGCCCGGCCGGGTGATGGTTCTCCTTCCAGTCTCCTTTCGCCCCGTGCGTCCCCATCTGTCTGGCGGGGCGTCGCTCCCCTAGGAGGCCAGCTGGAGGGCTGACCCTGGCAGTCCTTCCTCGCCCAGCTGCTGGCAGGAACCAGCCTGGATAAATGCAAAGAGGCCCCCTCTGGAGGCTGCTCCTGCCGTGTCCCCCGTCCTAATGTTAATTTTGCCAGGGCCTTGATAAATCTTCCTGTCGCCTCCATCCGCCCGGGACATAGATCTCATCTTATAGAGAGGTGACACTTCTGCCCTTTGGGACCAGCTATCAATTTCAGGCGGTGACCGGAGTGGAGAGCAATGAAGAACCAGGCTGGCCCTTCTAACCCCTTCTGCCGCCTGAGCCTTCCCTCCACCCAGGGGAGCAGCCCTCTAGAGCAGCCATCACCTGTCCTTCAGAAGAGGTGCGGGCCCAGCCCTGGCTCTCAGCATCGCCTGCACACCTTCCCGCCTGCCAGCCGGCACTTCCTCACCCGAGGCTTGCCCAGGCTTCCAGAGCCGCCCGCTGCCCGCTGCCCGGCCGGAAGAGCCACGGAATACTGTCCAGGGAGCAACTCCTACCTGCTGACTTTTGGCGGTGGACACCCTGAGTTGTGAGCTCTTCACCGGCTCCCAGAATTCCCCAGTGGAGTTAAGCTCCAGTTGTTAAGGGGCTCGATCATGCGCTCCTCGTTGGCTGTCTTTCTGCCCCATCACTCCCCACCTGACTGCTGGTGCTTCCTCGGAGCACCTCCCAGATCAGCGATTTGCCCTGGAGCCCTTTTCTGTGGGTCCCGTCTGCAGGAACCCGCGTGAAGACACTCACAAAACACTCTCTAGCAGCTCGTGATGGGATGCACTCCAGTCAGCAATGCAGGTGCAGCAAGAGGTTTGGCGTGTGTGTTTCTAGCTCCTGGGTCAATTTTCATTCAAGCTGGAACACATCTCTGGGAGGCCTTGTCCCAGTTGTACTGATGAGGAAACAGATTCTCAGAGAGGTGAAGTGACTTGCCCAAGGTCACACAGCCAGCAAACAAGAGTCACTTTTCAAACTCAGGCAGCACACCATCTCATTCCCTGGACTCTCCCTCCTGGGGAGAGACATGACCTGGAGGCAGGGTTCGCCTGCAGGTGTGATCATCAGCTCAGTAGATCACACCTGGAGTCTTCCTACTGGGCCGCCTGCAAGGTGCTAAGGACACCACCATGAAAAGCTGCAGTCCTGATCTCCAAGGGCTGAGATCGGGTGGGGGAGATGGATGCATGAGAGACAGTATGGCTGGGACCCCTCCCAGAATGCACTGCAGCATCTTTCTTACACTACTCTCTTCTTAGAGTCTTGGGAGCTTTGTGCTGGGAGGCATCTGAGAGACTGTCTATTTCAACACCCTTATTTTATAGACGAGGCAATTGAAGCCCCAAAGAGCTAGGGACTCCCTGGAGATCAGACTCCAGGGCCAGGCTCTTGTCTTGGAATTCTGATGAGCATCGCCCACCATGCCCCCTAAGCTGTGCTTTGGTCTTGCCCTACAACTTCCCAAGACAGCCAAACGCCCCATCAGGCTTGTAAGCAATTCTCAAAACCCAGAAGCCTCCAAGTTAAAAAAAAAAAAAAAAAGGAACAGATTTTACCACATAAAATGTTTAAATTTTTGTACAACCTGAGGGGGGAACAAAGGTACAGACTTATGAGAAAATATTGGCATATAGCAGATAAAGGGTTAATAGCCTTAACATACAAAGAGCTTTTACCAATCAATAAGGGAAAGACAAACATTCATTTTTCAAAAGTGGACAAAAGAGACGAGCAGGAGATGCCAATCTAAGGAGATCTAAGGAGTTGATGCCAGAGCTTTGAACCTCTGCGGCTCCGGAGGGTGGTAAAACTGTTACTACTTGTTAAATAAATGCTTATTCATTATTAAAAGATCCATTTGTGGTGTGGGTCGCACATTACTGCTTGTTAAACCCGTTAAAGTGCTGGAAATCCTCCCAGATGCTTTATTTACAGTTACAATAGCAGAAGAAGGTGGCCAAATGCCAGAGCCACGGCCCCATGGTGGGACCCACTTCCTGCCCATCCCCCAGCCCTGTGCCTCTGGTCCCCGAGTCCCACGCAAGTGACCTTAAAACCAAATCGCCTCTGCAGCTCGGATGGGGCAGACCAAGGAGGAGCATGGCAGGAAGGGCTAGGCTGGGAGCCTGGCCCTGCCCTTGGCTGACTGTGTGATCTCTGCCAATGCTGGGGGTGAGGGGTGGGGGTGAGTGGCAGCGGGAGATTTGGCACCTACCATCTTCGCTGCCCCACCCCTATTTGGAAGGGCAACTGCTGACCTCATTAACTGGAACTCAATTAAGGAGGCCTTTAAGGTGACTCAGGACAAAGATCCCACTTTACAGATGGAAAGCCAGAGGCCCAGAGAGGAGCAGGGATGCCACCCAGCCCTGTCAGGACTAGAACCCAGGTCTCTGCACTCCTCCTCTTTCTCCCTGAAAGAGAAGCAGAGGCCAGGACAGCTGGGGTCCTGTGTTTCAGGAGTTCTCTGCCCCGGCGTCCTCACGTCCCAGTCTCCCTCTCCTCCTCCTTGATTCGCTGGAGGTCCCTCCCCTCAGGGCGGTCTCACCTCGCAGGAGGCGAGTCTGTCCAGCCAGCAGTGTCCCCCAGCCAGCTGGACCCCCTTCGTCTCTGCTCTGAAGTCAGCCCGGCCCTGAGTGAGCAGCTGGATGCTCTCCACTCCTGCCTGACCTCTCAGCCACTCGGCCCTTCCGCTGCAGCATTGCCCTCTTCAGGCAGTGCCCGGAGGGGCACCTAAGCACTACTGAACACCTGCTCTATTTCACCACATGCTTTATATCCTTTATCTTTTTAAAAAAATGTGTTTATTGATTTCGGAGAGGAAGAGAGAGGGAGAGAGGGATAGAAACATCAATGATAAGAGAGAACCGTTGATCGGCTGCCTCCTGCACACCCCACACGTGGGATTGAGCCCGCAACCTGGGCATGTGTGTAGGTGGACGCTCAGCTACTGAGTCACACTGGTTGGGCTACATCCTTTATTTTAACGACTCCTCTTCTATGGCTCTGAGCTGGAGCCTGTGTGCCAGGTGCTGGCAGTGAGCAGGTCAGGGTTTGGGCCAGCTTCCGCCACTTCCTGTGTGACTCCAGGCAAGCCATGGAACCTCTCTGAGTGTTTCAGTAAACGGGGGTGTTGTGAGCAAGCAATTACTAATAAATGAAAAGTGTTAGCACAGGACCTAGGACATGGGGAGGTCAATCAAGAGTCACTGCTATTTAACTTTTTTTAAGAGCAGACTGCAATTATTTTCTGAAAAGTGGGCTTAATTATATCTACCTGAGGGTTCTTGCCGAGAGGTAATGACACAATGTGTCTGAAGCATTTGGCAAAATACCCTGGGCGAGACCAAACATGGCAGCCGTGACCCGGTTCATTGGTGGACAAGGGGCCCACCCTGGTGGCTCCCAATTCTCACCAGGGAGTGACCACCTACTAAGATCCCACCTGGGGTGTGGCCCAAGCTGGGGACCTGGCGACGGCAGCATCCAGAATGGGTGGGAGCGGGAGCCCTGGAAGACACACATGATCGATACTAAGCCAATCTCTTACAAGATTACCCGGCCTCTGGTATCCAGTCATAAAGAAAATCACTCAGCACGCTAGGGAGATGTGAAAAATGCCGTGGATTACAGTTTGGGATGTTCCGAGTGAGAGTAAGTGAGTCCGGGATTGTTTCCTGCAGTAAATAATTCATCCACTTTAAATTTCGTTTTTTCTTGCCAACGCCCTCCCTCCCTCCTCTGTCTCTCTGGGCAGCTCCCTCTCAAGCCTGCTCTCTCCGAGGCTCCCACCCCTACTTCTGTCCAGGGCACCCCCGCAGCCAGCAAGGAGCTCATAATGCAAACGTTTTGAATCTGTTAATGACACTAATCGTCTTTCCCAGCTAATTAGTAACGCTGCCAAGAAACACGCCTTTGTTACCAAGGCCAAGGACCACCCAGGCAGGAGAGAGCCCAGTGGGGGCAGCCGTGGAAGAGCTGTAGCTATGCTGGGGAGTCGGCGGGAGCCGGGCGTGGCTGTGGCACCAAGAAGGGTCTGCCTGCTGGACTGAGAGTGGTCTGGCCAGGGACAGCTCCTCCCATGGAGGACTCTGTCCTCTGCCCCATCTGCTACATCGTTCAGGGGTGCTGGGACCAGGCCAGGAGGCAGGGGAAGAGCTCTGGCTAGTGGTGGCCCCTTTGCCACCACCACAGGCACTGCAGGACCCCAGTGAAAATCCTGGACCAAGTGTGCTCTAGAGTCAATTCTGAGACCAGGGCTGAGAAGCGGCTGATGGTAGGCACCGATGTAGAATCTCTTAGTGATGGGCTCTTGGTTTCTGGCAGATGGCCACTCAACAGGCCGGTCCTGGGAGGTACTGGGCTCCCAAAGACACATCAGATGCTGCCCTGATGTCCAGGTGCTCATAGCTTGGTATGGGAAATGGATACTAACAGCCAGCATTTATTGAGCATTTGCTATGTGCCAGGCACTGTGCTGAGAACTTATGGGCATTCATTTGTTCCAGTAAACCCATGAGGTGTGTACTTTTTTGGGTTGAATTTTTAGTTTTTGGTAGGTACTCTTTTTATCCCCATTTTACAGGTGAGAAACCTGAGGTACAGAAAAAACAAGTAATTTGTCCACGGTCACAATAAGACAGAACCAGGTTGTGAACTCAGGGGATCCGAAGCCCACAGGACCACAAAACCTCTAACAGAGAAGTAAAAAGATAGTTTTAATTCCGTGTGAGCCATGTTGGAATAGGGTACTTTCGGGAACCCCAGAGAAAGCATGTCATGTGGTCTTGGGGTGATCATCGAAAGGCTTCCAGGGAGGAGGTGGGCTTTGGAGGGAGCCCTTGAAGGGTGCATAGGAATTAGCTAAGGGGAAGAAGGGAGGTAGAAAGGGAATTCCAAAAGGGTAGGTCATTGGTGAGCAAAGTACCAAGGTAAGAAAGGGCAGAATTTCAAGGGGCTAGCGGTGATTGAGGGTAAGGAGGAACCATGAGAGACCAAGCTGGGGAGACCCGCAAGGACTGGATTGTTAATGTGGGGGGTCATGGAGTCATGCAAAAAGGGCAGCAGA
>NW_005871138.1:2893155-2907561 GCF_000147115.1 Myotis lucifugus
GCCCCAGCCTGAAGGCCCCTCAAATCCCACCATGCAGCTTCATTCCCTGAGTAAAGCATTGCCTGCTCTCTGATGGGAGATCGTATTATGCCTTAAACTCTCTTACTCAGCGTTGAAGACTCAAATTACATATAATCTTATTTCAGGGGCAGCTTTCTGGGGGCCCTCCAGGCAGAATAAATTGTTCCCTCCTCTGTGGTCCCAGAGTGCCTCGTATGTTTGCTCAGCTCTGAGGATATTAGAATTAGGGTTTTGTTCGTTTGTTGTTGTTTTTCAGTCTGTCCCCTGTGTTAGCTTGGGAGCTCCTGCAGGGGCAAGGTGACAAGAAGTCCTTTGTTTATATGTGTTTTCACAAATGAGGATAAATTTGCATGAATGCATTTTTAAAGTGCATTTTTACAGTAACACTAAAGGCCCGGTGCATGAAATTCATGCACGGAGTGGGTGGGGGGGTCCCTCAGCCTGGCCTGCACCCTCTCACAATCTGGGACCTTTCGGACACCCCTCTCGAAATCCAGGATCACTAGCTCCTAACCGCTCACCTGCCTGCCTGATTTTGCCCCTAAAACTCAAGCTTCTTCTTTTTTTATTTTTAATATTTATATTTCTTCTTTATTTTTTATTTTAAAATTCAAGCTTCTTGAGAACATGAGGTGTTTAACATTATTCCACATTCCTTACAGAGAGCTAAGCATGGTAAACACGGCAAATACTTAATACTTATGGGCTTCTATACAAACACTTTCCAACTAGAAATGTTTTATTTTTAATTTTTATTTATTTTTGAATTAAGAAGCATTTCCAATTTTTATTCATAAAATTAATCCAAACAGCAACAATAGATATACAGAGCCACATATCAATAACAAACCAAGAAGGAAACAAAATATTCCAGAGACATCTTGAACAATTTTAAAGGCATACACACCAGGCTAAAAACCTACAGCTACACCGTGGTTACACAACAGGGTACATTTATTCCTGCATTTTCTCAATAAGTTCTTCCTTATATATGCCTTTCTCTTTTCCAACTTGTCGAGATTTGGCTTTGCGTTTGAAGAATTTTTTTCCCGATCTTTGTCCAGTTGTAGCCTGGTGGTAGCCACCTTGCGGGGGTGAATGCCCACGTGGACAGTGTGCGTAGCCTATTCACTTGTGCAAACGCTCCATGAAGATGGCATGTTTCTTCCTGTGCACCTGCACTACCTTGCCGACTTGCTGACCTTTGTAGTGTCCTCAACCACCTGGACCTCGCCGTCCTTGCGGATGGGCATGGAGCGGACATTGTACTTCTGCGCAGCTCCTTGGAGAGCGGGGAAGACATGATCTTGCGGGGCACGTGCGAGGGGGCGTTGAAGTGGCATTTGCGGTTTTTGATGCGTCCGAGGTAACGAAGGGGTTGAACTTCATGGTGACCTCCCCAACCAGGATTGTTTTAATAGGGAGCCTCCAAAAACTTGCACTGGAAAACCTAAGAGTAGAGAGCTCAGACTTCAGGCATCAGGTGCTATTCGCAGGATTTCTATCCCAATTAAACTCTAATTCTGAGCTCTCAACAGTCTAGACAAACTGCCCTTCACTATCTATCTCCAAAGTTTCTTATTCGTCACTAGCCCATTTTCCTCCGCTTCAAACCAAGGTAACGAACAAAACCTTTCATCTGATCTTCTTCCCGCAAGGGAACAGCAAACTTCAATCCAATAACTTCCCGCCAGAAGCCACCTCCAAATACTGGAGACTGAGGACTCCAGGCTGACTCTGTGCGTGCGCAGTAACAGCCTCACGGTCTAGCCTAGGCGCCCAGGCGGCCTCCACAATCCCACAATCCTCTAGGCGCCAGGGCGGCCTCCACAATCCCACAATCCTCTAGGCGCCAGGGCGGCCTCCACAATCCCACAATCCTCTGGTCGCCCAGGCGGCCTCTACAATCCCACAATCCTCTAGGCGCCCGGGGGCCTCCACATCCCACAATCCTCTGCTTGCGTACTTCCGGCTTTTCTAGCGCCTCCTTAAGTGTGTTTCCTCGTCCAGGGCCTCTGGTTGGAGAGGACTTTCCTGTTTTGGCCTTGGTAGCTGTTTACTACTTGGAACCAGTGAAGTGTCGGGAGTCCTGCCGCTGCCGTGACCATGTGGGTCCCAAGCGCACTCGTGAAACAACCGCCATTCAGCCCACGTCCCGGTTCGCAAGGAGAAAGGTACTGTGCTGGGCCATTTCCAATCGGGTCTTCCTCTTCCTTCCCCAGCACACCCCACACCTACTCGGGCGGAGCACCCCAACCCCGCAGACCCTTAAGACCTCCCCCCTATTTCTTCCACTTTCCCCATCAAACTCGCACCCTATCGCGTTGCCTAGGGGCGCCCCTAACCGCTCCCTGGGGGGCGGGCCAGCCTGGGCGGGGCATGGTGTTCTGGTCTCTGGTCGTTCGTTGTTCTGGTGTTATGGTAGCTGGCTTTTTATATATATTAGAAGATTGTTGTTTTGTGGGGGTTTTTTTGGTCTTCAGCTCTGTTTCAACACATATATAGATTCATGTAACCACCATTTGACTGCACTTTGAATCCACATAAATAGTATTATACTATAAATCCCCATCAGTTTCCGACTCCTTTCATTTCATGTTTTAAAGACACCATCACTGTGTACACGTCTGTTGCACCAACAGCTGCCCAGACCTCCATGGTGTGTCCCCACATCTTCCCTGGGAGGACACCGGAGTCACCTCCAGCTTCCCCACCACGGACAACGTTGAGATGAGCACCCCATACTTGTCCCCGGGAGCCATGCCAAACATCTCCCTGGAATTTATACCCAGTAGCAGGATCCCTGGGGCTTAGGGTCAGTGTATACCTAATGGTCCCTAAATCCCATGTCACTCACAAGAGTCATAAGCTATATAGCGACAGGACGCACGGATGGGGCTGTTCCAGGTGTTAAAATGCTGACATCCTTCCTCTCTGGTGGGTAAATAGCTGCTTCTCTGTCATCCAAGTCTCCTGAGGGCTCACCTCAACTCCTTGACCCCAGCTCCTCCCAGAACCCCTGGCTTTTCTCAGGATCCAGCAAGGAATGGGTTACATCTGACCCGGCAAGGCCTTCCAGGGTCCTGCTCCAGTTCCCAGTGTCCATTCTTGACTGTGGCACATTTTGAATATCATCCTTGTCCATGACCCTGTGTAAGGGAAAGAGCTGGAAAAGGGCTCCAGAGGTGAAGGTCAGGTCCACCCCAGCCAGTCTCTGGCAAGCTCTCTCCCCTTACTGGATTCCCGCAGCAGGAGGCCAGCAATTAAGGGCTTGCCATGCCATCTGGAAACAGCCTCGCATAATCCTGAGAGCGAGGCAGTGGTTCTCCCCATTTGATAGATGAAGAAACTGAGGCCCAGGGAGTGACTGCAACTTGCCCAAGGTCACAAAGTGAGTGAGGAGCAGACAAGGGAGTTTGAGGGGACTCCACTCCACACCACACCACATGCAGTAAAATGCGCCAACCCCCCACCTCACACATCTTTTATGCATGAGTATGGGAGAGATGAGCTGGATTGCACTTGACTAGTTGGCACAGCGCTATGTTGTGTAGATATTTAAACGCTCAATAATTTAGATTTTGCCATTACTTTTGGAGCTAATCTTTTTTTTTTTTTCATTCACATCTCGAACTTTTTTTAGATAGGGACTTGACAAGAAGATCCAGGGCTATTTATTCTGAATACCTGAACGTCACATGTGGTCCTGGGCCCTGTCAGTCACTGGGCCAAGGCTGTCCCTCTGTCTCAATGATGGGCCCTGGTGGCCCCAGCTGCAGTCCATCTGGGGAGGAGAGAGACACAGAGGTCAGTCAACCTGGGGTCTGGCCCTCTCCGGGCTCCCAGGTCTGCCCTTGAGGCTCAAGATTCCCAAAGGCCAAGGTCCTGCAGGTCCCGTAACACCGAGCTCAGGCAGGCTGGGCGGCTCAGCACAGTGATTCTCCGAGGCTAGCAGGCGGCAAGCAGTGGGAGACTCCTGGTGGAGGATGAAAGTTATTGGTGGGTTTTTGTTTGTTTATTTGTTTATTGCTTGTTTATTTATTGTCTGTTTTTAAGGTGGAGAAGCAGAGGAAAGAATGGTGGCCTGGGATGCCAGGATTACAGGCTTAGAAACCTGATCCAAATTAATAACAGTGGCAACTAATACCTGCATCTGTTGGGCATCTAGTAGACATCAGGCACTGTATTCCCAGGATCTTATTTAAGCTGTTTTGGGGTGTAGGAAGGGCGTAGGTGCAAAATATGTAAGAGCCAGTACAGCATGTGTGGGTCCATCAGAACATGCAGACCCTTGAGGCCCCCAGCGGGGTTGACCTTGAGGTTTTGGGTCATAGAGATGGGAGGTGCCCCTAAGTGGGACAGGGGTAGTCACAGGAAAGAGCACTAGACCCACTGGCTATTTGCCAACCACCATGAAAGTATTTACAACATTTAACAAGCCCGGCGGAATACCAAGTCACGATAACCAGCACTTTCAGCATCGTGTCCACTTCACAGTCAAGGAAACTGAGGCTCAGGGAGATAATGGTGACTTGCACCTCTAGTCAGGGCAGGCTACCTGAATTCAGACCTAGGCTGGGCTCACTCCAGGCTCATACTTTTCATTATTAGGCCCCTAATGTTTACTTCCCTGTCCCAGCCCAGAGGACTCATGTTCTAAGTATTCCTATTCCCCCAAATGCCTTAACATAGTCCTTCCAGCTACAGTCTCCAGCTCAAAGGTCGGCAGCCTGGGTGAGAGGAGAAGAGTGAATTGGGCCATAGCCCAGGACAGTCATGGCACCACTCTCAGGCCTGGCAGCCGCTGGCACCTGGCTAGCCTCTCATCTCCCTGGGCTCCAGGTGAGAGGAGTGGGAGCCAGGCCCTTCAGGGACCGGGCAGTGTGGCTTCCTCTGATTCCCTGGAGGCTGCTTGCTCTGAGCCCAGAATTATAAGCAGCCAGTGGTGGCCAGTGCTCCGGGGCCCCCAGGACAGCAGCCTTGAGCTGCCCACTTCCACCTGCCCAGCCTGGGCCTCTGCCAGGGCTCCCCTCCTGCCAGGTTCCCAGGATGGGCCAGAGCAGGAGAGAAGCTGAGGGAGGCTCTGGGCCACAGGGAGGCTCTGGGCCACAGGAAACAGTGTAAAACCAGGGCACTAGGGACTCAGACCCAAGATGGGCCGGGGGTGGGGATGGGGCTCCAGGAGTCTGGGGTGGGCAGAGAGTGGGTGCCCCGAAAAGTGCAGAGCTTGAACGTGGCCTTTCCCTGAGGGAGGTGCAATCTGGTGGGGTTCAGGCCTCAAGGTGAGAGCTGCGGGGGGCCGGTGAGAAAAAGCAATGAATTTAAAAGGAATTAGTCAGGAGGAGGTGACAGGCCCATTCTGAAGCAAGATGAATGGGTTTCAGTTGGCGAAAATGATTCTAATTTATAATCTGCTTCTTGCTGCCGCTCGCCAATTAATTCTCTATAGATACATAAATAGGCCGCGTGTTTGCTTTGCTTCAAACATAATAAACATTACACTCTGTCCTCTTCTTTTGTGCCGGTTCCTGTCACGGCATTAGTCCCCACAGCTAATTCCTCACACCTGTCTCTGCCACTCAGGGGAGCGGGGCTGAGTGGGGAGGAAGTGCCCGGCTCCAGAAACTCCTGGCACCAGGAGATAAATGACCCACCCCAAAGCTGTGGGCATACGCAGGGAGCCTGGGCACCCACTTGCTCAGAAGAAGCCCAGGGAGGGGAGGAGGGGGGACAGCAGGAGGAAGGGAAGTCCCCCAGCCTCCTCTTGAGCTTTGTATGCCACACTCCCAGCAGGGAAGGAAGGGGGAGACAGAACCTGCCGTCACTTCTTTTGGTCCTTCCATCATTTGTCTCCAGCTCTGCGCGCTCCCCAGCCTGACATACTTGCCTCCCTCCTGGTTCTTCCTCAAACACACCTGGCCCACCCCTGCTCCTGGCTTTTGCACTTGCTGTTCCCACTGCCTGGACGGCTTTTTCTTTTAAAAAAAAATATATTTTTATTGATTTCAGAGAGGAAGGGAGAGGAAGAGAGAGATAGAAACATCGATAATGAGCGAGATTCATTGATTGGCTGTCTCCTGCACACACCCTACTGGGAGTTGAGCCCGCAACTCAGGCATGTGCCCTTGACCGGAATCGAACCTGAGACCCTTGAGTCCAGAGGCTGATGCTCTATCCACTGAGCCAAACCGGCTAGGGCAAAGGCTTTTTCTTTAAAGAGCCACCTCCTTCGTGCCTTTCTATATATATCTTACCTTGTAGTGCAATATTTTTCTGACCCCCTTCCCCAAACGTGGACTCCTTCTTGGAAATCCTGTGCCCCTTTCCCGCTTTAAATGCCTCCTTAGCACTGTCACCATCTAATGTACTATTTGTTTTACTAGTTTATCTTGTTGTCTTCCCCAAGTGGAATGGAAGTCCATGGGCTCTCTCTCTGTGTTCACTGCTGTACCCTCAGGCCTGGCACATAGCAGATGCTCAGTAAATATTTGCTGAGTGAATGGATGAATAGGTGGGGATGGGATGGGAGGACGGACCCGATGGAGCCCAGGGATTGAAATGATACTTCACTCCAGCTCATCAGCTCACCTGACCCCTGAGAGGTAGGCAACACTGAGGTGCAGGCAGTCGGGGTTGACTTGCCCAGGTGACACATGAGTCAGTGATGGAGAGGCGACTAGAATCCCCTCCATCCAGGCAGGATGCTGGGGAGACTGAAACTCAGGGAGATGGCGTGTCTCGCCCAAGGTCATACAATTACTTATTCAATGAAATGATTGAGAAACTACCCTGTGCCAGGCTCAGTTCTAGGAGATGAGGATGCACCAGTAACCAAGGCAGGTAAGAGCCCTGCCCTCACAGAACTCACAGTCTAGAGGGGGACCTGGGCATTGGACAAGTTAACAAATCAGTGAAAGTGTCAGTGCTAATCAAGAGTCAAGAAGAGAAATCAGCCAGGGGAAAAGATAGAGAGCGATGTCCAGGGTGAGGTGGAGTGTGTGTGTGTGTGTGTGTGTGGGGGCGGGGGGGCGTCATTTTACTTGAGTGGCCAGGGAAGCCCCTGTAAGAAGGAGCCTGAGCAGAGACCCCACTGACGAGAATAAAGCCTTGTGGACACAGAGCAGGATTTCCATTCCCATTGTCTGCTCCGCAGTGTGTGTTCTTCCCCAATTGAACTGTGTTGTCACTGAAAATGAGCATTCGGTGAGGAGGGAGGTGACAGTGAGGAGACTATCAAGTGAAGTCAGAGGCACTCGCTTTCAGTGGATGACATGTGAGTTGGGGCCTGAAACCTGGGCGGTGGGGAGAGATAACCAATAGCAAGAGCCTCTCAAGTAGGGGCCAGCACAGGAGCGAAGGCCTGGAGGTGGGGACGGGGAGGTTCAGGCAGAGGTAAACTGGCTCTGGGGGAGGGAGGGGAGAAGCACTGATTTGTAGTGTGTGCCAATTTTCATGGTGTAAATACTCTCAACAGGGCCAATTTCAAGGGCTTGGAAAACTGACTTGGAAAATTCCTGAAAAATCCAATAATTGGCTTTGATGAGCCAGTTCAAGCCAGCTCCAGCGGTTTTGGGTACCAAATAAGGGTGCTGGCCAGATGGCATCCATATTGGGGAAGAGCAAGAAATGGTTGGAAGAAGTATGTATGGAGCAGAGAATTCCTGGACTCTACTAACTGGAAGGGTGCTCAGTCGTTATGAATTTGCCTCTCTCTCTAACTTCACAGAATAGAAAACCAATGCCAGGAGAGAGCCAGGGACTTATCCCAAAACACGCAGAGAGTTGGAGCCAGAGCCAGGACTGGGAGGGGAGCTCAGACTCCTCAGGGTAACCTCTCTGCTGCTGCTTCTTTTTTTAATTTTATTTTTCAATTATAGTTTGCATTCAATATTGTTTTGTGTTAGTTTCAGGTGTACAGCATAGTGGTTAGACAATCATATACTTTACAAAACGATCCCCCTGGTATTTCAAGTACCCATCTGTCACCATACATAGTTATTACAATATTATTGACTATATTCCCTATGCTGTACTTTACAGCCCCGTGACTATTTTGTAACTACCAGTTTTTACTTCTTAATCCCTTCACCTTTTCCCCCAAGCTCCCCAGCCCCTCTCTGCTGCTTCTTAAAGGGTCATGATCCTTGATGGCTCCATCAGGCCTGACAGCCAAGGACTCTGCCACCCATGTGGGGCAGGGAGAGGGAAGCAATAAGGGATGTGTATTTCAGGTCCAGTGAAGGGCAGAGGTGGGAGAGAGAGCTTAATGCGAACTGGTGCAGTGATACTTAAGCTGGGTTTTGAAGGGTAAATAGGAGTTTTCCAGCAAGAGAAAGGAAGGAGGAGATCTCCAAGGGGCAGGCGTGGCATTATAAAAGTTCAGTGTGTGATAAGCAAACTAAAAGCATTTGGCATGACTGGGATGTAAGGGGCAAGAAGAAAGCAACGAGAAATGAAGCCAGAGAGGTGATGCCCTGCTCCTCGCGCTGAAGCGATAATGGTGGGCTTTCAGGCAGCCTCAGAGGAGCTATTTCTAGATGCGCCCTCCTGTCTCATCAGAAGCAGGCGAGCGAGGTCCTCTTCCTGGTGAGTGAGGGCCTGCCATGGGGGAAGGCCAGGTTCCCCAGCATCACGGCCTTTCCCTGCAGGTACTCAGTGAGTCACTCCTCCCAGGGCAGGTCTCTCCCTCCCAGGCCCCTGCTGATCCCCCTTCCCCTCCTGCTGGCTGCTCTTCTCCAGGCCAGGAATAGAACCTCACATCTGACAATCTCAGTGGTGTTTAAATTTAATGGGCCCTCCTCCTTTTTTCCTCCTCAGCACCTGGGCTGGGTGCTCTGCAGCAGCCCTGGGAAGAGGCAGTTGAATAATGCAGGGAGAGTGGAGTGTTTGAAGTGTTGGGGTGGGGGGGAGGCCTTGTGTGTGGCAGGACTGGCTCACCTTGCACCCCAGGGAAGGGGGTTCAGGAGGGATGGTCCGGGCGCTCAGGGCCTGCTCCCCTCTCATTGTGTCGTAGGGCCCTTCAAGAATGCCCCAGGAGCCCTACTTCCATATCCATGCAGCCACCTGAGGGTGAGACTCGGCTCCAGAGGCTAGCTGGGCTGAGGGGGAGGGACTGGAAGAAGGGGAGGCATGCCTTTCCCAGTGGACTGCCCTGGCTTTGGACTTGGTTCTAGAGAGAGAGAAGAGGGGCAGAACGTGTGTGGGAGGCAAAGGGTTGGGGAGCCCCATCAGGGAGGTGGGATGCAGGTAGAGATGGAGGGCTGGGTGCCCCAGCAGCTGGATGGCTCCAGGTGTAAAACTGGGCTCCCTGCCTGGCTGTGTCCGCTGTCCATGGTGCTGCCGCAGTTTGGGTCCTAGATGGCCATGCTGGACTTGCCCTCCTTGACCTAGAAGTTCCCTAAACCTGGGCTCCTGCTTCTGCCTCAGCCCACCAGACCCCTGAAAACTAAGCAGTCTTTCAATTTTGTAGCTTTGGCACCTTTTCAGGCATTTTTCCCCCTTCCTTCACTCATTCATTCAACAAGGTTTTACTGAGCATCTACTATGTGCTGTATCCACAGGACACAGCAGTGAACAAAACAGACTCAGTCTTTATCCCCCTTAACTGTGTTCCATTCCTGTGCCCACTGCCTTGAGGAGAAAGGTGGAGCACTGGGAGGGATCTAGGCTTTTATTATTTATTTATTTATTTATTTATTTATTTATTTATTTATTTATGAAAGAGAGACATTTGTTGGTCCACTTACTTATGCATTCATTGGTTGATTCCTGTATGAGTCCTGGTTGGGGACTGAATCCACAAACTTGGTGTATCTGGACGATGCTCCAACCAACTGAGCTACTTGGCCAAAGTGGGACCCAGGCTTTAATCCCTGTTCTGTCCCTGACTTGTTCTGAGTCCTCTGGCAACCCCCTCCCCCCCTTTAAATCTGGGTGTCTCCATCTGGAACATAGGGTTAATAACCCCACTTTGTGGAGTCGTTATTCTTTTTAAAAATATATATTTTATTGATTTCAGAGAGGAAGAGAGACGGAGAGAGAAAAACATCAATGATGAGAGAGAATCATTGATTAGCTGCCTCCTGCATACCTCCCCTGGGGATGGAGCCTGCAACCTGGGCATATGCCCTGACCGGGAATCAAACCGTGATCTCCTAGTTCATAGGTCGACACTCAACCACTGAGCCATGCCGGCTGGGCTGGAGTTGTTATTCTTAATAAGTACAGCAGACACTCATTCTAAGTGTCCTACATTGATTCACTCATCCAGTCCTCCCCCAGCACTTGGATGTAGGCACTGTTATCATCATCCCCATTTTACTAGTATCTTTGAGGAAACGGAGACATGGAGAGGTAAAGTCACTTGCCCAGGATGACACAGTTGGTAAATGGGCGATGGGATTTGAACCCAGACTGTCTGGCTCCAGAATGCACGCGATGTGTTTAGGCGAACAGCAAGCTGAGCTCTGGGAGCAGGTGGCTCCCTGCAGGCTGGCTGCTCCCCTCCCTCTGCCCCCTCTTCTGGCAGCCGGTGGGATCGCTCCCGGGCTGGCAGCCCCCTCTCCCCCAGGGGGTCCGCTTTCCTCCCCACCCCTGTGCTCGGTTGCCTAGTGTAGGAAGCCAGGGTTGGCAGAGGTGTAGAGCCCCTTGCGAGGGACCTCCATCCTTGTCTCTGTCCCTGGTCCCTTCCTGGGAGGGGCTGGTGTGCACCCTGACTGCCCCCCACCACCCCCCGGCGGGCTGGCAGTCCAGTACCTGCGCTGACATTTCTTTGGTTGTTCATGTCACTGGCCCTTCAGCCTGCGCGGTTTTACAAATGTGCTGGCGAGATGAAAGCACCAGGAACAGCGACTGGAGAGCAAGTTCGGAAAAGCTTTTAACTTCCAGCTCCCACAGACAAAGCAGGAGGAGGGGTAGGAAGCAGGGAGAGGAGGGGAAATAGAGGGAGGAGAATAGAGGCGGGAGGGAGGAGGATGGAGAGAAAGAAGGGAGAAGGATGGAGGGAAGGAAGGAAGAAGGGGGAAAGAGGTAGAAGGGAGTGTGGGGAGAAGGTAGAAAGGGAAAAGGGAGGGAGAGAGAGCAGGAGGAGAGGGCGGGGGAGGAAGGGGCCAGAGAGAGTGGTAGTAGGACAGGCACTGGGGAGACTTAAGGAGGGAACAAACAGAAATAGGAAGACAGAGAGGGAGACAGAGAGAATGGAGAAAGGTAGACAGATGGAGAAGGAAATAGATGAAGATAGAGAGAGAGCAGCCAGAGAGAAGTATGGAGGGACATAGAGTAAAATAAGAAGACAGACCCTCAGAGAGAAAGGGTCAGAGAAACCCAGAAACACTGAGGGTGAAAAGAAGGCAGAGGTGGAGGGAGTTGAGACAAGCGGACAGTGGGTGAGAGAACTACAGACAGGGGCATAGAGAAGAACAAGGAGACAGAAAGGCAGAGACAGGGCTACTCGTGAGGACAGAGTGGGAGCAAGGTGTAGAAGAGGAGAGAAGAGTAAGGAGGACGGCAGGGCGTGGAGCTGCGAGAAGCCACCCGTCCATGCCCTTCACAGACACCTCTTTAAACCCTCAAGGTGACCTGGAGCAGACCCTGCTATTAAGGCGGTCAGGCTAGAGCAGGGGTTCTCCATGGGGGGTGATTTTGCCTCTGAGGGGACACGTGGCACTGTTCGGACACATTTTTGGTTGTCACAACTGTGTGTGTGTGTGTGTGTGGGTAGAGGCCAGGGATGCCACTATGCACTGTATAGGACAGCGTCCTCCAAGCAAAGAATTGGCCCAAGATGTCCACAGTGCCATGGTGGGGAAAGCCTGGATAGAGGAAGGGAAACACCCATGGGCCCAGGAGACTGCTCCAAAGGAAGAACATGTCAGTGCATCAGGATGGAGCTGGACTCCCTCCCATGGAGGCGAAAGAGGAGCATAAGCCCCTTCTCCAGAATCATTCTAGCCAAGCTCCCCAGTCCTTCCTCACCCCATCCTCACCCCTGGAAGAGCAGGGTCTCCCTTATTTGTGCACCCACTCTGCTATAATAGAATTGTGCACAGGTCCAGACCTCTAACTAAGCGCCTGCAATGTCCTAGGCCTGGTACTTGCCCAGGGGCAGTATTGCACACCGGTTCAGTGTGCATTTGTTTGAATCTCAGCTGTGCCACAAACTCCTCGTGTGGCCTTGGGCAAGTTTATAGCTTTTCTGTGCCTCAGTTTCCCCATGTATAAATTTATATGTTGGTTACTATGAGGATCAAATGAAATAATCCATGTAAAACACTGAACACAGGTTTTGACACATGGCACGTGCTTGCTACATGCTAATTATGGTTATTATCCTATCATCTTATCTGTACATCAACCCTGAGGGAAGTGGCTTGCCTGATGTCACAGAGCTTGCGTGGAGGCAAAGCTGCCCTCAGCCCCGTTCTGCCCAGCGCTTCCTCTGTCACACTGCACGGCCCCCTGCTGCACCTGCCACACTGCAAAGAAGTCCCCACTTACCTCTCCCAGACCAGAGTGCAAGGTCAGGCCCACGTGCCACGTACCAACCTGACCTCACCTTTTGCCAGCTGTGTGATCTTGACATTTCAACACTCCGTGCCTCACTTTTTTTCATTTGTAAAGGGGGGCTCACACCAGTGTCTGATTATTGTGAGGACTTACACGGCATACAGCAAGTGCTCAATAATTGTGGGTTCAGAGCCTCACACAGTGCCTAGCACAGAGTGGACACTCAGAGAAGGTTTGTTGGAGGAAGGAAGAATTAGAGACAATGATGGAAGTGAGTCTGAGAAGAGGAGGTGTTGAGAGAGGAGGAAAAGCGAGAGATCTAAAGAGTCATGGGAAAAAGATCAAAAGAGATGTGTGAGTAGTTCATTCAACAAATGTTTGTTGAACACCTACTGTGTGTATGCAGATGTGAGAGCAACAGTGTCCCAGGCCAGAACAACCTGTGGACCATCAAGCAGGTCTGACACCTAAGATGAACTGCACACTCCCTGGCTGGAGGGAGAGGGTGGGGAGGAGAGAGAGCTGGAGCAAATGGCAAAAGTGAGTCGGAGGGGAAGGAGAGAGCAGCAAGTGAGGAGATGCATCTGGAAGGGCTGGCCTCCGAAAGCATGAAAGAGTGGAAGCTGAGAATAGAGAGGAGAGGGGAGGAGAGAGACCGGGAGAAGGAGCACTTGGACACACGTGCAGGGCTGGGAGAGATCAATGAAGGGGAATAAACCGAGAGAAGGGCTTAGGGGAGGAACAGGCTGGCACATGGAGAATAAATCTCAAAATAAATAAAAGAGTGATGGAGTTAGTGGGAGGGTCAGAGGGGCACCCAGCAGGAGAGGAGATTGTAATCATCCAGAAGAAAGAAGGACCAGGGTGTGGGGATGCAGAGGGAAATTAGGGACTGAGGAAGGAGCAGGATGGGTGAGGTAGAGGCTGGGTCCCTGAGAAATCCCAGGAGTCCAGGGGCCTGCTCTCTTTGCTGTGAACGTCAGCAGCTGACCAGGCATCACCTTGTGTCTGGTCAGTCACAGCAGTGCAGAACAGAGGGAAACGGCAGTCCTGTCTCTTGTTCTGCTTCACCCATCTACCCTTGGGGGGCTCCTAAGGGGACTTCCACCCCAAGACAAAGGGTAGGCCTGTGGAAGTCACGGGTCCTAGCCCACCAGCAAAAACTTCTCATGGGGGTCACGGGTTTTCTCAATTAGGCCTCATCCTAAAGACCGAAGAGAAAGCCATGCAGCCAAGAGGAAAGACCCCAGGCACCCGGTTAGCTGGATTTTAAAGAGAACGGAAAATCAGCCTGGCAGGTGTTTCTGGGAAGTGGGGAGGGAAGGAGGGACCTCATTGGGAGGCTCTGGGGGCCAAGGTGGCACTAAGTTCAGGAGGGGCTGTTTTGCCTGCTTGCTTTGTTGGCTGCAGGGATGTCCAGAATGACTCCCCCATTCCCCAAATGAAAAGCCTACACGGTTTTTTGGGGACACCTGATCTGGAAACTCTCTAGAGACCTGCGGGCCTCTGCACCCCCCCCCCCCCAATGGGCAGTGACTGCTTCTGAAACTGGGGGGTCTGCAGAGGCCTTTCTGAACAGCCCCTGGAGAAGCCTGCCCCCACCCTCTCCTGGGTCCCCCTCTTCTGAAAGCAGGGTCCCATGGTGGGGCGGCGGGGGGCGGGGGGGGGAAAGGGGACCTTAGACCCAGAAAATTCTGGAGTCTCCTGGGAAGCTGCCCAGCGGGGAGGAAGCCGGTCCCCCTCCTGGGGGCGCTCCCTTTGTAAGGGTCTGGGGTTGCAGGAAGGAGGGGCACCCCGCCCGCTGGGTTTCCTGGGACTGGGCCGCTGGTGGGACGGAGAGGCCGGCCCCTCCCGCGGGGGAGGGCGCGACTCGAGGAGCGG
>NW_005871138.1:2908589-2921253 GCF_000147115.1 Myotis lucifugus
CCGGGAAATCCCGCACGGCGTGAGCGTGTGCGCGCGTGTTTTGCGAGATCGTGCGGCGTCCGGGGACACCCGAGGCCGACGCGGGCCCGGCCGACACGCGCGGCTGCGGCCACCTCGCGGGGAGCGGGAGCTGGCCTGCGGGGACCCCGCTGCCGTCGGGCCGGACGGGCCGCGAGCGAGGGGCGAGCGAGGGGCGGCGCTGCCCTGTCCCCAGCACCTGGCTCTGGGAACACCGCCTCTCCGCCGGAGGACCGGCCCGACGGCCTCACGTCCAAAGGAGCGCCATTGGGACCTCTCTGGGCCGGGCACTGAGGGGGAGGCGTGGATGTGCGGGCGCGCTGAGTGCGGGGCGCCGCCCGGCGGGCGCTGTCCGGACCCGTCTCTCTTGAGCTCTGAATAGACCTCCCTTTCCCCCTTCTCTGGCTCGGAGACCCCCCACTTCCCGGCGGGAGGAGCTAACCCGGAGTTCCTGGAGGTCTCCCCGAGCTGCAGGGGCATCCCCTGGTGGCGGGTAGAGGAGCGCCGCCTGAAGCCATCGAAGGCTTCCAACCTTCCCCTTCAGCCTTCTCCGTCCAGGCCCGGGACTGGCCAAGGTGCCCCAGCAAGCCTTTGGCGCGCTGTGGGCCCTTCCAGCTGAGGGGGGCGGGTGTAGGTCTGGATTCCAACCTTCTTCCCACACTAGTCGGCCCACTACCCTATCCCCTATCTCAGCATCACCATTGCCTCCCTGACCATCATGCCCTCTGTCCCTCATTAGTTCCCCCTTTACTCGTCTGTCAGTGATCACTCTGTCACCCTTAATCACCCCGATTCTACCGCCTCCTTTGAATTTGGCCTCTATGCATCCTTTGGTCTTTGCCATTTCCGCCTCCACTCTTCCATCCTGCCTGCCTCAGTTTCTTTCTGTGGCAGTTGCCTCTTCCCGACCCGTTTCCCTGCCCCAGCTACTTCCCCACTCCACTTCACCCCGTGTCTCTTCCTTTCCCAGTGTCTGGGGCGCTCCTCTGCGATTCCTCTAAAAGGGAAGGCCACTGTGGACATTGAAACACTGCTTCCTGGGGCCGTCTGCCGGCCCTTCTGGGCCAGGCATTTCGCAAAGCCAGCCCCGTCTCTCTCAGCCAAGGGGCAGCTGCCCCTCCTGAGTGCTCTCTGGAGATGAGGAGCCTCCTCCCCAGTTCCTGACTGTGAGGCCGTTAGCAGCCACCTGGGCTGGGCTGGCGCTGGGCAGGGGCCCCAGGAGGGCCAGTCTCCTCCGGAGTTAGCAAAGTTTGGAGCAGCCGTTATTTACCACATGGGCTGCAGGAGCCGGCCAATTAAATCTCTCCTCTCCCTGTTCTTTTTTTTCCTTTCCCTTTTTCTTCCATCAGGAAGCTCCACTCGGAAATGCAGCCTCAGGTATTCCGAAAGAGGACGATTCCTGTTTATATAACTCGGGCAGCAGCCAGCACAGCTCAGCCTGAGAAGGGGTGGGCGCCAAGGATGGAGTCAGGTGCCTCCAGGAGAAGAGGAGATCCTAAGGAGGAGGCTTGGGCTGGGGTCTCAGGCCTGGGGTCTTTCCCATCCTGCCCCAGAGCTTACTCAAGGCGGACAGGAAGGGGACTCCACCCCTGTCAGGCTGAGAGGAGACCCAGGCCTCAGGCCAGGCCCAGGGGGAGAAGGTTCATGTCCCCATTGAGGGTGGCCGTCCCCTCCACCTCTGAATTCCTCAGAGTGCCCTTAAGATGGAGCTCTTGGCTAGAGGCCTCTGCCTCCTGGAACCCATGTTTTGATACAGGCCTCTCTAGAGAAAGCCTAGATTTTTTCCCCCATCATTGGGAAAGGCTCTGACCTCAACTTTTTCATCAGAGCAATGGGCATAATAGGATTTCGACTTTTCTCCCATGGCAGAAGCAAGGACTAACAAGAAACTTAAGTCTGTAGAAGGGTCTGAGCTGTATGTATCTACCAGAGCGGACATTTTTCTCATTGAGGATGAGGCAGAGTGGCTGCTGGGGAACAGGGATACAGGCACGGGGCTGAAGGCATGGCTGGCATGTCCAGTTGGGCAGGGTTTTGACTGTCCAGGAGCACTCAGTGCGGAAGGGAAGTAGGGGCTGGAATCCACTTAAGCTCCACTCCACAAATCAGATGTCCTAACGCAGCCTGTGTCCTCCCAGAGGAAGGGGCAGTTTTTCTAATTGGCAAAAAAAGTTCCATATACTTACCAGCCACGGGCCTGTGGGGGTGCATGTCCCCAGAGGAGGATGTCTTTCCTTAATTCCCACAGGGGTGAATTCTACACGCTGCTCACTCCTTAGCCCAGTTCTCTTACAGTGGGGACACACCTATCGGAATAGGCAAGGCTGGGTCTGAACACATGGGGTTCAGAGACCAGGAGGAATACCCTTCCTCCTCTCTATTTCCCCTGTGCCCCCATCAGCACAGAGGAAATGTGCTGCGGGGCCACTGGGATTAGGCTGAGAACTTCCTGCTTCCTCATCGGCCATCCACCTGCCACCAGCTCCCTCCTTTGTGTACGATGAATAACTGACTAAGAGCATGCGCATTGGGATCAGACCAGCCTGGGTTTGTGACTTGAAGGCTGTGTGACTTTGGGCAAGTTGTTTTGTCTTTCTGAGCCTCAGTTTCCTCCTCTGTGAGATGGAGGGGGAAGTAGTACCCACTTCGTTGGGTGGTTGTGAAGATTGGATATGCGTGAGCATGTGTGGCGCTGAGCACAGTGCCTGGCACACGGACTCGTCATAAATGAAGCGGTATGGTGATGGTTATTATCCCTACTTGTGTCCTTCGGTTCCCACGGGGTTGAAGGCGCCCCTCCTGTTTGGTTTTGCTGCCTGCACCCCTGCAGAAGGGCAGAGTTGAGTCAGGACCACCACAATCTGTCTCTGACCTCAGGCTTTTTCAAGGGACTTCCCAGTTCCGGCATGCAGCTGGGGAGGTAGAGCATGTTCTAGATTCCCACAGATTCACTTCACCTTAGCCTCTACCTTTTGTCCCCTCCCATCCATCCCATGATCCCTCCTCTGACTCAGAACTCACTGGCTTTGCCAAAAGCCTGTGGCAGCCTCCTCCCTGGCCTCCCAGCCTCTGATCCCCTCCCCTCCACAATCCTGCTGCAGCCAGAGCGATCTTTCTCTAACGCAGGTGGGATCATGTCACTTGCTTGATTAAAACCCTTCCATGGCTCCCCATCGCCTACTGAATTAAGTCCAGACTCCGCACCGTGACATTCAAGGTCTTTGTAATCCGTCTGCATCCTCCTTTATCTCCCACTGTGCCTCCAATCCGAGACTCCTGCATTCAGCCACACCTTCTTTCTACCTGAACGTCCTTTCCCTGGAGATCTTTCAATGCACTAAAGACCCAACCCAGATAGTCTCTGTTCTTTGCACCCACGCTTCCGTCTGTCTGATCATCCATTCGTTAACCAGTTTAAAATATAGATTTACACAGACGTATTAAGTGTTTACTAGGTGCTAAGCATTGTGCTAAATGAGCAGACAGGATCCCAGCCGACAGGAGCCTGGTGTTCCTGGGAAGGAGACAATTGAGCAATTCATAAGCCACGAAAGAACGAGTGGAGGGCACAGCAGAGGCTGCCTGGAGGAAGTGCTGCAGGTTGAGTAGCAGCTATCTCAGGGATGAAGTGGGTGAGGGAGGATGGGAGCAGGGGAAGGAGGCTCCAGGCCAAGGGGTTCACAGGACCAAGGCCCCAAGGTGAGGGGGAATATCAGAGGAACTGCAAGTTTAGTTGGCTGAAGTGGGGCACATAGAGCCTGGGGTGCGGGTCTGGGAGTTACAGGAAACCAGGCCAGCAAGATGGGTGGCTGCTGGATCCTGTGAGTCTTGAAGGCTGCAGGAGGAGCTTGGACTTCATCCTGAGAGCGGTGGGAGCCACCGGAGGGTTGTAGGCAGGGGAGAGGCGTGGTGTGATTTGCCTTTAGAATCTTCACCCTGCTGCTGGGTGGAGGATGGATTGGTGGGGAAGACGGGGTCCAGCTCTGCAGGGGGCCAAGAGGAGGCCCTGTGAGGGTTGGAATAGAATGGGCAGAGCTGGAAGATCCTGTGGATGTGGGGTGGGGGTGGGGGTCTCTGTTTCTGACTTGGGAGGCTGTGTGGGCGGTGTGAGGAGCAGGGCTTTGGAGGAGAGGTGGAGACCAGCTGTGCACAGAGTGCATGCAAGATGCTGGTGGGACATGCCGTGCAGCTACCCTTTGGACAGTGTGCAGCAATGCTGGGCTCACCCTGAGAGTTCTAGGCCAGAAACCGATCTTGGAAGTGACAGGATGGATGAGATCACCCAGGATAACTAGGGAATTTCAAGGACAGGTGCATCCCACGAAGCCTCCTCTGACCCATTCAGGTACATGTGACTGTCTACTCAGCCCCATAGTAATTAGTTTAGTTTTTTTTTTCTTTTTTACTTCCTGCCTTTTAGCATCCACTAGATCCATGGTTCTCAATGAGGGGCAATTTTGCCCCCTAGGGGACATCTGGCAAAGTCGAGAGACATTTCTATTGTCACAACTGGGTAGGAAGCTGCTACTGGCATCTCGTGGGTAGAGGCCAGGGATGTTGCTAAACCTACAGTGCACAGGACAGTCCCACAGCTAAGAGTTATGCAGCCCAAAATGTTGATAGTGTGGAGGTTGAGAAACCCAGTCCTGGGTGAGAAGACCCTGAAGGCAGGCCTTGGGTTTTGTTGTGTTTTTGTTCTTTTTTCCATTTTGGCCTCCCCAGTGATGAGCGCCGCATGTGGCACAGAGCAGGTGCTTGCTGGATTAAGTGTGGGCTGGAGGAGGGGACCTCGGCCCCGTAGCACTGAAGCCTGCACTGCTTAAGGCCCAGCCCTCCACAGTGTTGCCCTGCCCTCCCCAGCAGGCTGGACCAGCCTCATAGCCAGTATAGGGCGATGGAGGGTGGATGAGCAGGAGGAGGGTAGGAGGGGCCCATGGAGAAAACCTGCTGAAAAGCTGCCAAACACCCAGAGGTTGAGGACATGTTGCTGCGTATAGTTCACCCGCCTCATTTTTTCCCTTGTCTGTTAACTTCTGTCACTTCTTTATCACCCAAGTAAATATGTTATTTTTTAAAATAGGCAAGTTACAGAGAAACAAAATGAGAAATGCGACAACTACTGGTTAAGAGTGTGGGCTCATGAGTCAGAGAGAGCAAGTTGAAATCCCAGCTCTGCCACTGACGAGGCCAGTGAGCCTCTATTTTCTCATCTGTTTAATGGTTTTCATGAACCCACCTTGTAGGATCGTAGGAAAGAGTAAATGAGGTTATAGAGACAGAGGGCTTAGCGTGGCGCTGGGCTCGTAGGAAGTGTTCAATCCAGAGTGACTACATATGTGTGTATGTGTGTAAATTTATATGCATGCATATATTTGTATGTGTCTTTTTATATATGAAAGCATTTTTAATTAGCCATAATCCCACCTCCCCTTGGCTACCACTTCGGTGCATATCCTTCCTGACATATACAGATTTTTTAAAAATACAAATGGCATCTTGCTTTATATATATGCCTTTGTAACCTGTTTCTTTTCACTCAATAATATATTGTGAATGTCTTGCCATTTCAATAAATATACATCTACATCATCATTTTTTAAGAGCCGCACGCTTCTCCATTGTGTGGCTGGGCCGTAATTTATTTAACCAGCCCCCACTGCTGGACATTTGGGCCGTTTCCAATCCTTTGCGATTACAAACAATTCTGTGATGAACATCCTTGTACACACATCTCCACGCTCCTGTCCGCTGATTTCCTCGGGGACCACTTGGACATTTTTGGCAGGAGGCATGTGCCCCTGACCAGATTCCTCAAGTAGAAAGCCCTTGGGCCCAGCGAGGAGGGGCTGGGGGGTCCCTGGAGAAGGGAGAGGGTGCTGGATGGCAGAGAATTGTTTTGGCTCCTGGAAAGCAGGTTCTGATGTTAAGACTGGACTTCTCTGTAATCGAAAAAGGGGAAGGCCCCACCTCGTCTTTCTGTTACCGTTGTGGTGCTTGCGAAGTAGGGACCCGGGGATGGGGATTCTGTTATGTGATGGGCAGAGTGACAGACACCAGGCAGGCGGGAGACACCAGGTGGATGGGCCCCGGCAGACTGATGGATGGGTAACAGAGGCAGATGGATCCAGGTCAGTGGGCAGACAAGATGATGGGCAGTGACGAGCCCGACAGATTCAGGTGACCAGACAGATGTAGGATGGCCACACAGTGGGGCCCCCAGGAACTAGGGACTAAAATGCTGTAATCACAGACTACAGGGAGTTTTTGGGACGTGCAGCCAGGCCCCGAGGCCAAGAGGCTCTGAGCTTCTGTCTTCTATCACCGAGCAGCTGTGTTGAGGATTATGCATTTTAGAGTTGAAAGGGCCTTTGGGGGTTGATGGGCCCAACCATCAATAGATATGTTTATGTAGCTAGATAGATTGACGGGGAACTGAGGCCCAGGGGAAGAAGGGAGCTCGCCCAGGATACTACAGTGTCTCAGCGGCACACTGAGGCCTTTGCCCCTAGTTCAATCTATTTTCATTTCCATTTTTTCCCAAGAAGCCTCTCACCTGGCTTGAAAAGAAGGGGACTGGGTTGGGAGATTACAGCACAGCAGGGGAGGGGGACTGGGCGATCTGGAAGAGGCCTGTCATGCATTTCTCTGTCCACCTCCCTCTGATTTTATTTATACCACACTATAGAGTACTGTTGAGAGCACAGACCCAGGGCCAAAACTGCCACTTACTTGTGGAGTGATCTTAGGTAAGTTGCCAAACCCCATGCCTCAGTTTCCTCATCTGTACCTATCTAATAGGTTTGTTAAAATGATTAAATTATTTAATAGAAGTAAAGCATTTAGAACAGTACCTGGCCCATTGTCACACTCTATAAGTATTAACTGTTGTTATTACACTATTTTACCCTAATTTTTCCTTTGAATTCTGTACGTGTGTGTGTGCATGCTCACTCACACCTACATAGCAAGCTGTCCCTTTGAAGGCAAAGATCGTGTCTTTCTTATCTTGTTTCCTCCCTCTTCCACCATCAGGGACCTCTAGCCAGTTGGGCACATAGTAGGTGCTCAATAAATGTGCCTTGATGAAGTGGCTCACTGGATTATATCTGGTGGAGGGATCAGGGAAGGGTTCACTGGGGAGGTAGCATTTGAGCTGTGTGTTGATGTCTGAAATGGCATGGTCATGGCTGGAGGTGACAGGGCATTCCGGGTAGTGGGGATAGCATGGCCAAAAGGGGAGAAGCTTGGTGAATGTTTGGGGTGACAGCCAGTGTCTGGTTTGACCACAGCACAGAGTACATAAAGGGAAGGAATGAGAGGCCCAGAAAGGGGAGGGTCAGCTGAATTCAGAAGTGTGCAACTCCATGCTGAGGAACGCAGGCAATAGGGAGCTATTGAAGATTGCTGACTAGAGGTAAGCTTTAGGAAGATCATGCTGATGGCACTATTTTAGGATTGACTTGAAGGAAAGAGAAAGGAAGCAGGGAGCAGAGGCAGCTGAAATCATCCAGGAGATAAGTAGAGAATAGGGGCCAGAGGGAAAAGGCACCAAGGAGATAGGATCAAGAGGACTCAGAGCTTGCTGGTGGAGGGAGATGAGGAAGAGGGAGAAGTGAAATATGACCAGGTGTTACGCCTGGATGTCTAGGACAACTGGGGTGCCATTAACCAAGTTAGGGGAATCTATACTCGGGAAATGTAGGGAAAAGTTGAGATGCTAGTTGAGATTATTCATCCATCCAGCATCCTATCTAAGCCATCCATCCATCCATCCATTTATCCATTTATCCATCCATCATCCAATCCATTCAACCATCATTCGTCCATCATCCAATCCATCCTCCTCATCATCACCCACCTTCGTTTAAACATATATCTACCGACAGTCCACCTCTCCTTCGCCCACCTCCACCCCTCCATCCATTCACCTGTCAGCCACCACCATGTACTACTGCCTTTCTTTTCATTTTCTTGCTGCCCATCTGCCCACTCTCATTCATGCATGAAGCCACCAACTTAATATCCATCCAAGATACATTTCTTGTGAGCCTACAGTGTTTGAGGTTCTGCTGAAATCTTGCTGCAAGCATTTGGAGACGCCTGATAATAAATATAGTCATTTGAAAAGCCAATTCTGGGAGGGACCAGAATTATTTTACCTAGAAGAGAGACATTTGAGAGGAGACTTTATGTCTCTAAAGCTGTGACAGAAGCCCTGATGGAAGGTGGTCTGCAGATCTGCCTGTTCTGTTCCCAGGACAGAACAAGGAAATTGGCTGCATGGGCAGCTGGAGGGATTGAGGTTAGCTTGGAGGGAGAACTACCTTACTGATCATCTCTGGTGTCTGAAGTGCCTACCTGATCATGTGTTTGGGCTGTAGTGCGATACAAAATCTATAGGGGTGGTTTAGAGGGAATAGGTGCAGACTGGGGCATTCATGAGGTAGTTAGTTAGGACTTGGGACTTAGCCTTGAAGAAATGTGGGGGTGGGTGAGTGGAGGAGCAGAGGGACCTTTCGGGGAACAGGACTGTGTGGGCCAAGGAGACAAACCTATGGCCAGAATGAGCCAGGCTAAAATAGGGCACCCAGGTGATGGGTTGGGAAGAAATAGCCTTAGAAGGAGGCCCCTCCATTCTCCTCACTCAGCTCCCATCTCTTCAGAAGCCAGCATTTCTCTCTGAGCCGATCTCTTACACAGCCGTGCCCCCTCCCATTTAGCCTTGGTCTCCTCACTGAACCCATGTTCTCTCCTCCGAGCCTTTGTGCCCTCAAGACCCCCACTCTCCCCACAAATCCCAGGCCCCTTGCTGAGCCCCTGCCACACTCCCACTCTCTCACAAAGCCCACACCTCTTCTCTGAGGCCCCTCTCCTTGTGGTCCTCTTTTCTCATGGTGGGGAGCCTCCATTCCCCAGAATCCCCAACAGAGCTCTTGCTCCCCTTTACAAGAGCCCTGGGCCCCTGCAGAGCCCCTAAACTCCCCCCCCCCACACACAAGCCTCCTCTCAGAGCACCCCGCCTAGCCCCTTTCTGGGAAACACTTCCCTTCCAGAGCCCCTGCTCCCACAGAGGCTGTCTCTTCTCTGAGCCCTCATCTCTCTGAGCCGAGTTCCCTCACGGAGCTCTCCTCCCTCCTGAGTGCCCCAGGCCCCAGGCCCCTTGCAGAGCCTCATGCCACCCCGGTCCCAGGGACCAGACCTTGCTGTTCCTCAGGTGCTGTCAGCCAGCAGGCCATGGCTCCAGCTCTAAAGCCACCCCTGCGTCTCTCCATCAACCCATTCATCCCCCAAGACTCTCCTGGCAGCCTGCTCTCTATCCCGGGGGGCCTTTGGGATGGGCAGATGCATCGGTCCCCAAGTGGGCTGGACTGGGGGGGTGGAGACCAGCAGCTTTGGCAGCTTGGTTCCCCTTGTGGGCTGGGAGAAGCTGGAGACTCGCCGCTTCTGGGTTAGGAAAACAATCACAAATTAGAGAAAATGCTTTGGGAAATTGCTCTGCTGCGTGAGAGGGAGGCCGCCTCCGGAGGGAAGGAAAGGTGCTCCTGAGCCAGCAATTGCTCCCCGTGGCCTCACCCATCCACTCTAAACCATCTGCTTGGCATTCGAGGCCCCGTCATCCGACATGGTCACCCGCCGAGCCCCGACACACCTGCTCCAGCTCAGCCATTGCTCGCAGGGTCTCTCCTGTCTGCGGAGCTTTGCTCAGCTGGGCTGCGCTCTTCCATCCTTTTGGTCTGAGAGCCCCCTTTCTGCCCTTCAGGAGCCATTGTGACCTGTCTTGTTTCTTTGAAGGTCCCTCCAGGACAGGAGCCACCTCTTACACCAATGACAGACAGATCTGGGCTCCGATCCTCACCTGATACATATTGGCTGGGGGGCCTTGGGCAGATCCCTTTGACTTTCTGAGCCTGTTTCTTCATCTGAGTTGTTTCTGGGAACAAATGAGGTCGCGGGCACACAGTGTCCTGCTCAGAGTAGGCATGAAATTTATGAAGTTGCCCGCCCCGCTTGGCAGACAGATCAGAATGTTGGGCTGTGAGAGCCAGCATTTACCTATGAACATCACTTTCCAGCAGTGTCCCCACCTGCCTATCCACTAGGCCCCCACTAAGAAGATACACAAAGAGGCCGAATGAGCTTCAGGGCAAGCCCTGGGGTTCCTGATACAAGAAGATGCAGCAATAAAAGTTGGGTTTTTATGAGTCTGCTGGCCATCAGGCAAGATTCAAGCCAGACCATCTCCTGTCAGGAGTTAGGATAGTAGCCAAGAGCTTGGATTCTCCAGTCAGACTGCCTGGGTTCAAGTTCCTGTGCTGCCCCTGCCTCGTTGTCTAACCTCACGCAAGTTGCTTAACCACCTCAGTTTCCTAATCTATAAAATGGGGATAATCATCACAGTACCTGCTTCACAGGGTTGTGGTGACAATTACATGAATATTTAGGAAATGCTTTAGAACAGTGCCTGGCAACTAGTAAACCCCATAAAAGTATTTGTCAAATAAAATTGATGAGAGATTTGGGTCACAGGAGTGGACAGCAGGGGAGCTCAAGCAAGATAAGAAACGGGCTTTCAGATTTGGGATTTTACAGAGCTAGAGTCCAGCTAGCTGCCCGTCAAATTGGCCTCATTTTGAATAAGGAGAGCATGGAATGTTGTCAAAGTAAAAAATGCTTTTTTCTGGAGGCCACTAGGGAGCCTCATTTGGAGAGGGAGGGGCCCAGCGAGGTTGCACGCAGGGGCAGCCTCTGCACAGAGCAGCAGGGAAAAGGATCCGGGGTTCTCAGAGGCCCCACAGTTCTCACCTGCCCTTTCTCTGCCCCAGTGGAGCTCCTGGCATTAACCATTCTCTCCGTGTCAATGAAAGTGAGGCCGATTGCTGAAAGGGGACCAAGACACTTTGTCAGGGGGTCTCAGAGTATTCCTCCCACAGTCCAGCAGAGCAGGGAGTGTGTGTGTGTGTGTGTGTGTGTGTGTGTGTGTGTGTGTGTGGAGGGGGGTGTCCTGGAAACCCCTCCTCAACCGCAGCGGAATCTAGAACTAGCCCTGTTCCTGAGTGTCTGCTCTGTGTCCAGCAAGGCGCCAGGAGGGTACAATGGAATGAACATGGTCCTTGCCATTGAGGAACTTGGGAGAAATAGCCAATTCCTGGAGTCCCTCTTCTCCTTGGGCCTCAGTTTCCTCATTTGTCCTCTTCCTTTTTGCCAGGTGGTCCTTCCACCTGCCCTTTCCCTTCTCCTCCCAAGGTGCCTCTCCAAGCAGAGGATGAGAGGGGCCCGCCCCATAGAGGAAGGGAGAGTTTGTACAAACTGGGGGCATGACTGGAACTTCTGATTGGCTGGTCAGACCCATTCTTTTCCCTGGTTGCCATAGCAGCCATTTCCTGGAGTTGTCAGTGATGAAACTCATAACATTGTTTTCAAATAATCCGTGTAATTGAAACAACAATTGAGCTGTTAACTCGTCTCTCACATCCAGGCTAGGACAGATCCTCCTCTCCGAACACCCACCCCAGGACCCTCCCCACCTTCTCTCTGAGCTCAGCTCCAGCCCCTTCCTTAGGCTGGAGGGGGGAAGAGGAGGTGGCTTAATTATAGAATCCTAGAAACTCAGGCCCCAGAGCTGACCCAGAACTTAGAAACCAGAAACCCCCTCCTTTTGCAACCAGCGGTGCAGAGAAGGAAGGGGCTTCATCAGGGTGGCACAGTAAGGAGCCAGCTGAATAGAACATGCAGTTCTGTTTTTCCGTAGAAGTTGGAGTTGATGTGTTGCCTTGACGGGTTGATAGAAAACCACAGAGCTGCTCCCTTCTAAGGACTTGATCTTGTTAAATCCTTACTCCATTTTATAGGTGAATAAACTGAGGCCCTGAGAGGTTAAGTCTAATAGTAGTGTCTTTATAACTGCTCTGAAAATACCTGTTGAATGGATGGATCTCAAAGAGCAGAGACCACCTATTTCTCTCTTCATGTCCCCGTTTCTCCAACCAGGAACTGAGGCCTGTTTTTTTCAGAGTTCTTTCTGGAAGAGGGGATGAGGGCATTTTGGGGTCATGTGGCTAGAGAAAGAGGAGGAGGGATTCCTGGAGGAGATAGGAGAGGGAATGAATTCTAAAGTACTGATCCCACTGACCCCTAGCTTGGGTCGGAGGCTGCATAGTCAGAGGCATAAATGTGAACAATGCAGATCCCTGCCCAGTCCTTCTCCTGGGGTGGATTGAAAAATGAAAGAAGCAGGGCCCCTCCTACGAGTACATGTCTCCGTGCACACGTGGAAATGCAGGTCTGCACAGACAGCTCCCTGGAGTGGCAGCGCCACAGAGGATAAAAGCATTCTTTAAAAACTGTCTGGTCGCTGTCCAAGGTACTTGCTGGGTCCGCAGATTGTGTGGGTGGCAGGGACGGCAGGTGTTTGCTAGGATTGGGGGTGGGAGCAGTCCTTTTAATGTGAGACTTGGTGATGGTGGCAAGAGGTTGGCTTTCTTCCCTGGATTCTAGAGTGTTGGAACCACTAAGGGCTAAGGTTCTTGGCAATCATCTACTCTCCCTCATTCATTCATTCTTGTTTATGCAACATTTATTGAGCGCCTACTTGATGCCAGGCACTGTGTGGGCCATGAAGGTTTAAGGAGCCAACCATGGGCAAACT
>NW_005871138.1:2921492-2935583 GCF_000147115.1 Myotis lucifugus
CCGTTTGAAATGAATAAAACTAAAAAAAAAAAAGACCGTACCCTTTTATGTAATGATGTTTACTTTGAATTTATATTAGTTCACACAAACACTCCACGCATGATTTTGTTCACGTTCTTCCGGTCCAGTTTAAGAACCCATTGTGGCCCTCGAGTCAAAAAGTTTGCCCACCCCTGGATTAGGGAGACCCGGTCTCTATCTTCAAGGACCCTTGCAGTCTACAGGACTGAAACATACACACGCACGCACGCACATGCACGCACACCAGTGGCCACCAGTCTTCCAGAGGGTTAGGTGTGGCTGATACTAAGGGAGCACAGAGAGGGAGTGATTGACTCTGCCTGCAGGAATAAGGAAGGTATCCTGGAACAAATGGCTTGGGCTCAGACTTGAAGGATGAATAGGAGTTCTCCAGGTGGATAATGAGGGAGAATAACACGTCAGAGGGGACAGTGTAAGCAAAGACAGGGAAGTCCTCATGGTTAGAGAACAGTGAGAAGTTCTGTGTGACTCCAGTGTTGACTGCCTTTGAGGAGACCGGGTTCTGGAGAGAGACTAACTTGCGCAAGGTGCCACTTTGAGTTGGGGCACAGTTAGGACTGAAACACAAGATAACTTCGTTTGTCAGAAAATCAGAAAGATTTTTTTAATCAAAAGATTTTTTAAAAAAACAGATTTCTTTCTAGTCCAAACTGCCCATCTTTCAGATGGGAAAACAGAGGGCCAGAGATGTTCAGTGCTGTGCCCGGGATGTGGCAGAGTGGGATGTGAAGTCTGGTCTATCTGACATCAAAGTCTACACTATCCTCATGGCACCAAAGCTGGGAGCAGGGTGAGCTGAAGAGCAGAGGGCTCTGGCGAGGACAGGCTGCCCAGTGGGACCATGAGGTGGGACAGGCAGCCTGGCCAGCTTCCTGTCACATTGTTGGCACTCAGCACCTGCACAGGAGGAGCACGGCTCCAGCAGGCAGGCTCTTGGCTGGAGTGGACCTGCGTCCTGCTTGCAGTCCTGCCCCTGATTCTCAGAGTGACCTTGAGCAAGACACACTCCTCTCCAGGCCTTAATTTCCACAATTATCTGTATCATAGGGGCATCTTCCATGCCTACTCTCTGGGGCAGTTGTTCTTAATTAGGGGGGGGTGACAATTTGGGCCCCTGGAGGACATTTGGCAGTGTCTGGACACAGTTTGGATTGCCACAATTGGGAGGCAGGTGTGCTACTGGCATTTAGTGGGAGAGGCCAGGGGTGCTGCTGACCATCTTACAGGGCACAGATCAGGCCCACCACAGTATTATCCAGTCACAGTGTCCATGGTGCCGAAGAGGAGAGCCTGGCAGTCTGAGCCCTGTTTGTGAAGATCAGATGAGGGCTGTGCAGAGGTGCCCCCACGCTGGAACATAGAGAAGCAGAGTGGCCTTGATGTCAGGTGGACTGGCTGTGCCGAGAGGTACTTAACCTCTCTGAGCCTTGGTTGCTTTGTCACTGGAACAGGGCAATAGTAACAGCGCCCATTCAGGAGAGCGTTGAGAGGGTGTGATGAGATATCGCATATGCAGATGGAGAACAAGGCAGCGCCACAGGCCTGGGGACCCCCACTGGTAGCCCCTCTGCTGCAAATGGGAGCTATGAGCCTTTAAGCACAAACTCCAGAGCCAGCTCTGCCACTCAGAGCTATTGGATCTCAGACAATGTACTTACCCTCTCTGTGCCTTAATTTCTCATCTGTGTTATAAATGGTACCCACCATATAGGCTTGGTGGGAAGATGTAAAATGAGTTGACAGATTTAAAGCATTAGAGTGGCACAGAATAAGTGCTATATAGATGTTAGCTACTATTATTGCTATTATTGATTATTATTATTATTACTAGAGGCCCAGTGCATGAAATTTGTGCACGGAGGGTGCGGATGCCGCCAGCGTCCCGCCCCGGCCACTATGGGTGCCACCATCTTTGTCGCAGAGTGACAGTTAATTTACATATTACTTTTTTATTAGATGGGATTGATTCTGTCTTGAACAAGGCACTCACACAAGTTGCCTTAGACACTGGCCTCTCCAGATGCCATCTCTCTATAGCTCTCAGCCAGTCCCTCCCCCAACCACATGTATTCCATCTCCGCCCTCACCCTTCTCTCCCATTGAGTCGGCCAGAGCTGGACATAGCACCGGAACTGAATTCATAGGGAGGGGACATGTGAGCACCTACACCTCACTCTTAACTCAGGCCCCATCACACCAGCTCTCAGCCCCAAACATTCATGTCCTGAGCCCTGGCCCACCTGGATTAGCCCTTGGGTAACCCTTCAGAGAATAAAGTCTCAGCACTATTGACATTTGGGCTCAGGTAATTCTTTGCTGGGGAGGGCTTTTCTGTGCATTACAACATGTTTACCAGCATCTCTGGCCTCTTCCCACTAGATACCAAGAGCTTCCCTCCTTCAGTTGAACCAACCAAAACTGTGTCCAGATATTGCCAAATGTCCCCTGTTCTAGAACTTGGCTATCCCATGTCCGTTTCTGTCTTACGGTGTCCTGGCTGAGAAGCTTTTTAAACCTAATGAATGCCCTCAAGTTGGGCCCCCCTGATGCTACCCTCCACTCTATCCCATTTTCCTACCTAGTTTCCAACCTCTGACCCGTTCTCAAAACCAGTTGGCCACAAGCATCAGGCCCAACTGCCGACCTTTCAGCCCTAACCAGAAACCCTGAATCGTAACCTTAAATCCAAAGCTTGGATCTCTTCCCCAAACTCAAGCCTTCGTTCAATCCTCATCCTAAACCCTTGACTTGTTTCAGAACTTCAGATTCGTTAACGTCAAACAGAATTCTGAATCCAAAGGTTAGCCCCAAAGGAAACCTGCACTTCAGATCCAGCACCAGCTCCTAATCTCCATCCCTGTCCCTTCTGGTCTGTGGAGATCCCTGGGCTCAGGCTTCCTGCCTCCTCCCCTCCAAGGTAGCCCCAGGTCCCCCGGGAGAGGCAGGAAGGGCCTCGAGGAGGCCACTCTGCTTATCTCATCACCCCTCCTTCACACCACCCCAGGCAACCCATCTGGAAAGTCTATCATTTATTCATTGTTTATTCAAACATTTAATGAGCACGCACTCTATGGGCTCTGTGCGGGACACCAGGAAAGCAGTTGAGTATTGGACCTAGTTGCCACCTACAGTCTACTGGGGGAGACAGAGAAATTGACAAGTAGGCAAATACGTAACAACACTGATTTCAGAGTCATCTGAGAAATAGCCACTGAGCCACCAATTATATGCTGAGCACAAAAGACAAGCCCCTACACATAGAGCTTCCCTTGAAGGGCAAGGAGGCAATAATGATAAGGAAGTGTATAATATATCAGACAGGGATGAGTTCTATGGGGAAGGAGTGAGAGGGTGGGGAGGACTGGCAGATGCAGGAGCTGTTCTATCTCAGGTGGTCAGGGAAAGCCTCACGGGCTCAGCCCTCCAAGGGAAGGGAGAGAGGGAGCCAGGCAGATATCAGGGGCAAGAGGACCAGCAGATGCAAAGGCCCTGAGGTGGGAACATGCTGTTATATTTAGAGAAGAGCCAGAAGCCAGTGTGGCTGGAAGGAGGGGATGGGGTGGGAGGTAGGAAGAGGTCAGAGAAGTAATGAGAGGCCGGTCATATTGGGTCTTATGAGCCATTTTACTCTGAGTAAGACGAGAAGCTGAAGGAGTTTTGAGAGGAAGCATGTTATGATCTGATTTATGTTTTAGCACCACAACTGAGAACATTCTGTAGGGGGCAAAGGCAGAAGCCGGGAGACCCGTGAGGAGGCTGCTGCAATAACCCAGGTGAGATGACAGTGGCTCGGACCAGGTTGTTAACAATAAAGGTGGTGAGAATGGTCTGGGTCTATTGTAAGTCGGGGCTGGCATGATTTGCTGATGGACTGACATGGGTGTGAGATAGAGTAAAGTCCAGAGCGTTTCCAAGGCTCTGGCAGAAGCAGCTGGGCTAATGGAGCTGCCAGTTACTGAAATGGAGGAAGTGGGAAGAGGAGCAGTTTTAACTTTATTTTATCTCATGGTTATTTGTGTGTGTTGGGAGGGATGCAGAAGTCAGGAGTTCGGTTTGGGACATGATGAGATTGAAGTGCATTTCAGACATCCAAGTGGAGATGCTGACGGGCCAATGGATATAGCCGCTGGGGTTGCAGGGAGCGAGCTGAGTTGGACTTACACACACAGTGGAATCAGCAAGTGGATGGGGTTGCACGTGGTCACCTAGCGAGTGAGTGTAGACAGGAAAGAGGAGTGACCTCTGACGAAGCTCTGGGACCCTCCCACATACGGAAGGGGCTGAGGTGGCAACAGCAGAGGAGACTGAAGGAGCCACGAGGTCAGTGAAGTACGGGGTGCTGGGAGGGGCATGGGATGTTCCCTTGCTCCTGTTTTTTGGTTGTTGTTTTTTTTTGCAGTCTTTATCATACCTTTTAATAAGTCATGAGTTGATACAGAGAAGTAGATACAGAGAAGAGGGAGAGACCCGATCTGGGATAGCCAAGGCAGGCTTCATATACTGGAGGTGACATTGGAGCCTGGCTTTGAGTGATTAATAAAAAAAGGCCCCATCATGCAAGATCAGGAAGGACATTCCAGGGAGAAGAAACAGTACATACAGAGACTCAGAGGCCTGTGACCACGAGGGCATGCAAACTGAGTTCATGGTCCCAGACCCTCTAAATCTGCTACTCCCCCTCTGTTCCCCACATCACCACCTTGGCACGCCCCTCAACAGGTCCCTCTTTCTCACCTCCCCATAGCACTCCACTGTGCCCCAAGGATTCTACCTTCTGCATATCTCTAGGGACAGCCCTCTCCTTCCACCCTCATGCCCCTACCCAGGTCCAGGCCAGTTATCACTCACCTGGACAACAGCCTCTTCTCCCATCTCCTGTTTCTTTCTCAGCCTCCCTCTGGGGGCCCGAGCACAACGAGGGGGATCTGTCTGCCTCACACCTACAGCGGCCTGGGTTTAAATATAAAATAAGGTTCATGCCACTCCTCTGCTTCAGAAGCTTGCAACAGCTTCCCATTGCTTTCAGGACAAAATTCAAAATTTAACAAGGCCCACAGGGCCCTGCGTGTGGCCCCCTGCCTGCTCCTCCAGTCTCAGTCCGCCTTCACCTTTACTTCTGACCACCAGCCTCCTGCTACCTTTCAGTTTTCTCAGCTCTGCAACCCATCCAGCCTCGGGGCCTTTACCCATGCTGTTCCCTCCACTTGACATGCTTTTCCCTCCCGCTCCAATTCAGTTAGCGCCCACTCATCCCTCCAATCTGAGAAAATTAGACTTCCTCAGGGAACCCTTCCCAGAGCCCCGGGTTGGGCCAGTTCAATACTCCCCTTGCTCCCTGGTCCTTTTTTGTGGTCATTATCATACGTTTTAATGAAGTCATGAGTTAATGATAATAATAGCTAATAGTTATTGACTATTTCATGCTCAATAGTAAGTGAAATAAGTATATTATGTGTTTTTATATATTTTTAGGCATTTAATTCCTCACACAACCCTATGCGATAGAGACTATTAATATTCCCATTTTACAGAGGAGGAAACTGAGGCCCAGAAGAGGTTAGACCTTGCACACAAGGTTGCACAGATAAAGAGCAAGCTGGGATGTGGACCCGGGCAGCCTGGGTCAGAACCATACTCATCTGTCTTTTCTAGTTGATGTGAAACCCCCATGGAACTAGGGAGTACGTCTGTCTTGTTCACAGCTTCATCCCCTGCATCCTTCAGAGGGCTCAGTAAAGAATGAATGAATGAATAGGAGTCTGAGCAGTACAGAGTTGGTGGTGTGGGGGTGCAAGCAAGGAGGCTGGAGCAATAGGATGAGACATGAAGGGCCCCGAATGGCACCAGATGAGTCCAGACTTGGCCCTGGGCCACAGGTACCACAGGGCTTTCTTGAGCAGAGGAGGGTGGAGCTCAGATAAGTGTGTTAGAAAGCTCTGGCTGCTGGCTGCGGTGGAGGAGGGCCAGAGGTGGGCTCCTTCCCTGCCCAGCAGCCAGGCAAGACTGGCACCAGCCCCCTCCCACTTGGCCCTATTAGCATTCCACATGTGACTTGGGCTCCACAATTAACACAAAGGTACAGTCATTCATTCTGACTGGTGGACTCGGGGGATCAGCCGATCGGGGCTGGCTTCGCGGGGCTTCTGCTGGGAAGGCATGTCACAGCACAGCGGCCACCGAAATGAAAAGCTATTAATAATGATCCTGGAACTTCACTCCCATCAGCTGTTTGTTTAAAGGTGTTCCGTACTCAGAGCCGCCTGATTTATGTGGGCAATAATGTGCCCTGGTCGGTCTGCACTTTTTAAAGTAGCGCTAATGGGGTGAGACCAAGACCCCAGGGGATGCTGGGGAATAAGGCATGAAAGCCAGACCTGGTCAGGCTCAGACCTCAACTCCCTTAAAAGGCCCTAGAGATGGCAACAGGAGGAAGCAGAAAGAGCCAGGGGAGCTGGGTCCAGATCCCCGCAGCTCCACTTGACCAGCTGAAGCATGTCTCTCCTCATCTGCACTCTGAGTAAAAGAACACCTGCATTGCAGGTTCATGGGAGGATCCGTGAGGAGTAAATGCTCAGTACGGTCTTAGTTTTTCCCCTTCTCTTTTCTCAGTGGAAAGTCATTCCCACCACCTGCCCAGCCCTCTCCAAAAAGAAGCATCCACTCCACTCAAATGTTATTGAGGATCTGCAGTTGTAGTTAACATTTACATTTTTGAAGGCCTCACAACAACACGGAGAGAGACATAGTATTGGGCCCATTTTAGAGATGAGAAAACTGAGGCTTGGAGAGAGAGAAAGACAAATCTAAGGTGACCTAGCTCAAAGTCCACTACACTGTGAGTTGCAAACGGTCAGAGATTGTGTCTATTTTGTCAGCTACTGTGTACCCAGCACCTTGTTCCATACCTGGCACATGATAGGAGCACAATACATGTTTGTTAAATTAAAAACAAAATGTGTCAGAACCTAGAGTCTTGACTTGGAGGCCTAATGCCCTTTTCACTGTTTAGTCCCAGGGGTAGGCACAGTCAGAAGTTAGATAAGTTAAATGGGGACGGTGGATCAAATGACTCCAGGGAGATGTCAGTGGCACTACTGACATCTTGGGTTGGATAATTCTCTGTTGGGGGGCCATCCTGAGCACAGTAGGATATTTAGTAGTGTCCCTGGCCTCCACCCACTAGATGCCCATAGCCTCTCCCCAGTTGTGACAAGTAGAAAATGTCAAATGTGCTGTGGGGGGAGCAAAATCGCCGCTGTTTGAGAACCACTGTCCTGGGGGCTCTCTCCAAATGTCGCACAAATTCTGCAGCAGAGGTTTCTGTTGTGGTTGGAGGTATGGGGGCATTCAAAACTTGAATGCATGACCTGGCCCGTGACCCCAGGGGAAATGTCATATTGACATTTTCACAAAGTCCCATTTTCCTGCTTGGCTGTTAGAGAGCACTTCTTCTCCTTGCCAGAGCCAATCACCTGGCAGCTTCTGCTGATGACACTGGCACAGAAGGTCACTGGATATGCAAGGTTAGGCTTCCCAGAATGCACTGCATCTAAAAGCAGGGACCACGGGGTCCCGACTGAGTTCAGAGGTGAGAGATCAGAGGCTCTTTGGGGTGAAGGCCAGGGCTGAGCAGGGCTGAGCTCTAGGGATGCTCTGGAGAATTTGAAGAGGAAAGAGAAAGCAAGAGGCAGGTCTGGGGCTGGTGCCACTAATGCAAAGATGGGGGGGGGGGGCAGGAGTGAGGGGGGAAATGACCTGTGCCTGTTCCAGAAGGACAGCCTCCCATGTTCCCACTTGGGCAGACCCCTTCAGCAGGGGACACAGTTTCTTCTGGCTCCCAGCCAATTCCCTTTAAGCCCCCTTCCCTCAGGGACTCATGACACAGAGGCAGCTGGAGGGGCAGAAGTGGTATATGTTCTGGTGTGAGACGCCATGGGCTCCAGTGCACACTGGAACTTGTGGTCTTGGCCAAGTCACATGGCCAAGGGCGATGTTCAAAATAGTTAACAACCGGCACAGCACAGGCACTGATGGGTCAGAAGAGACGACACCTGAGAACAACCAGTAGGGCTGGCTGAGCCTGGAGCAGCCCTGCCACCGAGCCTTCATCTCCACGTCTGTAAAAGTGGCCACACTCACATCCACCCCGTGGGGCAAGGGGGTGAAATGGCAGTGAGGTACCCAACACGCACCTTGCATACTGCAGGCAACCGACAAATACTCCTTAACTTCCCCAGAGCATTCAGAAGGTGCTCAGGTCTGAATTCCCTGCAGTGGGCGCCGGATCTCAGAAAAGACCTCTCTTTCCAGACGTTGAGGAAAGTTGTCTAACAAGCGGCCTCCCTCTGGCCAGGCTCAAGGAGCACAGAGGCTGATAGAGGTGCACTGGACCCAAATACATCAACTGCACCCCACGTGCATTGAGGAACCACTCTGCAGAGGCCCCGCTGAGGCTCTGGGCCTGGAGCCTGCCCCCAGGGGTCGTTGTCCTGCCCAGGGGCCTGAAACTGCCACCCATCCCGGGAGGACCTGGATCTGTCCCTCCATCCTGGCTCAGCAGGCCCCCTCTCGGTGCGTTTAGGCAGCTTGTCATTACAAAATCTATTTTCTTATCTCCTACTATATCTATTTTTCTAATTCTTACTTAACGTGCTCCCCTGAAAATACGAAAATCATTGGAACAATTTCCCTAAGTGTGGAAGATTAGTCTGAAATCGGCATTAAGGGGACTAATTACCTTCATTCTCCCACCTTTCCGACAGCCGTTTGTTAGCTGAGAGGACTCATTCATCTGCGGCTCAGGAAAGTCAGTTGGCACCAGGCTGCGGTGGATTCCCCGCTCCTGCTTCCACTCACAGGCTGTGTGTGTGTGTGTGTGTGTGTGTGTGTGTGTGTGTGTGTGTGTGTGGAGGGATCCAATTCAGAGCCGGGGCCGGGTTGTGCTGGTGTGAGCTTCCCTGCACTGACTCACAGAATGACTTTGAGGAGGTCACTTTGTCTCTTTGGGCCTCAGTTTCCCGGTCGGTAAAATGAGGGTGGTTTTTCTAAGTTCTTGTGACTGTGTGCAGTGATGCCTGCTCCCGGGGAGCCCAGGCACTGCACAGCCGACCCCACCCACTCTTCATCCGCACAGTGGCCCCGAGGGTAGCTATTACCGTTACGCCGCGTACACAGCAGAAATCGGAGGATCAGAGAGGTTAGGCGACATGCTTCCATCACGCAGACAGCGAGTGCCCCATGTTCACTCCCAGTGAACATGGAGTCGGAAGACCTGGGCTCCAACCCCAATTCGAACTCATGCCAGTGGTGTGACTAGAGGCACATCCCAGCATCTCTCTGAGCCTCAGTTTTCTCCTCTGTAAATTGGGGACAGTTATCATGCTTTCTGCTATAGGCGGGTGTGGGGAGGCCCGCATGTTGGAATGCGTTCTGAACGCGACCTGAAGTGAGGTGGCAAAGAAAGGGTGGCGACGTTGAAGCTCATGTGAGGGAGGAGGACCAGGGAGGGGCGAAGACTTGCACAGAGCATGCTCGGAATCTGTGGAAGCAGGGACAAGAACCCAGGTATCTGGACCCCCAGCTCCTCTGTACCTGGCTAGCTGTCCCCACTCCCATCCTCAGCACTGAGGGCCTCCTTCCTGAACGAGGCCTTGGGAGGCATGAAGGCTTGTAACAAAGGAGCAAGTTGACAAATAGTGACACCCAGAGTGAGGCCAGGATTACTGGCTCCAGAGCCCAGGCCTGTGAACCTGATGTGGGGGAGGGGCCGTCACCCACCCCCTCCTGGGGGAGAACTCATTGAGGGAGGCGGATAAGCTCCGAGAACATCTTCCATTTTCCATTTAACCACCCAGTATTGAATTATAAATAATTCATACACCTGCCAAACATTTGATTAAAAGAACCCAATTCGCACTGCATTTGTCAAGGGGTAAGAATTGCATTTGGTGTTTTTTATTTTAATCTGTCCTTTAACTCTTTTACGAATATTTATTTATACTTGGCTGTCAGGTTTTATTCTATTTGCCCTGATTTTACTCTGGCTGTAGCTGGCATTTTTTCCTTTCCCTTTTTATTTTGTCACTTCTGCCGGGTAGTCTTGCATCTGAGAGCCCAGAGGTAATAAATAAGGAAGCAAGACTCCGTCTTGGCTCTCTCTCTGTACACTCGTGCCCCACCCCCTTCTCCGCCCACTGTTTATAGACCCCTCACTCCCCAGGCTGCTCCCCACCCACCCAGGCTAGTCTACTCTGGATCTAATCTGCTGAGTCCAGGGTCTCCTGGGCGCACACATCTCTGCCTCCCGACCTCTGCACCTGCCTTTCCCCTTCCATCCTTCTTTCTCGTTGCCAACCATAGAGTATGCACTCAGCAATGATCTTGTGAATGAATAAATGAAGAAGCATCATTAAAATCATCAGTGTCAGTGTCTTTGGGGACAAAAGGGAAGTATTGGCATTCATCAAGTCTGGCGATGAGAATAGGTTGTCACAGTGGACCTGAGAGCTAGACAAGCCCTAAGCCCCAGCTCTGCCACTTAGCAGCTGTGTGGATTTGGGTAAGCTACTTCAGCTCCCTAGGTCCGCATTCCCTCGCCTGCAAAAGGCATCTATAAAAACAGCACCCTCGTCAGAGATTAATATAAGAATGAGTGCACGTGCCCAGCACGCAGTAAGTATTCAAAAAATGGCAGCTGTGATTTTTAAGATAAAAACCCCTCTCATGCTGCTCAGATTCCCACCTGCCCCTCCTGCTTCTCCCTTGAGTCTGAAGTTTGGGGCACATGGGATAGGATCTTGAATGCCAGGTGTAGGTCAACAGATGGGTCTCTGACCGACCAGAAAAGGAAGAGCTGGCCCCTCCCTCGCGCCAGCTACCTGCTTTCCCAATAATGCCCGTGTTTGTCAGAGGGCTCACGCGGGTCGGTCTGTGAGTTGACATGAAAACTTGTTTCTGCCAAGTGATTCAGGGAGCCGGGAATTAACTTGAGACCCGTGTCAGTCAGTGCTCTCTGCATACAAAGGGGCAGGCAGGGGTGTTGTTGCCCAAGAAAGGTGTGTATGCGATTTTTTTTTTTTTTTAGTTTACCCAACACATTATTATATGCCTTGTGTGTTTTATGTCAATCTCCTATAAAATCCTAGCATCTTTCAAAATCCAGTCCAGTTTCCTCCAGTTCCCCAGGCATCTCGCTAGATTAGAAGGGACCTCAGGGCCCCATGTGCCACCTGAGCTATCCACCACGGCCTCATCACAGGTCTCCCTGCCTCCCTTTCAAAGCCATACTTCACGCAGCATCTTCTGTAGACCTATCTAACCATGTCACTCTCTTGATTAAACCTTCAGTGGCTCCCCACTGCCCTAGAGGTCACATTCAAGATGGCCCTAGTGAACTAACACATGGGATCAAGAGGACCCTGGCTTGTGAGTGGGGTCTGCCACCCAGCTTGATTGTGGTGACTTTTCCTGCTCTTATTGATAATTGAACTCCATTGATCATATAAGCCAAGCCACAGACTTTCCTGGGCACCTACTTTATGTTGGGCACTGTGTCTGGCACAGGTTCTGCGTTGAGTCTGGCCCCTGCTTAGAGTAAAAAAAGCTGTGGGATGAGGAACGAACAGGAACCAACGTTCATGGAGTGGTTACTGTGTACACTTTGCCCACAGCAACCTGCAAACTAGGTATTATTTTGTAAAACAAGGAAGTGGCTTGCTCAAGGTCACCAGCTGGTATCCAAGGTCTATCCTTAGCAACATACTGCCTCCCAGAAACGAGTGAGTGAGGGTCTCAAGAGAAAGGGCAGCCTCCAGACCACGTGGCCGAGGTCTTCAGGGCCAGCCTCGAAGGCTGTGGGACGCCTGGCTGGAGACTGAGGGCGCCCCTGAGGAGAGCTCGGAGGCAGGGTGGAGCCCCTAATGACAGCAGTGGCTGGGAAATGGATTAAAGGAGCCTGAAGCAGGAGAAAGAGAGGCCTGGGCTACTGAACCAGACAGGCCCAAGTTTGACTCCCAGCTCTGTGGCCACACACCACATGTGTGACCTGGGAAAAATCGCTTCACGTCTCTGCACCCCGTTTTCCTCCTCAAATGAACAGAAAATAAAACCCATCCCTCAAAGTCTCATTGAAAGGATGGAGTAAGGTCACGTGGGCAAAAAATGCTGTCAACTAGAAAATGAATTACACATTCTCTATGCACATACTAGTATAATTCAGTCCTCCAAACCAGCAAGGCAGGAATTTTTTAAAGTTGATTTCGTTTAAGAAATTAATTTTAATTTTGTAAGAAATACATGAATCAGGACACTTTTCAATGACGCTTGAGCCCCTTTTACCACCCTCTCCAAGCTGGTCTCTTCCCCCTTCCTCAGCAGTCACGTGGCCATGAGCTGCGGTGTGCATGACTGCGTACCATTTTTATACTTGAGCATACATTATATGTACCCACCGAAAATAAGCAGCATTGTTGTTTTTTAAAAATGTAAATGGATTCATACTAGATGTTTCATCACTCTGCAACTTGCTTTTTTCTCTCCAACAATGTTTTTGAAAGCTATCATGTTGATATATATAGCTCTGGTTCATTCATTTAAGTGCCGTATTCCATCGTATGAGCATACTCCATTTTTGTGCGTCCGGTCCCTTCCTAGCAGATGCGGACACTGTTTCCCCGTCCCCCTTAGTGCCAGCAGTGCCGTGGTGACGGTCTGCACACACATCTCCTGGGACGCAGGCCGAAGCTTCTCTAGCAGAGATTTCCAGGGCAGGTAATAGATCAGGGTGGGGCTTATTAATGATGATAATAGTTATCATATGCCGAGCTTTGCCCATGTTCTAGGAACATCATCTCATTCAACCCTCGCAGTAAGACCACGTGGGAGCAGTGATCATGTCCAGTTTTCAGATGAGAAGGCTAAGGCCCAGAGACAGGCAGGACTCACTTGGAGCCACACGGCAAGGTTGGACAGAGTCTGGACCAGGACCTGGCTTTTCTCAGCCCAGCACACCCCAATAGCCATCTCTCCCTCTGCTCATGGGGGTTTAGGGCAAGAATATCTGGAAAAACTAACTGGACCATTCTGGACCTAGAGTCCAGAACCCATAACATGCCAAGTGGCTTGTGTCTTCTGGGGATAGGAGAGGTGTCCATGTCATCTCCGGGCCAGGGGACTCATCTTGTCAGCTGGGAGGACCACCTCTCTTGAGTTTTTCTTGAGGCAGACATCAGGGGCTGAGGCAGCAGAGGCGGGGACTGGCAGGGGCATTGAACCATGGAATCTTAGGATCCTGAGCTGGCCCACCTACGAGGAGAAACTGAGGCCCAGGGGTAGGGTGAGGGTTGGGAGGCTGTACGGTCAGCCAGGGGATGAGCAGGGTTGGGAGTCTGCCTTGCCCCTGTCCAGGATCCCGAGCAGTTGAGCAAAGGAGCCTGGAAGCCTGGTCCAGAGTTAGTGGCCAACACAAGAAGCAAAGCCAGCCCTGACTGGTTTGGCTCAGTGGATAGAGCGCCGGCCTATGGACTCAAGGGTCCCGGGTTCGATTCCAGTCAAGGGCATGTACCTTGGTTGCAGGCACATCCCCAGTGGGGGGTATGCAGGAGGCAGCTGATCGATGTTTCTCTCTCATCGATGTTTCTAACTCTATCCCTCTCCCTTCCTCTCTGTAAAAAATCAATAAAAAATAAAAATAAAAAAAGAAGCAAAGCCAGGCACTGTCCCAGAAGGCCACAGCCAGACGGGAAAGGGAAGGAGGGGTGTATCCCGGGACCTTCAACCATCCCCCTGTCCTCACCACCGGTTATGGCAGAGGAGCCATCCTGGTCCCCTTTCTACCTGGGCTCCAGACCCCTGCTCTCCACTTCTGCACCATCTTCCTGCCATGCCGGCTCCTCCCCATCAGCACTGAACACAGTCCTCTCTCCTTTAAACAGTCCCTCCCTCACCCCACATTCCTCTCCAGTAGGCCCCCTCCCTCCTTCCCTTCTCAGCCAACTTATCACCTGTCTCCTTTCATTCCCTCCCACTCACTCCTCAGCCCGCTCCAATCTG